>NC_142071.1:32491989-32800153 GCF_059756535.1 Pantherophis guttatus
TGGCATACTTGGCAGAGGAAAAGTACTGGGGTTCAGACCGGGAGGGCTTCAGAGAAGTCCAACGAAACGTCGGTTCTCGGAGGATTGACTTCCGCTTCTCTTGCGCGGGGGCAGCAGCAGAAGATGGCAAGAAGGGTGATGCCAAGGGAATGGTGGGAGGCATGAGCCATGGCGCATGATCGGAGATTCCTGCTGCTGGCTGCAGGGGTGGAGGTGGGGTAAGCAGTGGGGGGGGAGGTGAAGAAGAAGATGACTGCTGTTGAGACACACTTTGGAGGCTGGGCAGCTTCTTAGCTGCTTTGGGAGCAAAATTTTTCTCTGCCATTGAAAACCTCCTCCTCCTTCTCTGCTCAGTACCCTCATTATCAGGGGAGGTGGACTCTGGCAGGGACGGGTGGACTTCTGAAGTATTGTTGCATTCTTCTGAGAGAGCTTGCATCTCTTCGGAAGCCTGTGAATCTGTGGATGTATCAACACTTGGACTGCTGGACCGTGAGGAATCTGAAGATAGCTGAGAGGAGTGCTGAGATGCGACGCTGGACTTCTCGCTCGACTCGCAAGAGGTAGCACTGAAGCGGCTGTTTGGGGTAGACTCTAAGCGTGCTATTTTAATTGGCGGATCATAGTCTTCATCTTCAATGAAACGCTTGGGAGTCTTAATTATTCGTGAAGAGATGGCACTCACCACAGGCATAATGAACTGCCGAATGTTTTTGAGCTGAGTCCTCCCCTTCCGGCCCTGAAGCTTTGCTGCTTCTTTCTCCATTTTCTTTTGAGCTCCTTTTTTTGCCTTCTGCAAGAGCTGCTTGGCAATTGTGGCATCTGTCCTCTTGCAAGAAGGAATCATCCTTACTGGTCTGCGAGGGCTCTGTCTAACTATTGGCTTTTCATCTTTGGGGAGAGATGGTACACCCTCTCTCTCCTTTCGCGCCCTCTGGACTTTCTCCAGCTGGGAACATACAAGAGCTGGCATGGTCTTCAAGCGATCAGAAGATGGTGGCCGCCCTCTCCTGCGGGCAATCTGAATCCCTTTCCTCCCAATCTGGAGCTTCCCGGACTTGAACTGAGACTTCAGTGGGGAGAGTTTGCCTGTTCTTAATTTCTTAATTTTTGCAGCATGCTGAAAGGTAGCTGATGGTGCCCGCTTTATTTTCTTTACATTCTCTTTTTCTTCCTTCCCTCCTTTCTGAGCATCTGGAATGCACTCTTTATGGCTGATCTTGAATTTCACACTGGTTAGAGCAGGAGGTCTCCCTCGCCGTTTTTCTCCACTTTTAAATTCTTTCCTTTTTATTTTTTCCATGGATGTAGGTTCTGGCTTGCTTGAAGGTGAATATATTGGCAAGGGCTCTGGTAGAGCAGCTGGACTTCGGTCTGAACCGTTCCGAGGTCTCCCACGAGGTTTACGTGCACTAGCTTTGACTGAGACTGCAGAAAAAGAACAGAAATGTGTACATTAAGCAGGGAAATCCTTGTTTTCAGGCATGACGCAAAATGAAAAAAGGAATGAGATAAGAAAAGAAGAAAAGGAAAGGGAAGGGGGAGGTGAAGAGAAAGACCCAACATTTTATAGTCAATGTCAGAATTCTACATAAATAGGTTTAGTACGCATATTTAGATGACTAAGATTATAATGCTAGGAGAATTGAATTAATCAGTTTACCAGGTCATAAACTGAGTCACAAATCAACAATGGCTGGACTTGGAAAGGAGAAGCCATCCTGGATCTTTTCCTGTTGGATTATCAAAAGCCTTAGGAGCTCAGCAGCAAGGGAAACTGGATTTAATAATCCCCTGCTACTTTCACTAGCCGATGGTCAAGACAGAAACCACATATTTGAATTTAAATTTCATTTCTTTTTCATCCGGACATTCAAAGCAGACTTTAATAATAGACAGCATTTCTATTGGTGGGCATTTCCAAAGATGTCTTGAAATATACATAATGGCTAGGGCAGAATCGTGTATGGTGGGAATGCTTAAAAGAATCAATTAACTTCCAAAAGATTACATTTAGCCCTAACTGACTAAGTCATATCATTCAGGCAATTGTGTCACAGGGACATTTTACCCATTATAAACTCAGTTAATGAATCTTAGCCTAATCTTTAGGGAAAAAAGCTGGAGAAAGCCACTAAAATGTTTCCCTGTGATTCCCAGACCTGGCAGCAGAAAACTTTTTTTTTTGTGTGTGAAAAGGACAGCTGCAGCAGCCAAGACACACCGTACACTCTCTATGATGTAACAAAGTCTTATCAATATTCTCCTGGTGTAAAATGGAGCGGAGAATCTGTATTCCCCAAATAGTGATTTTTGATTCCATTAATGTGGTAATAGAAGAATCTGATTGGGCCATTAATGGTTTAAGTGTATTGTGCAACTAAGTCATGATTTACAGGATACCATATTGTGTGGCATTGAATTTACTTGCATGCTGGGGAGTGTTGTTTTGATCTGGGCAGTAATGTGGCTTTTACTTGTGTTTTCATATATCACTGGACTTATTGTATGCTACCAAGTGTTCTCTTGGAGTTGGATGGCCTTCATAAAACTAATGAAATCAATAGCCACTGTGGCTCTGTTCAGCAACTCATTATTGAAAAAAGCTTAGAATATTATATTAAGCCAGCAAATACAAATTTCAGGTTTTGGCATTCAATAAACTTTCTTTAGATCAACTACATCTAAACCCCATTAAAGCAAATCCCATTGAATATGGTTCAGATTGCAGTAGGTTGGGTTTACCTGCAAGGGACTTGGGGGAATTGGTTCCTTTGGCCTCATCATCTGAGCCAAAACCTAAAAATTGCTCATCCTGCAGAAAGAGGGAGAGAGATGGTTTAAGTAAAAGTATAGTGAAAACAAAATATAGTTGAGAAAAATCAACAACACTGACAATTGCCTGTTCTGAAAAAGTGGGGGTCAAAATTCATTAACAACCTATTTTATATGGCATCTGCTGGAAGAGAGGCCACCAGGGGAAATGCATCTCATAAAGCCCAAAAGACAGTCTGGATCTGCATGGCCTATGGAGTTCCCCTGAATGCCTGCAAAAAGTCAAGAATCTTAAGATTACCCTCCAGAAAAAAAATATTTTTGCAGAAGGTAACAAAGGGAAGCCACTTCTTTAAAGAGCCATTTCTTTAAAAACTGCTGTTTTGGAACATAAAATTGAAGGCTCTCTTCACAGCAATAATTTGCAACATCTACCCAAACAGCTCCATTAATTCCACCGGGGAGGAAGAAATTTCAATGGGTATCAGCCCGTAGGACTAAAGAGAACCTCCATGTTAAGGAGAAGCAATCGGTGTTAGGACAGAAGCAACAGCCGCCGCTGATGCGAGGGCCTCCTGCTGTGGGGCAAGCTACTGTATGGCAAGTAGTTCAGCTCAGTTGGAAGCTGAAAGGTCATCAACTATGTGCTCCCTTGTTCGTGCTGCCCCTGTCGTGGGAGCCCATGCCCAGCCATGTTTTCCAGAGCTGGCCCAGGGTCTCTCTGGAGCAGAGGCATTGCAGCCTCCTTTGGGCAAGAGCTTCTGGCAAAACACTGTCAGCACCCCCTCAGTTTTGCTCCTGCTATGCCAAAACCCTAGGCTTTGCTTCTACTTTCCCCAAAATCTCTTGTCATCTCTTAATGAATACCAATCCTGCCCCGGCTCATGCATTTTCAGGACCTCCCCCCCCCCCCGCCCCGAGAAATTGGCCATTCTGAGGCGGCAGCTCAGGAAAAGAGCTGAAAAAGCTGCCTTTCCATACTTTTCTGTGACATTTGGGCCCTCACTGCATAGGAATCAAAGAGGCTGATTTGGGGCATTAAATTGCAAGATCACCCTGAATGGATTTATCCTTGTGTGCGAGGGAGAGAAAGAAAGAAGGAGAGCAGGGTATGCATGAAGCGTGCCTCCTCGGACAGAAAGGAAGCGGGGGGGGGGGCTGGTTGGCCTCATGCTCCAAGCTCAGCTCCTCTGTCTCTGGAATGCCGGGAAAGCCAGTTTTGCACACAGCACTCCAGAGCGCAGCTCTGCCAGCCCCTCCCCTTACCCACGTGGGTCTCCCTGCAAGAAGTAAACAATCTTTGGCTGAGGATGGGCAGAGATTCTGGCAAGCTGGCAGAAGGGGCAGCGCCTTCACATCTCTAACTAGCATGCGGATGACGGGTTCTAAGCAGGCAAGGAAGCAGAGCGGTTTAGTCAGGCCACCAAAACTTCATCACTCCAAAGCCTGCTCTCTTTCCAGGAAGCCAAACTTTATCAGTCTAAGAGTTTCTCAAAGAAACCAGAGCTTCTGAAGATCAAAGGCTGCAAATCCTCCAGCACTTCAACAACTCTTTGAGTCAGGACTCTGGACTCCTTTGGTGGGGCACAGCTGGAGGAAGGATGGAGGGGGGTGCAGAGCAGAAGCCATAGAGGTTCCAGCAGCCTGAGAGTCCCAACACCTCAGCAATTCAGCCCCAGGATTTGGGCCTCCAAGCTCCCATGCTTTTCCCTTTCCCTCCCAGCCTGACAGTCAACAAGCCGAGAGCAAGATTTCCCTTGGGATTTACTGCATCATGATGTAATCAGCAAGGATGTCAAGCACAGCCCAGGGCTTGAAGGAGTCAACTCTGCTCCTTCAAGCCCTGGGCTCACTTTGCCCACTCCTCCTCCAGGCTTTCCCACTGGCACTGCCCCAACTCCTAATCCTGCCACCCTGGGGATTCTGTCCTGGGAGCCACCCCAGGAGGTTTGGAAGCCAAGACCAGCTAAGCATCCGAAGGTCTTTGAAAAGTCCCAAATTCAGGTGTGACTTTATGAAAAAAGGGGCTTGTTCATTGCTCTCTCTTTGCCACTATTTTAAAAGTAATAAAAAGAATAAATAAATACACATATACAAAAATGAAAAACAGGGCTTGTGCCACAATCAGAGTATTTTAAAAACGTCCATTGAAATTGGTTATGGTGTTGGCTCTCTCTCTCTCTCTCACACACACACACACACACACACACACACACCAGCCAGGCAAAAGAAACATTTGAGCGGGAGGGATTGGGGTAGAGTGGGATGGAAAAAATTGTCATAAACAGAAAAGCCCTCCACTCACATTTGCCCAACCAGATTAGATCTAGCTGAGCCACTTGGAGAAACTGCCTTCTTCTTTTTAATGTTTTATTTATTTTCCAAGGCCAAATGATCAATTGTGCAAAATGAAAATTGTGGTTTTTCTAGTCTGGTATAATGTACTTTATTCCATAATTGCAACACACGGTTTGAGGCCTAGAGACTTACAGCCATGGGGTAGCTTGGCTGACTTAAGCAGGGCTGAATATGTCTAGTCCTTGGATGGAAACACCAGAGGCCATACTGAAAGTTGAAAAAACATTGAAGATGATAATTCTATATTTTTGCTTCCACAGTTGATCAGTGCATGTTACTACTCACATATAGATTACATACTGATACAGCACTGAAAGTGAGATGCAACAACTGGACAAATACTATTCCAATCTACAAAGGTGTTATTCGAGGCATGCTTGTTCCTTTTAAAATTTCTATATAAATGGTCTGTTGAATCATCTCAATAAACTGAATTTCCATCCATCAGAAAACATTGGCAGAGAACATATTTCTATCTTAATAAAGATACTTTGGTAATTTTAAAAATCCAAATAGAATATATTAACACTATGGGGGTTCTTCAGTATAACAAAGAATCAGGTAGAAACACATTAGCCCAAAATGAAAAGTATAGGTTTTTTTGTCAGGAAACCAAGACTATATTGCCGGTAGATCAATGGAAATTTAACTGAACTAATTCAGTACTGTTTTTTAAGAACTTGGGAGCTTCCAGGCAGGAATCTGGCTTAAAGAAGGTTCATGGATCTTATGTGCCCCAGAATTATGTTCCCAGAATTGCAGTGGGAACTTCAAGGTTTCCCCCACCCCCTAAATAGGGCAACTTCTACAACTTCTACATTTTTGGAAGTCAAATGCCTAGCATATTTTTATCTAGAATCCATTTTTTTGTTACTTCATCCCCTCCTAGAATAATTGAAACATCTAAGGGCTGCTTGGCTGAATTTTACATGCTGCCCTATTTCTGAAGGGAGGTATGTTGAAGGTGGCATAATCAGCTTTGTTGTCCCTTTTTCCCACAGGGTTTAGCCAGGCTAATGATTCATGGAAAATACCTATAGTGAAGACAATGTCTGTATTGGGGCTTATCTTCTGCCTATTTATTTACATACACTGGATAATGAGCTGAACACAGGGTGCCAATCTGATTTGGCCAGAGCCCCACATCTTTCTCTTCGCAAAAGTAAATACAGAAAGGCCTATACTTTGTTAGATGTCAGCACCTTCCACCTAGCTGGCTTAACAGAAAAATACAGGAGGACCCCTTTTACAGACCATTTGGGTCTGTGCAACATTGGTCAAGCAGAAACTCCAAAATGTGTTCTTCTCCACTGAACATACTAGTAAACTCAAAGCTCTCTCATTGCATCCAGTACTCAAAAGGATACCACCAGGCTGTACAAATCAATTCTACAGGTAATCCTCAATTTACAACAGTTCGTTTAGTGACCGTTCAAAGTTACAATGGCACTGAAAAATGTGACTTACGACCATTTTTCAAAGTTATGACCTTTGCAACATCCCCATGATCATATGATCAGACTTCAAATGCTTGGCAACTGGTTCATATGTATGAACATTGCTATATCCCAAGGTCATGTGATCATCTGTTGCATCCTTCTGACAAGCAAAGTCAATGGGGAAGCCAGATCCACTTAACAACCAGGTTATTGACTTATCAACTGCAGTGATTCACTTAACAACCGTGGCCAGAAAGATCATAAAATGGGGCAAAATTCACTTAACAAATGTCTCATTTAACAACAGAAATTTTGGGCTCAATTGTGGTCCTATTAACACTACTTGTATAACAATCTATTACTTTCAACATATAAAGTAGGACAATTGACCTCTAATAACTTAACTTGGACTACAGACATCCTATATTCATATTTTGATCTTTTAACACCTGATTTTATTATTGTAAACTACTCAAACTTATAAATGTGATGATCAGAGAAAGAAACTTGGGTGTCAATTCAAATAAGCAGTCCAAAATTACTTGAAATGATAAAAGACTTTAGTGTAGCAGAATAAACTGTCAAATGTGAGACTGAATTTGTATCTCACAAGCACATGCTTTTAAAAATATTACTAAATAACGTATTTCGAAGTCCTTGAAAGAATACAGCCAAAGCTGTAGTTTGCAGACACATCACAAGCATTTTCTAGAAAGATACAGATCTACCAAGAAACGCCAGTCCAAGTTACCACAGAAACAGGAGTTCCAAGACAACAATCCTATTGTGTCAGCACTTAATAAGGATTTACCACATTCAGTAAAAAAAAAAAAAATGTTATAGCATCTTTGGTTCTACAGCAGCAGCACAAATGAGCCCCAGCTGACTGTTAGGATCCTTTCCCCTCAATTTTTCTTCCAAGGCAGAAGACAGAATTCCACTAAACAGAAGAGCAGAGAAGAAAAGTAAGAATAAAAAGTAAGAATAAAAATTAATAGTTTAGGCTTCAAATAGAATCTCAGAATTGTCTCCAATTTTATACTCCCTGCAAAAAGTGAAAACTCAGAAGGTGCTGCCACCTTTACTGGCCATTGCAAGTCGGATTCCTCAGCATGCAAACTTCTGAGAAAACAAAAAGGATTAGGCTTTTAATTGGGTTTTAAAATTCTGGTGTTTTAAAATTCAGCCGAATTTATTTAATAATTTTAAACTATTTTAACTGATGTTGTTTTGTGTTTTTAATAGGCTGTACACCGCTCTGAGTCCTTCAGGAGAAGGGCGGTATAGAAATAAAATTATTATTTATTATTATTATTAGGCAGAATTGTCCATACTACTGCAACAACCTCCCATGGCCTGTCTTATCCCTTCTCAGTTAAGAAGCAGCTTCCATCACAGAGCTTCATACTAAAGTTGACCTAAACACAATGGTTGTAACAGAAGCATTCCAAATGACATTCTAGGGCCATTTTTAAACTATAAGTTAAAGTTCAGAAATTCAGTGTGAAGAAAGGGACTAAACTTAATCCCTGAATATGGATTCAGATTGCAATTTAAGCAATGAATGTCTCAAACATTAAGACAAGTCATTCTTCGCCTATTTTATCTTGTAGTGCATCCTGAGTTTTATTAGCCAACTTCTGTTTTCCAGGTAAGATTTCAAAACTCTGGATTCAAACTTTGCATCTCTGGAGTTCAAGCCAGCTAGCCAGACTTTAAGAGTAATACACCCCGTTTTCTAGCCAAGTATCTTTAACTACACCATCAAACTGACTGTAAGACTACTTCCCATCTACTAGCTAGATTCCATCAGTCAGAAAAGCAAATAGATGGCTTCATGTTTTAATGTTATGATATCAATATTGTAAGTCATTCAATCTCCAGAAACGGAGTTGCAGTAAAAAAGAAATATAAAATTCATTTATCAAAATTGGATAAGCAGGTGTTTCTGTGAGCCACCAGATGCTGCTTTAAATGTTGAAATTTATTAGCATAGGAGCAATTATGTGAACAAAATGTTTAGGAAAATTATCACCGCAAATCATGGTGTGTGTGTGTCATCTTCAAGGTTCTTATCTTGAATGATTCAAACCTTTCACCAACTACAGTAATTCTATTTATGTCCCATGCCTTGTTTAAATAATTCAAAGCAGGTAACAGTACAATAACAATAATGTATTATACAAAGTACTGTCAGTCTACAAAAGCAGTGCATCAACTATAAGAAAAATACAATTTTGCAACTATGGAATAAATCCCAAAATTGGCTATTTGCCTATCCAAGAGTTTCATCATCCAAAGCTCCAAAGAAAACAACAGAACCTGAGCTCTACTTTTTTCTGAAATTTTCCACAGATCAGTCAGAATTTTAAACAGGATGCTTCAGTTTAATGACAGTATAATTCTTTAAGCATCCTGGAAACATTCTAGAGCCAGTAGTATCTGAAAGCAAAACAGTTTAACGGCTCTCTTACCAGTGCAGAGGTCACGCACTCTTGTGAACCTGCCTCAGATTGACTGCAGCCCTTCTAGCTAGGAATAAACTCAAAACTTCAGATACCCTAAATTTGTGCTTTGTGATTGAGAATGTTCCCATATATTGGGGAGGGAGGGTAATATAACTTGCAATAATTGTGTCCATAAAGTGCAATACATTACCCAAGAACTGATCTAATAGAAAGTGTATATATGTATCTCAGGGCTGAATGCTGGAGTTCTTGGTGTTCTCTGAACTTGATTGTTTGGTTGTAGATATTATACTACAAAACAACCAACAAAGCTATGAAAAGAATGATATTTCCATACATCAAAAACATCTCAGAAACAATCAACAGATTATTATAACCGCGCAGCTTTATGGTAACACACACACACACACACACACACACACTAACTAAAGCCCTTCAAAACATCTTAAGTGAACCAAACGGTCGTGGCCAGAAGGGCCTTTGCGCAAGTGCAGGTTGTGTGCCAGTTATGCCCTTTCCTGGACCAACAGTCTCTACTCACAGTCACTCATGCCCTAGTCACTTCCTGTCTTGGCTATTACAATGAGTTCTACTTGGGGCTGCCTTTGAAGAGCATCCAGAAGCTCCAGTTGGTGCAAAATGCAGTGGCCCACATCATTTTGTGCAGACCCGTGTGCACATGTATCACTTCTCCTGCGGGAACTGCATTGGTTGTCACCTTTAAAGCCCTTCATTGTTTGGGACCAGGTTATCTGAGGGACCGTCTCATCTATCCGACACATCAGAGCCGGGAGGCAGGGAATGTTGTGGGTCCCATCCAGGGGTGAAATGTAAAATGTGTTACTACCGGTTCTGTAGGCGTGGCTTGGTGGGGGGGGGGGAAATGTGACTGGGTGGGCGTGGCCAACTTTTTTTAACTTTTCAAAGCATTTTTTCTAATACTTTGAAAAGCCTTTGGCAATCAGGCAACTCAGCTGGGATCATCAGACTTTTCAATGCATTTTTTTTACCACCTCTTCGGCCAAGAGGTTGCAGAAAAAAATGCTTTGAAGAGCCTCTGAGGATCCCAGCTGAGACGCAGGATCATCAGAGGCTTTTTTTTTTTACTCTTAAAAGCATTTTTTTGTCGGACGAGGTTGTAGAAAAAATGCTTTTAAAAGTTAAAAAAAAAAAGCCTCTAATGATTGTTCAACTCAGCTGAGCATGGTGTGGGGGGCGCAGGGATTTTTGCTACCGGTTTTCTGATAGCAACCGATTTTTGCTATCAGTTCTCTGCCGCCATCGCTACCGGATCAGGAGATCCGGTCCAAACCAGGAGCATTTCACCCCTGGTCCCATCCCCGAGGGAGATATACCTGGTGGGACCCAGAAGAATGGCCTTCTCCGTGGTGGCTCCATCTCTCTGGAACATCATTCTCCCAGAGATTAGAATGGCCCGCACTCTAATACTTTTCCGGAAGGCACTGAAGACCTGGTTCTGCCAGAGGGCCTGGGGAACCCAGAGCGGGATGGAGCCCATTAAATGGCTTGTGTGATCTGCTGTCGCCAGGCATGGGGTGGGAGGTGATTTTGTTATATTGTACTATATTCATTTATTTGATTCTTTTTGTTAGTTTTTTATTGTTTTAAATGTGGTTTTATATTCTGCAAGCCGCCTTGAGTTGCCATGGGCGAATAGGCGGAAATATAAATTCAATCAATCAATCAATCCTGTTACAGTTTCTGTGCAGGGCAGACAGGCAGAGCACATCCATGAACACCAACTAGCAGTCAGAAGACACCATGAAAACTCTTTAATCATACAACATGGTTAACAGTGAGACTCAACCATAGTTTTAACTGTGAACATCTTAAACCAAGCTAATCCAAAAAATGGATTTAGGGAATTTCTGGAAGTTTGGCATTCAGCGAAATCAGCCACTAGTGAGCACACAGAGATAAATCACATTTATACACTATTCAAAAAAAGACCATAAAAAAGCTAAGAAGAAAATATCCTCTCCTGCTACCAATACTGAGATAAGCAGGAATTAACACCAGGCAATGAAGCAGAAAACAATACTCGAATCAATCAAGGAGAAAACCACATCCCCACCAACATGGAAAGGCAAGCTAATGTATATAAACAGGGAGCAAACCTCATACTCCCTACCAGTGATGATGCCACCTAGTCGGGTAATGAAACATGTGCAAGCAAACAGCCAAGCTCAGAGCATAAGGACTCCACAGACTAGCAAAGTGCACCCATGAACACTAACTACAGTCAGAAGACATGACAAAAATTCCTCCATCATACCACACATGGACAGATTCAGCACTAGTTTTAACTGGGAAACTAATAGTGTTTTAGGTAAGCCCAGTCCAAAAATAGTAGGATCTCCTGCAAGTTTGATATTCTGACAAATCAGCCATTGATAGACCAAGAT
The DNA here is from genome assembly GCF_059756535.1 of Pantherophis guttatus. NCBI lineage: Eukaryota > Metazoa > Chordata > Lepidosauria > Squamata > Colubridae > Pantherophis > Pantherophis guttatus. Next base: position 32,503,456 of record NC_142071.1, read on the forward strand.
AAATCACATTTACCTACCTTTCAAAAGACACACAATCTAGGAAGGAAACAAAAAGACTACAATACAACCTCTAAAACTATGATATATGAACAAGGTTTATATCGCATTCACTAGCATTGATGTTACCTAGCTGAGCAATGAACCATCTGCAAGAAAACAACCAAGTTCAAAGAGCACATTCAGACCTTTACCCACAACATTGGTCTTCTCAAATGATTTATATCTGCAAATAGGATGTTTTTACTATGTATACATGAAATTTTTTTGAATTTGAGCAGTGAAAATATTCTTACATAAAATATGTTTTGTTCCCCAGCTCTGCCTAGTAAATCATGACCAAGAGTACACCTATGAGACTCCTGATGAACACAGTGGGTTGTTTATGCCCATTTAATGACACTGACAGAACACGGAGAGGTGTGGTACAGGCAGGGGCTTGAATGACTTAGTGCATTATTTCTCATTCTGACTGGTCATGCATCGAAGATTAAATGAGCCCCAGTCCACTGTCCTGAACATCTAAGAACGAGGACTGCACAAATATAAGTTTTAAAATGATTGTACTCATAAGGACTTTGCAAAGCACATTTAGTATTATGTAGCATTAATACAATGAGAGAGCTTATAATACTTTCAAGGAAATCCAGCAAAAAGTATTGCTTTGAAAATCTATACAATTTCAATTGGTGTGAAGCACTATGCTAAAAGTGTAGGTTTGGGAGTAGCATGTGCCACAATCATCTACATCAAATGCTTTGGTCATTGGATCAACAAGCATCAGGGAAGGTGAAACAAGAATTCGAAGGCTAGCCTGGAAATCATGGGGGGGGGGGGGGGGAAGGCTACATGGTTTTTTGGCCAGCAGAGAATCTGACTGGAAGAGGCAGGCTTTGCGTTGAAATCTGTAGTCACTTTTGAAAGGATGGACTTTTTAAAAGGCAGACATGGGTAATGCATGGGGCAGGAGGGCATCGGATTGCCATGGTACCCTGCCAGAGATAACATTACTAAAGAGAGAAGGAGTGCAGCGCTCGATGGAGTCGTCCACAACTTCCCATTCACGGAAGGTCCCAGGGCTCCACTGCTTTGGTACCTTTCCTTTCCATACGGAAACCATGCCGGGCCCTCAGGGGAACGGAGGCTGCTGTCACTTTGGCTTCAAGCTCCGAGGGGGATTTTCCTCTCCACTTGAACGTCTACAAACCCCGCCCGCCTGGCTTCAGGGGCCATCCCCGCCCGGCAAGTACGCCGCCAAGAGGGAAGCGGAGCCGCCCGGCCGTGGCCACCGCTCCGCCCGTTGCGCGTCGAGAGAGCGGGGCTCTTGAAGCGGGGCGGCCGGACAGCCGAGGGGCCGGCGCCGCAACTCGCCAGCAGAGCCCGCGGCGGCTCCGGGCATCAACTCGGGGCCGCCCAGCTGCCCTCCGCGGGGCCGCCACCTGCCCCCGCCCGCCCGCCTGCCCCACGTGCGGCCGCGCGGGAAGGGAGCGAGCCGGGCTGGCGGCGTCTCCGCGACGGCTGGAGCCGCGAGGAGGCGCGTCGCCGCTCGTTCCCGCGGCGGAGGCGGCGGCGGCGGCGGCGCAGGCGAGGAGGGGGCGTGCCCCTTCCCCGCGCCGGGGACGCGTCGGCTCGGCACGAGGGCGGCTCCCGGCCGGGGAAAGCGGCCCCGCCCGCCCACCCGCCCGCTCGCCCGCCCGCCCGCCGGGGCTCACCTCTCCGCTGCCCGCCTCGGCCCCGCAGGCCGCCCGGAACCGGCGCAAGTTGATGCCGATGGCGGCCGAGACCTGGAGCGCCGCGTCGAAGCCGGGCGCCACCCCCGCGCTGGCCGGGAGCGGGGCGGCGGGCTGCGGCGAGGGGGCGGCGGCCGAGGAGGGGCCGCCCGCCCCGCCCCCTCCGCTGCCGCCGCTTCCCGCCAGCGCCGCCGCCGCCGCCGCAGCTCCGCCGCCGCCGCCGCCCGCCGCCCGCTCCTCGGGAGAGTCCCCGCGCAGGCTGCGCAGGGCCGGGACCCGCACGCGGCAGCCCCCCAGCCCGCGGCGACCCCAACCGCCGCTGCCGGGCCGGGCCGGGAAGCGCCACCGACCGCTGTGCGCCATCTTTCCTGTGAGGCGAAGCGCCAGAGAGCGGGGCCGGGCCGCGCCCGGGAACCTGCCTGCCGCACAACCCGCCCCTAGGGGCGCTGCACGCGCGCGCCGCCCATCCAGCTTCCCGGGCCCCGCCGGAGCGCCGCCCCGCGCGCTGCCTGAGCTAGAAGGCGCCGCGGGCGGCCCGGCATAATCGCGGCGCCCATCCAGGGTCCGGGGCCCGCTCGTCACCGCCCCGCCAGCGGCATGGCGCAAACGCTCGCCCTGGCGGCCGGCAGAGGCAGCCCCGCATGCTCGGCGCGGGGCCTTCGGGAGGGCGGGGCGGCCGGCCGCGGGGGTCGCTGCTGCTGTGCTGCCCCCTTGCGAGGATGCCCGGCAGGGGCGGAGAGGCGGCCGGACCCAGGTCGGGAGCAGATGCTGGTGCGCTCCTTCCCACGCGCGCGGCCACGACGGGGCGGGGGCGCTTGCGCTCGCCTCCTCCGACAGCCAGTCGGCCCTGCCCGGCGCCGTGCCGGAGACGCAGCCGCGGGGCAGGAGCGTCCGGCGGCCGTCGCTGCGGCGGCGCCCGCCCGCGTTACCGTCCCGGGAGAGAACTGCGCTCGCCCCCGGAGGCGGCTTCGGTCAAGGCGCTGTACCTCCGCCCGCTTCTCCGGTCCGCCGGCCCCGGCCCAGCCCGCTCCTCCGCCAAGCTTCCGCGGCGGGGCCGCCCTCCGCTCCTCCGCAGCTGTTGCTTCCCGGCGCCCGGAGGGACCTGCCCGCCGCCGTCCCCTCTGGGTGGGCTCGGGGCCTGGCAGCCCGAGTTCAGCTCCCTCCAGACATCGCGGTGCCTGCTGGGAGGCTGGGAGCAGCTGTGCTGGAAGTCGGCTGCCCTGGCAAGGGGAACGGCTCGCCGCGCTTCCCTGCCGGCCAACCTGTGCGAAGGTGGGCCGGTGCCCAGGAGGAGGCGGGCTTTCTGCTGGGACGGCAGCGAGGGTGGCCCTCCGGCCGGGCTGGAGCTCCCAGCATCCCCGGCTGCTCTGGCTCTCCGAGGTGGGGCCGTGGAGGGACGAGACGGGCGCTCTGCTTTCTCCTTTCTGGGCTGGCGGCAGCTGCAACTGCACGGAGGGCCGGTCCCAGCATCATCTCTGGCGGTTACAGGAGGGGCAAGTCAGGAAAGAATAAATAAAAAGCGACCCTCTTCCTCAAGGAACAGGGCAGATAAACTCTTCTGACAACATAAAGGCATAATTAAGATCGGTTAATAAGAAATTGAGTACAATAAAGCTGATACCGCTTCCTTGGGGGTGGAATCAAAACTGAAAACTACTCTCAAGTTAGCAGTCAGTTGTGATAGCCCCACAATATTAGCAAACCTTACTGAAGCTCTTTTGTGGACATGGAAAAGTGGTTCACCAAAATACAAAATGTTAGGATTTCACTTGGACAGATGGACAAATCTTTCCTGCATTTTGTGTAAGAGGAAAGGAATGTGGGCAGTTGGTCCTTTTGGCTAAGAAGAGAGATCAACTTTCTAACTGCTGTCAGCAGTAGTTTATACCGTGGCAAGTCTGCTAAAATTCCAAACCCACTAAAGCTAAAGCTAACACCTAAACTGCTTCCTATAAAATCGTAGGAGAAAAAGCAGCTTTTTCTGCACTTCCTCTGACACTAGAAAGTGAGATATGTGAGGAATACTTTTGAGTTCTTGGATGTGGCATTATAACTGCATGAGCTCTAGTATGAAACCCAACAAACCTCTACGAAGTTGAAAGTATTTAAACAAATGGTGAAGGGAGAAACAGTGTAGTACAATTGAAAATAGAAATTAAGATTTTTTTTCTGCCATTAAATAGTGATGTTATCCTTTGTCGTGTCTGAATCTTGGCAATTCTATGGGCCAGGTCACCTCACGTCTTCCAATCTTGCACTACTTGAGTTGTTTGTGCTCTGACTGGTGTCAGCTTTGAGGGTGCATTAGATACTACCTTTGAGAAAAATAAATGGTTATTCTTGACTATTTCTCCTTATAATTGCTACTGGAGATTTAGAGTTAATTATATCTATTTATGGTAGCATTTCCTGGTACAACAGGAACCTACCAAATCTAATCTGTCTCTCTCTCTCCCTTTCTGGCAGCTGTATGGTTTCTTCAAAGCATTTATGAATATAAGAATATAAATACACGGGGAGGGGGAGAATAAGAAAAAAAAGTTGAAGGTTGGCTGTCAGCTTTGAGGTCATCAATCTGAATGACCTGTCAGAAATGTTGCAATCATGGATTCCCCTACCAAATGGAGTTGAACTAGATGTTGTCCAACCCTTACGTTCTATGATTCTGTGACCATCTGATTCTGCCACAATGTAAACATGACTTGCAGACACAGTTTAATCTCAGTGACATAGTTTAATGTTATCAAGACACTACTAGGAATCAAAAGAAGAAACTTCTTCAGACATTATATCCAATCAGGCCACGTTTGCCTATGATTTCTCCAATGTAAAACCACATCAGTACTTCAGTAGCCACCAAGCCATTCCTCAGAGCTTCCTGAAAGGAAAATAAAAATATTTTTAAAAATGATTATTACTATGGTAGCAATTGCCCCACCCATTCTTGATAGTTCCAGTGAAGTACAAGCAACACCAAGAGGTCTTCTAATACCTTATCACTTATAACTTACATTTAAATTATGAGATATTTAGACTTTTAATTCATTCAAATTAATATACCCACTATTCCAGAAGACTCATTGATCCCATTACCTCCCTTCATGGGATGGAAAACCACTTCATGCTTCAACTTCACACACACACACCAAAGAAATTTTCCATTTTCTCTAGCACTATGAAGGGACTTGCTGGAATTAATTTTAGACACTGCAGGAACAGAGCTGTTAGCCTCTCAGGAAATCAGAAGTCTGAAAGCACCTTTTCCAACAAAGCTGTTGTAAGCTACAACTGCTGGCAAATACTTACTTTGACTGTGAGTTGTGCAAAGCGCCCAGTCTGGTAGCTCTTCAGCAATGTTTTGAGGCTCTCAATTGCCTTGGGAATTTCAGCAGGAGTTGGAGGGACCAGCTCAACTTTGGCATAGTACAAGAAAGTGTCCAGCCGAGGCTTTGAATAGGTTGCAGCAGCTAGAATAGAGAGCAAGAGCAAGGTAAGATGAAAATCAACACCAAATCCACAAGTGCAGCATGGGGATTACTTGGCTCAATAACATACTCATAAAAAAGATTAAAATAGTAGATTACAAACGGAATATGAATGGTGTGATATGTCTGCAAAAAAGTAAATGGAATGTTTAGGCTGCATGGTGTTTAGATTACCGGAATTGAGAATTTTACTTTACAGAATACTAGATTAGTCAGGGACCACATGGAATATTGTGGCCAATTCTGGACATCACGATTTTAGAAGCATTAAGAGAAATTATAATGTACTCAGAGAAGAACAGCAAGGATGATCAGATGACTATAAAATCCTTTGAAGACTAATGGAGCAATTAGTCGGGTTGGAAGCAATCCTTAGACCATCCCAGAGAAACAGCTGTCCCAATTTGGCTTGAAACACTGCAGTGATGGAGCCCCTTCAATTCCAGGAGGCAGACTGGTCCTCTGCGTAATATTCTTTCTGATTTCAAGTTTGCATATCTCTCTATGAAGCTTCCAGCTATTGGTTCTCGTCCAGTTCCCAGGCACTATAAAGTATATATCACCATCTTTCTGAGACAGCCCCTCACGTTATTAGAAGACTGATATCCTGTCTTCCCTTGGCTTTTTCTTCTTTAGGCTAAACTAGACATGGGCATTTTATGGCCCACGGGCCACATCCGGCCTGCGGGTGGTCCCAATCCAGCCCCACAGCATTGGCTGTGTCGGAGAGGAAGTTGACAGGGCATTGGCAGGGAGCCAGTGTGGCATCGGCAGAGGAGGTGGGGCAGCAGCAGCCCTCTACCATAGTGCCAGTTTCTAACATGTCCATTGGGAAAATTAATTGCCCACCCTTGGGCTAAACTGACAGAGCTCCTTTAAATCCTTTACTTTAGCTTCCAAGCTCCTTACCATGCTTGTTGCTCTCCTCCATACTTTCTCCAGTTTCTCAGCATCCTTAATATTGGTAGTCCTGAAGTTAGCAACGGAAGATACACCAGCGCTGAACAAAATGCTCAGCACGATGCCTGAGGTGATGGCCATTGTAGCCCCCCAGGCAAGTGATTTCAATTTAAGACACGGCAGCCTGCTTGGGGCACTCCCCCCCCCCGCCCATATCTCTGCCCTTCTGGCCCCTGCTCTCCCCAGCTGACCCTTCCGGACTACTTGCTCCCACCTGCACGGACGGCCCAGTTCTTCACAAGGCAGCTGCTGGCCACGCAAGGCCTTCTTCCCCAAATTGTGCCCGTTGGTTTCGGCGGGAGACCTGGGGGAAAAGGCCCAGGCGTGGCAGGCCCCACCAGCGGAAGGAGACAGTGAAGGCCTGGGGGCAGAATGCACGCTGATCGCCGATTGGATTAGGAGGTTATTATAGATGTCCATTGGGAGGGAGGGAGGGAGGGAGGGGGAGAGATTGTTTTGGTTGGAGAGGCTCCAGCCTGACTTCTAGCGAGCACCGCGGCGTCCCACCTCTAAGCCACCCATCCCGGCCACCCTGCCCACGGCGGGGCTCCCGCTCTCAAGGAGGCGGGCAAGGTCAGCTTTCCCGAGGCCCCGCGGCAGCCCGGCGCTGCGCAAGGCAGAAGGGCGGCAAAATGGCTGCTCTTCTGTAGGGCTCAGAGCCGGGCGGAGGCACCGCAGCCCCGCCGCGTCCACTGAGCCGAGCCGAGCCGCCCCCCTCCCTCCCTCCTTCCCCGCGGCCCCTCACCGGAGAGCAGCTGCGGTCCCTTGGCGGAGACGGCCCGGAGCAGCTTCTGCGCCGCTTGCGCCATGGCGGAGCCGGAAGGAGGCGCTGAAGGTCAGAGCCCGCCGCGCGCCGAGCCAGAGTCAGGCCACGCCCCTCGCTCTCCGCCGCGGCCGTCACGGGGCGAGCCCCGCGCATGCGCCCTCGGGGGGAAGCGGGCCTTGTGGGCGGCCCGGCAGGGAGCCGGCCTGGGCTTCCCCGGGTGCCGCTGCCCACCGGAAGTCCCCCGTCGCCTCTCCTCGCGGATGCGGCTGTGAAAAGGCGGCCGGGCCGGGCTTCTGGAACGGAGGCGGGAGGGCTCCTCCTCTTTCTCCCTTCCGAGGCTGGGCAGGCCAGGTCTGCAAGCTGGTTTCCGAAGGCGCCAGGCTGGCCTTCCCGCGGTTGGCACCGCTCCCGCCTGCCTTCTTTAAGCTCTTCTCCTTAAAGGAAATGAACAAGTTACTCTTTTGTAAAAGTGTTTAATGCATTAAAAAGCTATGATGTCCTTACTGCTACAAAGTGACCAAAAATTGTAATTAGCAGAGACGACGTGTAATGACTTGCTAAAAGCTCCCTTGGAGACAGGAACCTACTATGCCTTGGGCAAAACCATTATCAAAAAAAAAAAAAGGAACATCCGAGCAAGATGAAAATTAAAAGTAAACAGGATAAGATAGTTGTTAGACAGGAATTGTCAAGATGACCCTTTTCAAGTGTAAAACAACTTGGAGAAGGACTTAGGAGAATAAAGGGGAGAGTTGGGAGGGCTTCTTAGGCGTGGCGTGCATTGTGTAGGAGTATAAAATGTGTAGCTTGAAAACTGCTTCTTGCGCTCTTTGAACTCAATCCATTTGGGAAGGGTCTAAGAGGGCGCACTTGCAACCTCCTTTTATTTTTCTTCATTTTATCTCCAATAAACCTTTGATTTTGTGAACCAGACTTGTTTATGAATTGTGAGGATTAAAATATTTGGTTCTTATATCTCACATCCTTTTGGTGAAGTGCAGCCTGAAACCTTAAGGAAGAAGCAGGACCTGGAGCCCTCCTGAAAACAGATGAATAGGCCCCACGGCCAAAAACAATTGGGACAGCCAACACTTTTATTGATCTAAAGGGAGCTAACATACTATGTACACAATGTGTACATCTGTCATGCGGCAGGCACTGGATTAAAGCAGGCAAGAATTGCAGGGCACCTGCACAATCATCTGTTCAGTGTTTTCCTAAAATGTAGTTACTGGAAGCAAGAGTAATAAGAAAGGCTTATGAAAGCTGCTTGATGTTATATGGCCCACATTTCTCCCATAGTTCTACCATTTCTTATCGATGTTGGTTGCTCCTGTTTTGTCAGAGTGAGCCACAAATCACCATGCTACCACAATGGCTTTACACAAGAAAAACTTTTGCTCAGGTTGAGTAAATACAGCTTTTCTTCTTAAACATAAAAGGGGAAGTCCAGCCCAGTATCTGGGGCAACAGCTAAAGAGAAACCAACATGGTGAGGGATTCCTATGAAAACAATATAGGAGACAAACTAAACTGTCAAGGGAGGAGGTTTCCAGGAGATCTTAAATATAAGGAACCACAGAAAAGTGCAGAGGAGCCCAAGGAAGCTTAATCCTCATCATCATGGAGAAGATGAGAAGGGGGACAGTCAAAATCAGTCCTAGGTTCACTGAAAGAGGCAGCTGGGGCCACAGCATTCTGGTTGAGTCACAGCTCCTTTTGTTTCTTTCTGTCTGCCAGCCATTGTTGAATCCTTTCCTTCAGTTCAGTATTTGGCTTGATCTGGTCCATGGTGAGAGGGCTGCGATTGAAAGGATCTGTCTGATCACTGCAGAAAGAAAGCGGGGAGAGGATGACAGTAAAACCAGACTGTTACTAGTCAACAGAAGATAATGCCATCAATTTCAGTAGACACATAAGCATCCTTACACATTTGAAAGTTCCCATGCAACTAGGAGAAAAAACTTGCAATCTTCTAGCCAATCCTAGGGTTGCTTTTAGCCTGATCACAGAGCTCTTATCAACTGTTCTTACTGACCCAACATGCCTGTCTAATCTCTATGTGGTTTCTGGTAGCAGTGGGAATCTGCTTACTACAGCTTACACCAGTAAAATGCAAAATTACAAAAAAAAATAATAGTAAAAATGAAAATAATGAAAATACAGCGATATGAATAAAAGATGGTGGGGAGGGAGCAGGATGTGTGGTGGGGGGTGCTATTAGTCTAATAGCCACCTGCAATATGGTTCTCCCCCCCCATTGGGTCTCCAGGCCAATTTGCAGAGCCAGGTCTTTAGGCTCTTACAGGACAGGAAGGTGGAAGCAGACCTCCACCCAATCTTGGGGGGGAGGGGGGCAGGATGTTCTGAAGGGCTGGCACTACAACAGAAAAGGCTCTTCTCCTGGACCCCACTCTGCTAGAGTTCCTTGACCAACAGGATCTGTGACAGGCCTCCTCTGCCACATGAGTGGGGTGGGCCTGTCCTAGCAGGATGAGACAGTTTATCAAGTAACCTGGGTCTATCCCACGAAGGGCTTTAAAGGTCATCACCAACACCTTGAATTAGGATTTGAGTGATTGAGTGCAGGGATTCCTTATCCAGGAAGGCCACAGCTGATGCACAAACCGAAGCTATGCAAAGCCTCTCCTAGCTGGCCAGCTGCTCTTTGAGCAGGACTCGCAAGTCCCAAAGAACTCCTAAGTTGCTAACTGAATCTGAGCGGGAGAGTGCAACCCTGTCCAGAACTAAAATGTCAAAGACCCCGATCTTGAAGCTCCATGCACCCAAGCCACTCCGTTTTGCCAGGGTTCAGGCGTAGTCTGTTGTCCCCCACTCAGGTCTCTAGAGTCTCCTGGCACTGTGAGGGTAGCGACAGAATCACCTCGGTCACCAGGTGTACAAATGTCAAGTTGAGTATCATCAGCATACCTCAACCCATGGTGATGATCTCACCCCAGAAGCTTCATGCAGATGTTAAGCAGTAGTTGAGAGGATACCAAGCCCTGTGGCATGCCACAAGAGAACAGTTGAGGCTGGATCCTTCACTCCCTATCAACACTAATTGGGACCAGCCTTGGAGAAAGGAGTCAAGCCAATGCAGAACTGAACTGCAAGCCCCAAACCTCATGGCTAGTCCAAAAGGATGTCATGGTTGATATACTATGCCTTACACCCAATCAGTAGGGGGATGAAAGAGTGGAACTGACCAGTGGATGCAGGGACAAATCTGGGAGTTAACACCATTAGCATCCTACAAGGAAATGAGTGACAATGTCTAAATCTAAAACAAGTTCACTCTTCCCTAGAAGGAAATTAGACAGAATTCCATTTTCTCCTGCCTTAATGCCTTCTAAATACCTCAAGAGGTGCCTAGCGATTGTTGCCCTGTCCACTGTGACGCGAGAGGAAGGCAGCAGCACCGGGTCTGTCATTAAGGTGCTCATGATGGGGTCCAGAAATTCATCACAGGCATCAGCGTATGTCTCCTCTTCCTGCTGCTGGCGATCTGCTAGAGACTGAAGAAAGAAATCCAGGAATCAGCAGAGGGGCCCCTGCTCGGCTACCCTGCAGAGTTAAATTCCTATCAACAAACTCAAGACAAGCCCCAGAATCTATAGGAGCTAGTACAGCCCTTGATTGGCTCTTTGATTCCATGGAAGCACAACTAATACAGAGTTGTTTTCTTGTGTCTCGCTGAATCTTGGAAATTTGACCACATTCATACCACATTGCAATAAATTCAGTTCTCAGCTACAGAGAGGAATATAAGTCCCGATTAACTCTATTTTTCACCTGTCTCTTTAGACTTTTAAACATCCTGCAGCTATTATAAGAGCACTGAAATTCAAAGTTCCGCTCCCAGGAGATTAAAGCCAAATGTTGCTCAGTACAAACACAGGATGCACTAAAGGTTTTCAACATATAAGAGAGAGAGACAGATTTTTGGGAAGGGAAGATTGACAGTTTTCCCATCTCACCTTAATTTGCTCGGCCAGGTTGCTAAATGCGACAATCATGTTGCCAGGCTTATTAATTTTCTTCAAAACTCGGACCGTCTGAGCAAAAAGAGTTGGGGAATATGATCGCCCATCCTTAGGCACTGTGGCACAAAAGTTCGCTTCATCACTGAAACAGAGAAGAGGGCTAAAAGTGGACGCTGAGGCCCCATGCAAGCATCTTTTCCATTTGGCACTCCCGGTCATTTCGGCTTTCCTATCCTGGTTCCTTTCTTGCACTTCCACAGCCTTTTATTAGGTGAGATCAAAAGCCCTGTTCAGACTTGTCCCATTTGCAATATATTGGCAAGTGAAGCATGATGGGAAATAGCTCCAGCCTATTTGCACTATAATTTCTCCTGTTCAGAAGGAACTCTTTTTTGTCAGATCTCTTGGTGGTGAGCATTTTTCTAGTCCCTGAGGTACAATGTAACCAATTGTAAATCTTTCTTATGGGGGACCTCACCCAAATTTGATCTGCCTGAACAGACTCCACAGCTATTCCCCTTAGCACATAGAATATCTGAGTCTACATGACACCTTTGTCTAGGTTAGTTTAAATTGACTCAGCTGAGCCCAGCCATTGTATTGGCATGTTGTGTATATCAGCCATCAGGTTAAATTATAAGATGATTTGCTTGGGCATATCAAGTTCCGTGAACACAGCTTTTGTGTTTTGTTAATCTGGTTTATGCCTGAGCCAGCAAGAATGGCATTCATAGGAGAGAGACCAGCCTAGCCAAAGTTCCAGTTTCCTAGGTAGGGTGTACAAGCACAAAACCTGGTCCACTGTGCAAATTCTTGACACAGGATAGGAAGCCCACGCCTCCATCCTATGGATGGCAGCCAAAATTCAGAGCATTGCCTTGGACTGATACACACAAGATCAAGGGCACTCTCCACAGTACAGCCCGATTTCTCTTGCATTTGCAGTTAGATCCAACGAAGATGATTGCCACATGGAAAAGCAATGAAAGTTCACAAACCCCACCTAGCCATTTTGTCCCTTTTTTCAATAATCCTTTCTGCGCAATGTACTACCTTCACGTTTATGGGACTTGAGAGTCCCAAGCCTCCTCCCATGCTCATCACATTCCAGAGAGCATGACATGAAGGGTGTGTCTCCTGTTCTTCCTCACTGGCAGAATTTGGGGGACTGAAATGGGCTATTGGTATTCATAAACAATGAGATGTTCTCCAATGGGTGTCCACTGGCTTTGAGGAGTTAAATCCTTAGTCTGATCAGGTTATCTGAGGAGGACCTCTGGTGGGTTTCTGGCTGCTCTTCCACAAGAAACATTTCAACATCCACTAAAACTCTGGATGCATAAGGCAAAGCCCTCTAATCCTCTTCCCAAGAAGCACTCTGACGGATATTTCCTTTCCAGCATGCAACTTACCCCAGGTTTAGATATATTGTACAAATGTCAGAAACCAGTTGTTGGGGCTTGAAGTCAAATTCACTGAAGTCCTTGACCTTCAAGGCCCCCATTTTGGGGCCTACCAGGTGTTGGAGGAAGTAGTTGAGCATGGAGATAATGCGTTCCGCCAGGAAAGGGTGCACAAAGAGAGATTTGATCTCTGCAATGAAAATGAGGCTCGGTCAGCAGTTCTGCTCCCTTCAGCATTCCATGCCAGGAAGAACACAGGGCCTTTACCTGAGGTCAGGAAGGCCAAGGTCCCGATGGTCTCATTAGACATGATGTTGTGGAAGCGAGCCAACTGCCCAAACATTTGCAGGCTGGCTTCCTTCTCACGCCGCACTTCTGCAGACAGGCTGTCCCACTCGCCCCGGTCCTTCTCTATTTGCTGGATCTTGATCTTGCTCAGGTACTGCAGAGAAATTTGAAATGGGCATCAGGAAAGAAAAAGGATATTGAATGCCAAAATCACACTCTTGCTCATGCAGCCATTTTCAGAAGTTCCTTTCGCCTTGGAGATATGCAGGTGAATTCAGGAGCAGAGTTTTGTATACAAGGCCTTCTGATTTTGCCCAGAACAGCAACCCTGCGAGAAAGGTTGGACTGAGAAAAAGTGACTAGCTCCAACTCACCCAGTGAGCTTCTGGAACTGAGGTAGATTACAACATCTTAACCACTACTTTAAAACATTCCATAAAACACACAGAAATGGGGGAATGGGAACTGGATCAATTGGATCTTGGTTCTGGAATGAAGCGTGGTGCGGAAAGTTCAGTGGGTGAGAAATGGAGGTGCCCTTCCTGTAGACTTGGAGCAGAGAGAATGAACCTTACAAAGATGGAGAACTGGAGGTCCAGAAGCCAAGTGCAAAGACTCGAGACCCAAACCTCTCAGAAAAACTCTCTGGGTAGTAGCAGCTCTGCAACTGAAGCCTTCCTTTCATCTTCTCAGATGGTGAAGGATGAGCAATTTCCCAAGGCAGAAAATGCCCCTTAAAACTGCCACACAGTTTCTCCCCTTCTCAACTGACTCTGTGTTGCATTAAAGGCACCAAATTGGCAACCCTTTAATGAATCATTCTTACAGTCTTATAGAGTTTGGCAGTCACAGTATTTACCTGCTTTCTACCTCCACCCCTCAAATAATGCTTTACCTGTATTGCTTCATCCAACAAGAAAATGGCATCATTCATAAGCAGGTTCAGAAAGCGCAAGAAGAGTGGGGGGGCCATGGCTTCAAGGTTCTCGGAGGCATAATCAGCCAGTGCCTGCACAGTGCAAAGAGATGAAGAGCAGGTGGGATGTTAAACACTCTTCTTCTCCTAGCCCTTATAATTTGCAAACCTCAGGTCCTTACCTTTATGCTTGCCCGGTACGAATCAGTGCCCCACATATACCGGAGGATAGGGTACATGGGTCTACGATAATTAAACTTCTGCTCGAATTGATGGGGATCCCCTGCACAGGAGAAGGCCTGTAATGATTGCAGGATCTGGAGATACTGGAGGATTGATAAGGATCTTATTCTGAGACTCCTCCTTGTATGTATAAACTGCATGTCCCAAAAGCACACAGGATGGAGAGTGGAGGATCAACTCTTCCCTCCCTCCACCCCCAAAAGGCAGTAGAGGAAGAGGTGGCTTGGACCAGAGTGGAATGCAAATCTCAAAACTTGGAAGAAAAGGCAAGGCCTTTTCATCTCATTCTGCCAGCAGCAGGACCATTCCCAAATTAGCAAATCTGCTTTCAGATCCAGCAAAGTGGATTCACCAAGATTCATGGCACTATCCCAAGTTCAAGGGACTGCACTATGCGGCAGGAACTGAGGGATTGAGACACACACACCCAATCTTCCCCCCCTCCCCCTTACCTGTAAATTCAATGTCCACAAAAACCTTAATTAGTGCCTCAGCAAGGTAGGGAGCATGCTGGTAGGAGCAGAAGACTCTCTTGCGATGAAAGACACTTGAGACAAGAGGCGTCTGGGCCTGATCCAGGTGGGGCATCACAGCCTCCAGTACTTCAGCCAGTTTGGCTCTCAAATGTGGGTTCTTCATTCTGCCAGGAGGAGTGGGTGGAAACATCCAAATTTACACTTTTCCCAAAATTCTATCAAACTTCTGCCCCCCTCCGCGAATTCTCCTGCTGAGAGTTTGGCAGCAGCGAAGAACTCGTGTATCCTCCCAACAGAGAAGTGTTAGGTTGCTCACGATGGGTTGTCATCAGAGGGTAACAACTGCTTCCCACCCTACCTCAATGCTTCTATGATTCCTGTTATACCACTCCACTTTCGCATCTGTGGGCCAAGGGGTTCAAGGAACTGAGCAGTCAAAACCAAGCCAACCAAATTTATTTGCTTGAAGACTCGAGAAAAACTTGAATCTGCACTCAATCTAAAGTTTATTGAGTTTATCGAGGTCACATTTTTCCTTCCTAAGGCTAGGCTGCTGTTCACTGGCAAACAGGCTGCTTGACAACAGAGTGGGCCTGATTCACACCTCTCCAGCCTTAAGAAGCAACTTTTACCTGTCCACATCTCCTGTGAAGACGGTCACAAAATGAAGTATGTGCTCCAGAGAGTCAGCTGAAGGTTCCAGGAGATCATCAGCAAAGCGGCGCAGGAAAATGAAGAAATCACCTAAGTTGTCAGCAAAGAATTCTGCAAATGCAAAGACCCAAGTGAACTCTTTGCTAAGAATGTACAGCTACCAGCCCTGTGCTTGCTCCTTCCCTGTGAATGCAGGCACTGGAGGGCAGGGAGGCAGTGGCTTCCTGGGGTCACCAAGATGGCATTACAGGCGTTACAAATCTCCTTGGAACCAGGAGAGGGTTTATGATATTAAGATCTAAGAGGAAACCAAGCCAAACATAATTGTAAAGTGCCCAGAGTCACTCAAGAGTTAGATAGCTATTGAAATGAACAAACATTTCAAGACAAATGATACTAGCTGAAATTTCCAAAAGGAAAAATATTTTTAACAGCATATACTTGTGCAAGCGTGCACATTTAGTAAGGGAAGGGCTGCTTGTGGATGTACCCTTTTACAATTCTACTTCAACACAAGAATGGTGTTACAAATCAGCCAGACATGAGCCAATACCAAAAGACTATAGCAGTGTTTCCCAAACTTGGCTATTTTAAGATGCATGGACTTCAACTCCCAGAATTCCCCAGCCAGTATGCCTGGTTGAGGAATTCTGGGAGTTGAAGTCCATACATCTTCAAAGGGTCAAGTTTGGGAAACACTGGACTATAGGGTCCTGCCAAGTGTCTTGGGCATTGCAAACTATCAGGCTCCATCCTGGCACTGCTCAAACCCACTTCTAAGGGATAAACATCTTGCCAGTCACCTGGCACATAGGCCAGCGCACTCTTCTTCACTTCTGGCAGAGGGAAGGTCAAGTCCATCAGCTCAGTCCCTTGATTTCCAATGGCCAGCTGGACCAGGAGAACAGCCATGGACACCTGCAGATTGAGGCAGTTCTTCAACATCTGAGGCTCTGTCGTGGCTGCTTTAGTGGAAAGATAGATGGTCATGAGGCGCTCAAACTGCTCCCGGAGATTGTCAGCTGAGGGGCTGGAGCTCTGCTGAGCTTCCCGCCATGCCACCTGTAGTCGATGTAGGCTTTGGTTGAGTTTGATCATCTGGTCATGCAACCTGTACAAGGAACAGATAAAGATACTAAAAATTAGAAGTGGCAGTACCATCAGAAAAGCAGAAGGTGGCCATTACATATTGGGAGGCTATAATGGAAAAGGGGAAACCAGGTAGGCCAGCAATGAGTGTTGAGGTCAGCTGGGGCGAGAGCTGGCATACAAGGATTTTTTTGCATTATATTCTCTGGAGAGCTGCTTTCATTGAAGGACCCATAACAAAAAATGTTTGAAGAAATCATAATTCACTTTAATTTCCATCCATTCATATCCTCCAGTAGACCAAGAAAACATTCTTCCCCACATGCAAACGTCAACTGCTTATAATGTGGCCTATAGTTAGTCCTTGCTTAATGACCAGTTCCTTAACAACTAGTAAAAATCACCACGGACACAAACTTACTTAGAAATAGGGATAGAAATATTCTTTATTGGCCAAGTGTGACTGGACACATAAGGAATTTGTCTTTGGTGCATAAGCTGTCAGTGTACATACAAGCAACGAAGTGGTAAGTTATAGATCTGTGATGGCAAACCTATGGCACGGGTGCCACAGGTGGCACGCGGAGCCATATCTGAGGGCACACGAGCGTTGTCCTAGCTCAGCTCCGGCACACATGTGCCCACCGGCCAGCTGATTTTCGGGCCTTCCGGGCCCACCTGAAGTCGGGAAATGAGCTGTTTCCAGCCTCCAGAGGGCCTCCAGGGGGGTTGAGGAAGACTGTTTTTGCCCTCCCCAGGCTCCTAGAAAGCCTCTGGAGCCTGGGGAGAGTGAAAAACGGGCCCACTGGGCCATCACGTGTCAAAAGCGGGGGGAGCACGCACACGTGCGCGGGAGGATGGAGCATGGGTGGGCATTGAATTATGGGTGTGGGCACGCACATGCACGATCCCCCCGCTCTCCCCCCGCTTTTGGCACGCAACAGCAAAAAGGTTAGCCATCACTGTCATAGATCATAAAACATACAATCAACAATGCCTTACAACCAAAATTTCAGGCTCAAGCGTGGTTATTAAGCAAGAACTATACCTACATTTGGATGCTATTATGTTAGCAGGAGCCCCAGTGTCCTCCTAAAAGGCCACTGAAATTTATTAAGATTTTGAGCCACATTCTGCCAAAGCCTGAACATTATCAGCTGTCGTGGAAAAGTCTTCCCAAGACCTTCGATGTTGCCAATGTTCCCTGTGTACCTGTGAAATCCTAAGTGGAGGGCGTACTGCGTCAATACCAAGTTCTCCGTCACCAGGTTATAGCTGTCAGCAAATTTTGGCTCCTGCTCAGTTACAGCTGGGATCAAGCAAGTTTCTCTTTCCAAACCTTAAAGGAAATGAAGAGCACTATCAATATTGATCAGAGAAAGCTCTAGCAAAAGGAAGCCATTTCTCATGGCATCTTTTCTGCCCTTGTCAGCAACGCCTGTCTCTCCTGCTACTGGGGGGGAGGGGGAGGGGAGAGTGGCTCACCTTTCATGTGCACATTCTTCACCCTCTGCTCTTCCTCATTCAGTTCCTTCACAGCACAATAAGTTGGGTCAAACGTCAGAAGCCTGTGAGATCGGGGCTTACAGAAGGGTTGACAGAGCCTGAGGAGAGCAGCTCCCAAGTTCAGGAAGAAGGCATCTGAGGCATACATCTGGAAGAAGATCTCTGGCATCTGGTTGGCCCAGATTTTGGTGCGCCCAGCATTGGCATGAAGACAGTTTCCAAGCCAGGCCAGGATCTTATGTTTTGTTTGTGGGGAGAGCTGTAGCAGATTCTTCAGCATTTGATGAATCTTCTCATGGAATTCAGCCATGAACTGTTGTTACAAAAGCAGAGGTCTTAACATCAGGGTAATGCACAGGCTCACTGAGCCTGGAATCATCTAAGACACAGACAGGTAGTCCTCAATTTACAACAGTTCATTTAGTGACCATTCAAAGTTATCATGGCATTGAAAAAAGTTGCTTGTGGCCATTTTTCACTCTTAAGATCATGGCAGCTTCCCCCCAGTCACAAAATTCAGACGCTTGGCAACTGGCATGCATTTATGACAGTTGTGGTGTCCCAGGGTCATGCGATTCCCTTTTGTGACCTTCTGACAAGGAAAGTCAATGAGGAAGCCAGATTCACTTAACAACCGGGTTACTAAATTAACAACTGAGTGATTCACTTAACAACTGTGGCATGAAAGGTCGTAAAATGGGGCAAAACTCACTTAACAACTGACTAGATTAGCAACAGAAATGTTGGGCTCAATTGTGATCGTCAGTCGAGGACAACCTGTTCTCTTCCACCAAGTTGTTCCTCAGCTCCCTTCCCAAGTTCCAGCATTTTCACATTTTACGGCACTTTCCGGATTTTAATTATCTCCCCACCCTCAGCAGCCCTAAAAGATCTCCATAGAAGGCAGTCAGTGTCATATTCAAAGGCATTATTGATAGCCACAGATCTGCCCAATCATAGCAATAGCACTTATATACTCCCTGCTTTCCAGCCCTCTCTGAGCGGTTTACAGAGTCAGCATCCTGCCCCCCAATAATCTGGGGTCCAGGTTTTACCCATGTCGGAAGGATGGAAGGCTGAGTCAACCTTGAGCCAGTGAGACTCGAACTGCCGGCAATTGGCAGTCAGCAGAATTAGCTTGCAATACTGCATTCTAACTACTCTGATCATACTTGAATAGTATGCATAAAACAACAGTACACAAAAGAGTGCTTGTCATCAGTGGCCATTTTGCTGCCTCTCAACAGACCATCTTGATACCCAAGCAAAGCAGGAATGGAACAGAAATATACACCTGGTGGATGTTGGACTCTTGCACCTTGATCTCTTGAGGACTGGATCGAGAGGGGTTCAGAAAGTAGCCATGGCTTTCCACCACACCAGGTGTCTTCAGAAGACATGAGATGTTCAAGATGGTTCCCAGCAGTGTCTTCTGGTAGAGCTGTCCATTGGCTGGATCTTTTGGCTGAATGTACTCAACAAAAACCTGAACAAACAGAAGTAGACCCAAAGATGCTTTTTTTTTCTCAAAAGGCAACTGGACTTTCTTGGTTTTTCCTTTGAAAACATTTCAAAACTTCACCACACGCACACGCATACACACATACACACAAAGTGAGATAGAGAAAAGTGGCCTTTCTCCCAGGTGAAAGGGTAAAGGCAGCAAGGGATTCTGGCCATCTGGGGGTGAATGAGACAACCAAGGACTCACTTTGGCAATATCCTTTTGCTTAGTGAAATACAGGAGTATATCCAGATAAGAATACAACAGGATCTGGCAAAGGTGTAGCTCCCGAATTCGTCCTGAAAGGATGTCAAAGACAGGGACCATAACCTCCTCAAAAGTCCTCACTTCCTCATCCATCGTGAGGCTCTTGATGACCTCCTCCAGAAACTCTGTTACATCTTCAAAGTCTATGGGGGAAAGAAAGGACGAGTATTTTAAAAAGGATATATTTGGAGAGCTGCCACGAGCTGGATCCCATTAGCTTATCCTGGGGTATCAGCCTTTGCCAACTCACGAGCTCCTCTTAATGATTCCAGCATCAAGTCCACTAACTGCTCATAGACATTCTGGTTGACATAGATCTCTGGTGTTAGGAAGAGTGTGTGGGTATTGGATACAGTCAGATTTCTGCAACGCACTGCAAAAGGCAGCAAGTTCTCGGGCACCTTGGTGATCTAGAAGAACAGAGAGAACAGCTGATCTCTAGCCCCTTCTGTCCAGGCCAGCAAGCGGCTTGGGTGTGATATGGGTGCTTGACCCACCTCCTCCTTTGCCCTCTGGAAACAGGCAAAGAGGTATCGCAGGATGTGCTTCTCTCCTGCATCTCTCTCTGCTGAGAGATTCTGCATGCCAGTTGAAGTCATGTGGATCAAGTGATTGCCAGGTTCCGGGAGCAGTAATCGGGTAAAAAGGGCCTGAGGAAACATATCAATCCAGAATATAATTGGTCCCTCCCAACATTTGGAGAAAGAGCCTAGATCTCATTCACATCCAATTTTTTATAGAGTGACATTTTGCATAATCAGCCAGGTCTTTCACATGCTTCTCCAAATCCAGCTGATTATCACAGATAAGAAGCAGACAGTCCATAGAACTCAACTGTTTCATATAAATTGACTTGTTCAAGGAAAAGTACTATAAAGCAAATCAAGCAAATGTCATAACAAATGGGCAATCAAAGGCCTCTAGGCACATGGCATCCTGGCTTGAGGAAGCATCTTTTCCTGGCCATAGGCACAGGGAACAGTTTGCCTGATGACCAAGACCAGCCTTCTCCAGCAAACCTCCAATCTGGTGAAGACCCCATCAGATGCTTGCATGCAGAGACCTGTTCCACATTTTCCATGTCCAGCCAGTCCTGATCCTCAAGATCTGCAGCCATTTCCTCCAGGTAGACACACCGTGCAGGAATGCCATTTCCACTCTTCAGATTGGGGTCACCTACAAGGGGGGAGGGGGAATCAGCAAAGCAGCAATAGGGAAATCCCGGACCATCCCCACCCTACTGGCCTTCCGAAAAGCTGTGAAGACCTGGCTTTTCCGGCAGGCCTGGGGCCGATGATCTCGCTTTGTGATCTGGCGAGATCCGGCCATGAATGATGTGAATGCGTTCTAAGGTTTTTAATGTTTTTTAATCTTTTAAATGTTTTTAGAATGTTTTTTTTAAATGTATTGTGAGCCGCCCTGAGTCTCTGGAGAAGGGCGGCATATAAATTTAATTAATAAATAAATAAATAAATAAATAAATAAATAAATAAATCATTCCATGTTCAGAACCACTTCTCTCTCTCTCTCTCAACAACTCTTATTGTTGTATTTTGGCTTCTTGATTTGGCAGATGTTAAAACAAGTCCTTCCTCAAGATATTGCTCTGAGGTGTCTTGAACTACAATTCCCAGACTTCCCAAGACATAACAGAGGGCACCCAAACTGAGGCTGGCACGGTTTGTGGCCTAAAGGAAAGCAGTCTCTAGGCTCAATGAAATGGCACAGCAAAGCACAAATCTAAAAAACACAGTAAAGGAACCCTTCCAAGCTATACCCTACAGTATAAGAGTCAATTGGAGCAGGAGAATGAAGCAGCATGGTTGCAAGAAATACCACCAGGTCAGTGTTTGGAATTTTCAGGTGACCAGCCCATAAAGATACAGAAATCCACATCAGTAAATCTGGCCTTGCATTCAATGGAAGGTCCCCTTAACTGCTTGCACAATGGAGAACAAGATTTCCATTCTATATGCATATTTGTTTTTGCCAGGAGAATGTTTACATAATTTTTTTGGCAAACAGATTTTGTTGCCTTTGGGGCGTCAGCATATCAACAATTGTTCTCCAGGAGAAGAGCCTGAATTTGCATTCATGGATCAAAAACTGCCACCTGGTGGCTCCCCTCCACCTTAATACAACCCAGCCTGGATTCTGGCCATTTATGCCTCCAAACTCACTGTTATCCAATGTGATCAGGAAGATTCTCTGGATCATGTGGTTGATGTTGAGCTGCTCGCAGAGCTCCTGCTGGGAGCGAAAGGAGCGACTGATCTCAGCCACAGAGTAGTCGCAATCATCCAGACTTTCAGACACACTGTTGTCAGAATCATCTTGGCTGGCAGAGGTTTCCTCTACTAGAGAAGCAGAGCTAGTCAACAAGCAGCATACCTGGGCTCCAATTGCCGCCCCCTCCCCTCAATCTGAGCAGTCTCTCTAAGGCCTGGGCCTCTCATCTGGGCTGTCACAGCACCAGAAGCCTCGCCTTAAGGGCCTTTTTTTTTTACACAGCAAGTAAAAAAAGTATATATCATAAAAACATAGTTGCTTCCCATGAAAAAAATGCAGCCTATACACAAGACTTTCGTCTCCTGAGAATCCCAGAAGAATCTCAGGACTTCTGAAAAGCAAGGAGTCAAGAGGCCACCTAAACAGCTGCTCTTACCCAACCATTCTGCTTTTTTATTGATTTGCCATCTGAGAATCTGGAATTAAACTAGTAAAAAGTTAGCTCTCAGGATTTTAATACCTGCCAGGTAATGCTAGTCTAATTCACGTCTTTAGTATCAATCCAATGACGTAGTCCGCTAAGTGCTTGCATTTCTTTTTCAATTCTGTTGCTAACTGTCCTATAATTGGGCTAACATTTCAACCAAATTGTCTAACTTTGCAGGTAGATGGACCGAGGCTGAGCTACCAGTGACTGAATTGGAAAGGGATTTTGGATGAACAACGAATAAACAATGATTTCGCGGTAACCCCGAACGCAACTACATTTACAGGTGCAGAAAATAAAGCAAAGGAAAGGGTGAAGCAAAAGAGGATGTGCAAAGATTCCTTTGCGCGTTTGGAGCCCGCGGGCACAGGGTTCGAGAGAGGCGGCCGATCCGGGCGCTCTATCCGGCTCTGCCTTCGTCCCTCTCCAGCCCGCTCCCCTTCCAGCCGCCCGGCCTCCTCGCTCACCCGCGGGTGGCGTCGGCGTCGGCGGCTGCTTCTGGATCTCGGCGAAGTGCCGGGCGTCGGCGACGGAGCTGAAGAGGGCGGCGAAGGGGTTCCGGGAGATGCTGTTATTGTTCTCGTGGTCGGTCATTTCCCCGCCGGGCGAGCTCCATGGAGAGCCGCGACCCAGACGACGAGCGACGGCCCGCAGCCCCGGGCGCCCGGGAGCAGAACGGGGGCGACGAGCAGCAGGAGGAAGGCGAGGCCGAGGCCGAGGCGCTCCAGCTGAGCGGCCGCGCCACCTTTCAGCGATGAGCTTGGCAACGCGCGACGCCCGCAGGCCGCGCCCGACGTCATCAGAAAGCGCCGGAAGCGCGCCGTAGCCCGCCCGCCCATAGAGCCGCTAGAGGGAGCTGCCGGCGCCTGCGTTACCCTCGCCCTACGGAGGCGTCCAGGTCCCAGGCGCGGGCGGGAGGGGGAGGGGCGGGCGGGCAGCTACTTGAGTGCCAGCCGGTAACGCGATGCAGCAGCAGCGAGAAAGGCGCTGCCTCCCGCCAGGCCCCTCCGGGCACCTGTCCGAGGACGGCTCCGAGAGGGTCGCTCCCGCCGGCCCCTCCTTTATCCCCGCGCGCCGATCCCAGGCGGGCGCTCGAACAAAGGGAGGGCTGGAGGCTTCCCGGCGCCCCGACCCAGAGGCTCCAAGGGGGCTCGGCCGCCCTTCCAGCTCGAGCTTCACGGCCAGGCGACCCGTCTGACCTTGGTAACGGTGTAAGGTGTGTGGACTTCGGCTGCCAGGATTCCTCGTCCGGTATGGCTGGCTGGGCAGCCCTGGGAGTCTAAGTTCACACACCTTAAGATGGCCAAGGTTGAGAAACGCTGGTCTTGATCGACAGTTGGAGGCTGAGTGCAGGTCTTGTTGTGCACCAGCAGTAGCTGAGGGGTGGCCCGGCTGGGTTGAGCCGCCGGTTCGGTCTAAGTGGCCTGCCCAACAGGCTTGGCCAAAAGGGAGGAGGTGCCCCTCCTGGTGGTTTGTGCGTGGGGTGGCTTAGTGGAGAGCTGTTGCTGGGGCAGGGGGCTCTATTTGCCATTCAGTTCTGCAAAGGGGAAGGAAATCAGCTTCATTTTTCAGCAGAGTGGTTTTCCTGCAGCATCTTTTGTCCTTTCATTTCCTTATGTGTAAATGTGCGCGCGTGCACACATACACGGAACAGAAGAGCCCCCACCCACAGACTTCCTGTTGCAGACTGCCTGCAAAAATCATCCCTACATCTTCTTGCCCAGTCATTTTCTCACTTGTCAGAAGACAGTCACCTGCTACCTGTGCTGACAAAAACGGGAAACAACATATCTGGCTCTCCCATCGACAAGCATGGGAAGCCAGGAACAGTTGCTGTGGGCAACTGTCCTTGCCCTGTTCTTCCAAGGTAGGACTAAATCCAAGGCAGGCAGTTTGAGAAGGTGGCAGTTTGTGAACTCAGGGCTGGGAGGGGGGATGAGGGTATGCAGGCTGCAAAAGATAGAAAAAAACAGGTATAGTGATAAGGCATAAAGACCAGACTGCCAGTTCGTTATCATGTGTTGCTTGCACTTAGCTGTGCTTGTGATTCAGAGCATCTGCTCCCCCCCTCATCTGAAAACAGCAGACCCATGTCCTCTTCACACCTGGCCTACAGCTGGAGGCAGCCAGGCTGAACCGGTGTAGCCAGCCACTTCCCTCTGTCTCACCAAGTTCATAAATGAGGAATGGGGCATTTATGTTGCAAGCTTTTGGAGGAAAGGCTGAATGCAAATGTAAATTCAGCCCATTGAAGAGGCAATGATGGAGATGTGGCCTTTTGGGTGGCTGCCAGATTCCAGGGCCAAAAGATCTCTGAGCAGTCCTGTCTCCCCAGCCTGTGGTAGGTGAGGAAATATTATGTGCCTGTCCTGAACAGCTAGCATTTTGGGAGAAAAAACTTCTTGCTGTCCATTTTCCTCAGACTTAGCCTAATATTAAAAACCTCAGTCATGATACTCCTTAGCTGCCTTTTTCTGAAATTAAGAAGTCACAGAAATGTTTCCTTGTTCAGGTCAACGTCATCCTTTCAGCCGAAGGCTGATCAGTCCTCCATTAGCGTTTGCTACTCCCTCCCTGGGTGGCATTTGGCATGGAGTTCAGGCTTTTCACTGCATCTGCATAGCATACGTTCAACTGTTTGATGTTGTTTGGACAACTGGGTGGAGGTCTGGTGTGTGGTATTATTGGCATTTCTTGGTCCCAGTTTATTTTGCTCCGTGTTTCTCAACATGAAATTATTTTCTTTCAGGCATCAGCATAAGTGGAAATACCGCATCTGAAAATGGTATGCTTTATCCAGGTTTTCTAAAAGAACGAAAACTAGGGAGGCAGCTCGGGAGGAATTTAAATAAGATAGATTTATACAGTATGTCTGGGGCCAGCCATAGGTTATGTGGCCATGCTTTACTGACTATGCCATAATTTGCTGGGTTTCCACAATGTGTATAGACTGTGATGCAGAAGCCCAGTCAGTGACTCTTGGTGTGCTTAAATTTTGGCGCTCTCTTCATTTGGGGCTGGCTTCTGAATTTTCCAGATCCTGAGTGTTTGGAAAAAGCTTGTTTCCAAAAGAATATTTGGAAAGAAAGGGCTGGCTAGAAGCTCATCAAGAGTCATTTCTGGATGGGAGGGCGAAGGGCCTTAAACAATTCAAGGCTACCAGGTAGATTTGGGAGGAAGTCTCAGCAGCTACTCAGCAGGACTATCAGCTGAGCAAACATGTTACAGGAGGAAGGCAAGATCCCCAAGACAAGCAAAGCGGATAGGCAGCGTGAGAGAGAAACAGTTGCAAAGACTTGGTCCCAGGGGCTGATAGCAGTTCCTGGCTTTGCAGAGGCCCGGTACATTTTCAGCAGACCCCCACCCCCGCTGATGCCTGGAAGATGGATAGAGAAAAACAGAAGCAGACCCTTGCACAGCAGCAACTGCTGGCCCATAACTAGAAATAAGCACAAAGGCTTGTTTCCCTTAACCAATGATTAAGCCAATGATACTTTTGCTGAAGGAATACCAGTGGCCTGAAGAGCATAAATGACCCTGTGTCTTGCTAAAATACTTGTTACCTAATTTGTTTGGCCCCTGAAACTTTGGCGGTACTGGTGAGGCTTTGTGGGACCTCTGCCCCACCTCATCCCATTTGTTTTGCAGAGATCGTCACCATAGAGCAGAAAGGAAAAAAGGTCTCCCTGGTATGTAAAGTGGGCAATAATGAGACACGCTGGTTAAAAGACGGGATGAATCTAACCTACCAAGGGAAGGAGTTGGTTTTGGCTGTGATGGACGATCCCAGAGGCATCTATGTGTGTATCAACAGTAATGAGGAAAGCAGACCCCTGCAAGTTTTCATCCGGAGTGAGTAAGCCTTCTTTCTCCCCCTTATTTAACAACATTGGCAGTCATCTAGTCTCAGCGAGGCAGACACCAGGGTTTTCTGAAATAAGCCTGCCCTTTGAAGCTGGGACAGTTCAGGTGAAAGGAATGTTTTAGTTCCGTTTCCTACCCCGAGACAGTCTTGAGCAAAACAAGAAGGATGGGGGGGGGGGCAGCTTGATTGACAAATGTATACAAAAGAATCGGCAGTCTGTCCTCAGCCTGGTAAATTGGCCACTATTTGCCTCCTTACTTCAAAAGGAGCTTCGTTTGTTTGGTGAGGTGTCAAAGAGTTTGCTTCTTAGTTGATTAAATGAAGTTAGTCCTCTTTCTATGGAACCAAGCTTTTTCCTCAAGATGTTGCTTGTCTATTCTTAGATATTAGAAAAAAAGTGGTGTAATTTTTCTGAAGGTAAACTCAAATCACCACCTCTGTGACTTACATTCAGTGTCTCTGCGATGAAATGTTTCTGGAGATGAAATGCTCCACTCTGCTCAGGTTCGGCATTTCTGGGCTCTCTTACCAGGCTGCTCTTTCCCAGGACGCAGGTAATCCTTCTGCCAAGCCCTGTGAAAGCCTGGGACGGCCCCTGGGATGGGCAGATCAGGGACTGCAGCTGGGCCTCCCTTTCTCTACCCAGTGACCTGGCAATGGCCTGTGATGGGTGAGGGCTGTTTGTGGCAGTTCTGCCATAAAAGGACACCTGCTCTGCTTAAGTGAGGTCTGTGTGGACTCCATGTGGATATGTGGGGGAGTGCAGAATGTATCCAACGTTTTCTTTCACTACAGTGTGCCAGAACTGCATCCATCTAGACTTCACAACGATTCTGGGGATTTCAGCAGCCAGCCTCATTACCACAGTCTTCCTGGCTATCGCTGTGTACCACATAGCCGTGGAAGAACGGGGCCGGCCAGCCCAAGGTGAGGAGGTGGCAGGAAAGGGCAGCTGGGTGACTGGTGGTTTTCTCCAGAAGGAAAAACCATCTTATTTACAGTTCAGGTGCCCTCCCCCTTGTTTCTTGCCTGCCTCCCCCCCTCCCCCCATTCTCTTGGGCTCTTGGTTTGTTCCCTGTGGACTCAGTCTTCCTATTTTGATCCTGCAGCTTCTGATAAGCAGTGCCTGTTGGCCAACGACCAGCTGTACCAGGTGAGAGTTTCCTTTTGATTTTCCTTTCTGTGTCAGATCAGAGACTGGCCAGTTCATCCCACAGAAAGTGGGAGACCTACTAGAAGATTGTGTGAATATTAGGCCATCTGTATATCCTAGCAGAGTAGAGGTGGGACAGAGCTAGATCCAGGTATGAGCACATCTGTGCCCAATCGTTAAGTAAAACTAGCTGCTCTCATAGTCACTGATGGGATGGCTTTGACAAAGGGTCTGCAAACCTCTCAGTCATCTCCAGAATCCCAACCCCACAGAGGATCCCCGGGCAGGGAAGGCTGCCCCAGGGACAGCAGACTCCACCAAACCTGTCCTCTTCCAGACCTATTAAGATGTTTGGCAACACCCTGAACCACAAGCTCCAGTCACAGCTTGGTTTTGCCTGCTGGACAAATTCTGGATTTTACTTGAGGATCTAGTGTGGCTGATGACAGTGATGTTAAAAAATCCATGGTTAACAATTCTGGCTAAGAGTGAAATGCATTTCAGGGGTGCAATTTGCCATCCTGGGGCCATGGCACTGAGGCCCTAGGGGTTGGTGTTCTTCCTTCCAGCCTCTCCAGGAGCGCAACGACAAGCCATACAGCCACATTGGCATTGCCAAGCCTCGCCGCCGATGAAGCCAATCTCCATCCACATTCAGGTTCCCCTTCCTGTGCTCAATCCCTGAGGGACGCCCATTATGTCAGCTGAGGTGGGGAATTGTGGGGCCCTCCGCCTGTGCCTGCCTTCTACTCCAGGGCCTCAAGCCTGGGAGAGCCAACAAGGCCTGCTAGAGCTGTCAGAGCTGCTGGATTCCATTTTCTGTTTGTTAAACTGAAGAGTGTGGGCTTTGGGGGGGTGGGAGGGGCAGCTGCTTTAAACTTGTTTGATGAATGCACTCGGTGCAATGCTGGGAATGTGGTGGCCAATCAGAATCCTTAAAAGTATCTCTTCTCAGCAATACAAGTAGACCGGTTCATCTTCCAATCTCCCCTTTGCAGCTGAAACTGGTGTTGCTACCCTGTGCATCCTGCCTCTTCCCCAATAAAAGATGTTGCTTACAACTTCCTCTCTCTCTCTCTTTTTTTTTGGCTTTAATTTATATGCCGCCCTTCTCCGGAGACTCAGGGCGGCTTACAATGTGTTAAGCAATAGCCTTCATACTTTTGTATATTTATACAAAGTCAGCTTATTGCCCCCACAATCTGGGTCCTCATTTCACCTCCCTTAGAAAGGATGGAAGGCTGAGTCAACCTTGAGCCTGGTGAGATTTGAACTTGCAGTAATTGCAAGCAGCAGTTGTTAATAACAGTGCTTTAGTCCACTGTACTACAGGCTCTGTAGTACAGAGGTTACTAACATGGTTCATGAATCCAAGGGCTGCAATGAAGTGGGAGTGCAAATTTCATGGAGTCAGCCATTTGCACAAGTGTGTAGCCACCACTGGGTGGTGATTCATAGGGCAGCAGAGTGTCGCTTTTGCACCGGGTGGTGGTTTTGCCTTTCTTGAAATGCAGCTGTGTTTGCTTTTGACCACATCCTGTGGAATGAACACATCCACTGGGGGTGGCTGTTTCGACTTGAGGCCCCAGCTTTTCCTCCCCACTGCAACTGCCAGATTTTGTGCTGATGGACCTCCTTATGCAGCTGAAGCCTTAGTGATGCTGCCTCTCATTACCAGCAAAGGGTTCATTTGGCTGGTTCTCAAAGCGGGAAGGGTGGGCCAAGCCCAGGTCAATCTTAGGGCTATGGTGGTACTATCTGACCTTGACTCCTCTCCTTCCACCTTGGTTTTGCCTCTCCTCCTACTGGGGCACTGCTGGTGGGTGGGAAAGCAGAGAAGATCTGGGCTTTAATGTCTCACCCCTGCACCTCCTCTTTTCGCTCTGCCCCCTCCTTCCCCAAGGTCTCCCCCCAAGTCTGCTTCCAGTAATACCCATATCAGAGAAGAAAGACACAAGAGGGTCTCTGGGGTGAATGGAACGGAGCTTTATTAGGATTCTTTGCAAGCACAATCAAAACAAATGTAAAAGCAGGCCTTCTTTTCATCATGGGGTTCCCTGCCAGGGCAAGTGGGCTTAAGACTCCTGAAGCACAAATTGACCAACCGGGCATGCCATCTCAGGTGCTCTAGTGGACACTTCCTGGGCACCCCAGCCAGAACAGCAGACTCTGCCCAGGAGACGAGACGGGAGCTGCGGAGTTTGCGTGCACTTGGGGCAGCAGTGCTGTGGCTGAGTGACCCCACCCGAGAGAAGAGGCGTCTATGGTGCCCCTTTCTTGCCTAGGTGAGACCTGCAGTCTGAGAAGCCCTCTGGGCATCCTGTAGCTCTCTGCTCCACCTGGGATGCAGCTCTCCAAGCCACCTGATTTTCTAGCTGCAAAACTCAGCACAAATGGAGTTCCCCCACCAGGAAGGTCAGCGGTTAGTGCAAACAGGAGAAGAAAGTGGCAGGCACTTCTGGGGACTCTCGCGGCCAGCCAGAACATTTGGCATCTTGCCATGGCAAGTGAGGCAGCATCTCAGAAAGCCTGGGGCTCCAGACCAGCATACACCTCCCGTTGGCCCTTCCGGATCGGCTGTAGGAACAGAACATGTTTTTGGCAAACCTGGTCCTACTTTCTAGGACACTGGCTATGTGTGTTTAAGAGGGGCATTAGCAAAGTGAGGACCACTCGGCTGTATGTGATACAGACTCTTGATTCTGATGCTCTTCTCTCTCAAAAGCTTTTGATTGTTTTCACAGTTGTTTGTGTAATACATATCCGGAAGCTGGCTTCTATATGCAATAGAGTTTAAAGCCATGTTAGATTCCTTTTCTATTTGGGGGAATCTCAAAGAAGATGTGTGGGATGAGGCTGGAATGTTACATTTTCTAAACCGATTAGTAAAAAAATTCACAATGTAGCTTCCAATTTGGCTATTAATTTTAAAAAATTAATTCAGAAAAGCAAATTGATTCAGAGATTCACTCAAATCATCTTTGAACTAAATCTCCCAGTTGAATTTTTGCTTCACCCTGCCAGTACCAAAGTAGGGGAAAAGTCATTTTGAGGCACTGTCTGTTCCCTTTGTAAAAGCCAACACTGATGAAATTCACTAAATCTGGATCCTCACTTCAGGAAACAGACCTTAGCAGAGAAGTGGGGTGGGTGGGTTAGGGGCTGTGGGCCTTAGCTACCCTCTGCTGCATGCCTGTCTTCTCTCTGCAGCTCTGGCCCTCGGCCTCCAATACTGCACAGAGTTAACTCTTCCCCCCACCCTCCATATTCAGTTCAGGCCTTACCTCATAATCTGGATTTGGGACAGGCGGGGGGTGGTCTGCTTGCTGTCCTGGAGCAAAAAGCAAAGTGCAAAGTTCGTTGCCTCTACCATTCTCTGACTCAGCACTTCACTGCTTGATGGACACACACTCACACATACACACACACACACACTGTCCTTTTTTCCTGCAGTGATTGCCTGGACTTGCAAAATCATCTGTCCCTGTTGTTGCTGTCAGCCTCCTTGGAGCCCTTCTCCACTGCGGAAGGGGAGTGGGGAGAGGCACTAACCTTGTAGCCGCCGTGGGGCACCTGGCTTGAAGAGGGCCTGCTGCTTCTGGCTGCAGAAGTAGACGAGGAGCAGGACTCCCAGAGTGAGCAGGAGGTCAGCCACAATGATGCCAGCCCCGAGGCCGAAGCTCAGCTCCACACAGTCCTTGCACCCTGCAGGAAACCCAGAAGCCTCAGCTGAACAAGGAGCTCTACCAGGCTGGCTTTGGAGGAAGGGTCTTCTCTGCTCTGGCTGCCTGGGGCTAGAGGTGTGGGGTGGGATTGTCCACCAGGCAGCTCACACTGCGGAGCAGCCTCCCAGCCCCCCCTTCCCCATCAAGGGCAGAGAGGCCCCATCACACCGTAGCCCTGACTGACCTTTGATCTTCAGATAAATCTTCCAGGATTTGCTATTTTGTCCACAGGAAAATTCTTTCCCCCTTTCGATCTCAAGCAGATTATCTGGGCCAGAGATGTCCAGGGTGCTCTTGTTTCCTAGTTGGGAATTAGTGTCCCACCACTGGGATTTCTCTTCCGGGCATATGAGAAACACGTTCTCCGAAGCGATTTCCACCTTGATTTCTATGGCAAGTGAGAAAGAATCTGCCTGGCAGCCCTGGGCACAAACACTGGCGAATAATCCAGCAGGATCTCACCGGGAAGAGCAGTGTGGCTGCCTTTTTGCCAAGTGACTCCTGGGAGAGACTATGAGATCGCGCCCCACAGCCCCACTCCCTCCAGGGGAACATCTCTCTCCCTTCTTCCCAGTACAGACTTTGTGGCTTTTTTCTTTGCCCCATGTGCATGTTTGGGGAGAGGACTGGTATGCTTACAGGAAGCAGGCCTGCTTTGCCACAGGTGTTAAGTCGCTGGCAGTTTTAAATGATAATTTACAGTAGTTTACCTTTGAACAGATGTTGCTATTCTTACTCTGCAACCATCTCCAAATGCTTTCCTGGATTTTCGTTAAGCCGAGTTTCTTCAGAGGAAATGATGTGGAACATACCGCCTATGCCGCATGTTGCCAACGGCATCCATTTTCATTCAAAAGAGTGACATGCCCCCCACCCCCACCCCTGGGGGAGCCAGGACAGAAGCTGGGCCTGATTGGAGCCTCCCATTTTCTTAATCCTGGTGGCAAAGAAGCCTCCTCTTTTCAGCCAACACTCACAAACCCACCCAGGTAAATGCACCACAGCTGGGTTTTTGTTTTGTTTTTTAATTTGATTTATATGCCGCCCTTCTCCGGAGACTCAGGGCAGCTTACAATGCGCTAAGCAATAGCCTTCATCCTTTTGTATATTTATACAAAGTCAGCTTATTGCCCCCACAAACTGGGTCCTCATTTCACCTCCCTTAGAAAGGATGGAAGGCTGAGTCAACCTTGAGCCTGGCAAGATTCGAACCTGCAGTAATTGCAGGCAGCTGGTCTTAATAACAGGGTGCTTTAGACCACTGTACTACCAAGGCTCTTGGTTTGGGGCAAAGGTGCCAGGGTCAGTTCCTGATGGCTGCATGGACAACAGCTCCCTTTTTGACTTGTTTCCAGCCATAACCCAAAGTCCTAAAGGCCCCTCCCTCCATTCCTTACCTTTCACCTCTCCCTCCACAAGCCTGGCTGTGAAAAGAAGGGGAAAAAAATGGTTAAGACTTTCTCACCAGCACATAACTGCCATGGTGTCCAGAATAAAGCTGCTCCCTTCAGCACCTTAAAAACCATTTATTTTATGAAGCCTGAGCAAAGCTGGAGACCAAGCTGTGGACCAGGTTGCTCTCCCCAGAGCCCCTGAAATGGAGGGGCTGCTCCATCCAATCGGCCCCCAAATCAGAGACGTGGCAAATATTCTGAAAAGCTTTCTGGAGCTCCTCGTGGTCACTACAGCAGCCATACCCAGGAAAAGGCAGCGGAAAACGTGTAGGTGTTGATTTTCTTGCCTTGCACCGAAGACAGAGAGATCACAAGGCCTCTTGTGTTTACATCATGGAATCTTCCAGAAGCTTCCTTTGCAGGGTCAGATGGCTCCTATGCCAAACTAGGTCACCCATGTTTAAAAGAGAACCTGTGGACCTTTTTTTGAAGAGGAGACTCAACTCCACTGACTCCACTCCATAACGCAGCGAGAGACACACACACCCCGGTGCTCCTTCTCCCCATCCTCCTCCTGCTCAATGGGACTTTTGCTTCCCTTCCTTTGATATATTGACCAGGGCTCTTCGGAGGAAAGGGACCCCCTTAGCTGGAAAGAGAGAGGCTCCCCCCCCCACTCAAGCGATTCAACCTGATCAGCAGACCCTCTCCTCCACAACTCAGCCTTCTAGCACACAGCACCCTGGAATCTGCCCCAAGCACCCTGAGATTTCAGGTAGTCTTTGAGTTACAACCATTTGTTTAACAACTGTTTGAAGTTATGACAGGGCTGGCTGAAAAAAGTTATTTACAACCAGTCCCCACACGTGAACCCAACAGCATCCCCACAGTTACATGATTGTCATTTGAAACTTTCGCAGAGGGCTTCAACAGGTAAAGTCAATGGGGGAAGCCGGATTTGCTTAACTAACAATTGCATGATTTGTTTCACAACTGCAGCCAAAAAAGTCATAAAATTCAACGTGGGTCACTTAGTGACTGCTTTGCTTAGCAACAAAAGTTCTAGTCCTAATTGTGGCTGTAAATTGAGGATTACCTGCATTGGGGGAGGGGAGAAAATGACCACCCGGTCTGTTAAACAAAATTTGGGTGGAAAACATTTAGATGGGAAATGATTTGTAATATCTAGGAAAAGTTCTCCTTTGCCCAACACATCACCAATTAACTGCAAGAAATCTCTTCTAGAGGATCTGGTCATTGAAATCAATCTGTTGCCTGGAAGTGGAGACAGGCATCCTTGGTGGCGTCAGGCCTGAAGTTTTGGGAAAGGCAGCCGTAGGGCGGCTGCCTCCCTTCACACCATGTGGCTGGGCCCCCAGGGGACCTTGACCCGCAGGGCCAGAAGCCAGGCAGTCTGACTGCTGGAACAAGCAGAAGCCCAGAGGGGGCCCCAGGCCAGCCCTCCTTGGAGAAGCGGCACTCACCTGTGCGGAACAGGAGGAGCAGCCAGGCGCCCAAATGGAGCCCCAGAGGCATCTTCCTGCCCTCCATCCGTTGCTTCCCTGTTGGTACTTTGAGGGGTCTCCCAGGCGAACCTGCTGCGTCTCTCTTCAGGAGGGCTTCGAGAACAGAGCTGAGCAATCAGTAAAGAAAGAGAAAGAAACCCTCCGTGGCCCCAGCCTTGCCAGGAAGTGGGAGCTCTAGCAAAGCAGGAGGAGCGAGCCGCTGAAGCTCAGTGAAGGCACGGATGGAGCTGGGGCCGCTCAGCCGCACCCCCTGCAGGAGATTTCAATTGGGGACTCGGGGAGGGAGGGGGCTCTTCCAGCAATATGGAAGAGGCAGTCACAGGCTGTGGGCCTAAAAGGCCCTCACTCACCCCATCTACCTCTTCAATTCCCCACCCCCACACTCTAGCCCTTAACTACAGCCAGATTTCTCTGCAGGAAACAGCCTCTGGGCCACTAGAGGCCCTACTGGGAACTGGAGCAGGTTGACCCAGCTGGTGCTTCAGTGGGGGCTCAGCAGTCAATCCAAGGGAGAAGGCTGGACCATGATCTAACATTTGTGATGGAAGAAAGCGAAGGCAAACTCCTTCCAAACATCTGGCTGGCAAGAAAATTGGTTGATATTTTTGGGAGCCCCCAGTTTGAGTTCCTCTGGTCATCACAGCTGGCAACCCCTCCCTGACCAACATCCACTCCTCTACCACAGTTGCCACTCCAGCAGGTGTGGCAGAGATGCCCTATGGCAAGCAGGCACAGCAGAGCCAAGGTTTTAATTTCAGGCACTATGGTGCCTCCCTGGGATTACCACCTGGTCCTGCCAGGCCTTGGCTGGAGCCCCTCCTCTGCTGCGTTTTGGGTCGGCATCGGCCTGAGCTCAGCCTGATGGCATCAGATGCTGGCCAAACTTAAGCTCCTCTTTTCAGGTCAAGAGAGAGACTTCTGAGCATGTGCAGTCAGCTCCTGTAGCCTCACCAGTCACAATAACTGCTTCTTAGGAAGATGGAGGTGGGGAGAAGGGGGGAGCTGTTTAAGAGATACTTTAATGTTCAGATTGTCATCTGGAGGTGCCAGAGGTGTAGTGCCGAAAATAAACCCAGCAAACAAAATCCCCACACCGTCCTCTCTCTGCCCAATTCATTCAGACTCAAATTGACGCATACACCCAGTCCCAGACAAGGCCCTCCACAAGCCGGTTTTAAACCAACTGGGTGAAGAACCCCAACCTTCTCCTTCACAAGTGGCTTTCCAGCTCCTGTGGCCACCAGAAAGGCTCCCTTGGCCTAAGGACAAGACTGACCCAGCCACGTAGCCCAAGTGGCCAGCCAATCAGATTCCGAAGACTTCCTGCCTTGTAGCTCTAACTTCTATAAACATCTTGGCTTTCCCGTAGTTTGGGGCCCCTTTTTCTTCTAATGCAGACACTCAACAGTCCTTGCAATAAACACAGTTCTTCTCCCTAGTGGTGTGCTCCTTCAGCAATTTTCCATGACAGTTTATATTTTGAATTGTACACTCTTGTTTTGTTATTTTTATTCTGTGTTTTATGTTGCTCTGTGTCAAGTGTCCCCAGGACTGGAACAGTATAAATGAAACGAAATTATAAACCAATCAATGTAATTTTTCTGTGGAAAGGAATAATAGGCTGTAGCTGGCCTTGATGTTGCAAAGGGATGCACCCAGCCAGCTGGGTCTGGGGGCCCAGGGACTGTCCCCTAGGGCTGCCCTTTGGGTCTGCTATGCTGGGCTCCCTCCTGGAGCCCCCAGGGTGAGAGGACAGGTTCTCTACTACTGCTGTTCTTATTCAAGGGGTGGTTTGGATGACTGACTCCTCCTCCTCCTCTTTCCTGATAAGGAACAAGAATTCTTTACATTGAGGGTGGACTGGTCAAAAACAATGAATAGCATTACATTGCATTGTAAGACGTCCAGTTAGATTGGCAGGGAAAGAGGGAGGGAGGAAGGGAGAGAGAGAGAGAGAGAGAGAATGTTAGGTGGGGGAAAGAGAGAGCAGAATGGTGGCTCTTGGGCAGTTAATTCACTGGCTGTTAAGTGTTAATTCTAGCAAAAAGACTGAAGGGATGGTGGTTCCCTCTAGCCCTCTCACCCAGTAGTGAAATTCAAATATTTTTACTACCAGTTCTGTGGGCATGGCTTGGTGGGCTTGGTGGGCATGGCAGGGGAAGGATACTGCAAAATCCCCATTCTCTCCCCACTCCTGGGGGAAGGATATTGCAAAATCTCCATTCCCACCCCACTCTGGGGCCAGTCAGACTCACCCCATGCTAAGTGGAGATACCAGGTTGGGAAAAGGCCCAGCAGGTTCCCCTTCCCTGGGGAGGCTGTTGCTGATGTCCTGGGCCAGGCTTGGCACTACCTTTAGCGGGTGGTGACAATCTTGGCAAGAATTTATATTTACCGACAAAGAAATAAAGGGAGAGTAGGAAAGATCTATTTCAAGCTATTTAGTTCTTGTCAGCTAGCCATACCCTCCTGGGATTCGAACGCGGGAAGCAGTGGAAGCTGAATGCTCCATCCCATATTTGGGTAGATCAGGTTGCCCTGATAAAAACAACACTTGATCTTGGCCAGAATCTCCTTTTATTTCGACGGTCCCTAACAATTCTAGGGCTTTCCGCAAATCCCGGCACCGGGGGAGGCAAGAGCGCGCGGGCCACGGCTCCTGGGAGAGGACGTCTTCGCCTCGCTCCGGTGCACGGGAGCTCCAGGACGGCGGCGCCCGGCCCCAGCACCGCTCCTGGCCTGGAGGACGGGGGCGGGGGCGGGGGCGGGGGGCGGGCGTCCCGTGGGAGGCTCCCAATCCCTGCGTGACGCGCCCGGCTCATTCCAGCTCCGGGAGGCATTTCGGCGGAGCTGCTGGCTGGATCCCACAGAGGCAGGCGCCCCCGCTCATGGCCCCCCCGGCACTCGCGGCCGCCTGGGGCTTCTTTCTGCTCGGTAAGACAAGCCTGCCCGGCCGGAGCGGCGGTGGAAGCCCCGGCTGGGCCGCCTCTCTGCGGACCCCGATCCTGGGTCCCGACCCCGACCCCGTGGAAGGCAGAGGCGCGGAGTCGCCGCCTGTAGGCCGTCCCCTGCAGCGGTTGCGGACCCCGGCCGCCACGCTCGGGGCTGCCCTGGGCGGCGGCGTCACCCAGCCGACGAGTTCCTGCACGTCGGAGCAGCGACCTGCTCAGCAGCGCCCTTCCCCGCTGCGGAATTCGCGCTGGCTCACCCGCCGCACATTGGGCAGCAGCCACCTCCAGGAAGCGGCGCCGCTCTGCGCTTCCTTCGGCAGGGCGCCTTCGGCCATTCCCCTGCAGCGGCATTCCCCTTCTGCTTCTCCCTGCAGCGCTCGGGCCGCTGGCAGCTATGGAAACGTTCACCTCTGGCACCCTGGAAGCGTTGAACGGGACCGACGTGCGCTTGAAGTGCACCTTCCGCAGTCCAGTCCCAGCGGGGCCGAAGCTGACGGTTTCCTGGTACTTCCAGTCAGAGCTGAAGGAGCCCCTGGAGGCGGTCAGTCATGCTCAGTCCCCTTGCGGTGTGGTGCGGTGGGGCAGAGAGGCTGCTAAGGGTCAGCGGGTGGGGTGGGGGCTCGGCTCCGAGGCACCTGGGGAGAAAGGACAGTGCCCCCCCCCCCGGGCCAAGGGGAAGGGCAGAGCACTTGGCTCAGGCAGGATTTGGCTCAGCAGGCAGGATTCCCAGAAGGAATTCAGGGCCCTTATGCTGGAGCCTCGGCCCAGTCTCATCTGCCGGTCCACTCAAACAGAGGTAGCTGCCACTGAGAGGAAGGTTTGGTATGCCCCCAAGCCCCAGGCAAACTCTCTTCCAGAGAAGCTCTAGGGAAGCTTCTGCAGCAAGTTCTGCGTCATAGCCTTGGGCAGGGTGCTTCTCTTCCCAGAGTCCTTTCACAAAGCAGTGAGAGAAATGGTCTGAGAAATCCCCTGGACTGGGGTGCAGGATATGCTGCTAAGCGAGGACCAGGAGCTGCCTAACGCCGCCGCTGGTGCTCTCTTGGCTATGCTCAGGTGTTCTACTACAACTTGGAGGCTTACCCCTCCAAATCAGGCCGCTTCCTAGGCAGAATCACCTGGGATGGCAACGTACACAAAGACGACGCTTCAGTTATGCTCCACAATGTGAGCCCCAAGGACAATGGGACTTTCCAGTGCCATGTGAAGAACCCACCTGATGTGGACGGTGTCATTGGCGAGATCCGGCTGAGTATTGTGCTGAAAAGTGAGTGGCCCGGGTGGGCTGCAGGGGTCTGGAATTGCTACGCTTGTGTTTCTCCTCCTCACCTGCCATCCTGTTGTCTCTGGATAGGGAGCTTCTCAGAGGTGCATATTTTGTTCCTCACCATTGGCATTTCCTGTGCTGCAATGGTCATCCTTGTTGTGGTCGTGGTGATCTGGCGTCATTGGCGAAGGACGCAGCAAGACAAGACAAGGGAGGTGGGCAGGTGAGTTGCAGGGTGGGACTGGCTTCCTGGGTGGCACTCTTTTGAGGCAGAGGACTGTGCAGGTGGGTGGAAATGGAACTCCGCTAAGGAGGAGCTGGCATGGTCTGAATTCACCTAGCAGAATCCAGAAACCCCAGAGAGCCCTGCCAACGGCTGAGTTGAAGCTGCCCAGCAGACTGAAATGGACTAATCAGAGACTACACAGGAGGTTCCTTTGAATGGCCTCTCCCTACAGCCAGGAGGGAGGTGGCTAATTATTATTATTATTATTATTTTTTTAGAGAATTTTTTTATTTTTTAAAACAAAACATAAAACATAAATCCATCATCCATACAATTGCAAACGGTGTGTCAGTCGGTTACAAATCTTTTGTGTACTAGTAATTATCTAATTTCTCATGTTACCAATCTAATAAGTATCTTTGTAATATAATCCTCATTAATCATTCAACTATAACATTACCCCTCTTCTCATAAAAATTATTTTCAAATATTTATATTATAACATTCTTAGTCATATAATTTTGCATTATATTTTGTATATTTCTACCATTCTTACGTTATACTGGTCTCATCCCTATTTCATTTCCATGTTTTATTATCTAGCCATTGATAAAATAAATCCCATATCTTATAATATTGTTTATCTTCTTGTTTTCTAATTTCAAATGTCAATTTGCTCATTTCAGCACATTCCATAATTTTCTTGATAACTTCATCTTGCGTTGGTATTTTCTCATTTTTCCAATTTTTAGCAAACACAATTCTAGCCGCTGTTAATACATTCACAATCAAATATCTCAATTCTCTATTGTATATTTCTGGTACAATCCCCAATAAAAAGATAAAAAACAAAAAAGAATTGGTGGAAGTATCGAAGATGCAGGTCACAAACAAGGGAGGCGGCTAATTATTGATCGACTCTGTGGGTGCTTTATATGTACAGTGCAACATCTGGTTCCAATGTTCATCTTCCCCTCTGCTTCCTACAGCTGAGCCCCTCCAAAAAGACCCCCTTGCCTCCCTTGGATGGCTTGGCGGTAAAAGGCAGATGTGGCTGGACTCAGCAGTGATTTTGCAGCCCCCCAGCAGGAATAGGCAGCCAGAGCATCCCCCACCAACACCCCTGAATGCAACCTGAGCCAGCAACGGCCTACCCAGCTGTCCTGCCCCATCTTCCCACCCACCTCCTGCCCCATCTCATCCCACCCATCTTCCTGCCTCCTGACCTGCAGTTGCTGCCCTTCCTCTCTTCTCAAATAGGTCAGAGCAATTGAAACTGAAGGAAGGCGGAGAGGAAAAGGAGACCCCTCTGTCAGGACAGGGGACCTGTCGGTCTTGGTAAGGATGCTGGAGCTGGAGGGGTTTGACTGGCACCGGGCAGGAGCTGTTACCAGCTACTCCAGGACGGAGGTGGGAGGCTGAAGTTTCCCTTCCCTCTAAGAGAGACCAGGGATGGAGGGGCTGCTGCCACACCTGCCAGTCTAGCCTTTGTGGCCACTCAGGCTTCCTCCCGGTTGGGAGGCCTGGGTGAGTCCCTCCCCGGGAGCCCCTCCCACAATAACTCCTTGTGTGCTTTTCTCTTCCAGATCCACCCATGGATGGTGTGGCCTGCTGGAGTGGAGATGGCAAAGATGCTTGTGCTCCTGGCCTTGAAGGAGAAGACCTCCTGCACACAGAAGGCCTGTAGGAGACAAAACCTCACCTTCTGCCCATGTGACACCAAAGGTCTGCCTAGCCAGTCTTCTCCATATGCTTGAAGCAGCAGCCCTCCCCTGCCCACCTTGAGTATGGGTTGCCTTTGGCTTGGTGACTGAAGACCTCAGGGCACTGGCCACCTAGTTGAGGTCAGCAGAAGATCTGGTCAAGACAGACTGGCCAGGCAAAGCTTGGCGAAAGGGGATGGGGAACCACTTTGCCAACTGTTCTGCTCTCTTTCCTGGGCCAACGCCCAGGCAAATGGCTAAGGGGGAGCCCCCAACCACTTT
The DNA here is from genome assembly GCF_059756535.1 of Pantherophis guttatus. Lineage (NCBI taxonomy): Eukaryota > Metazoa > Chordata > Lepidosauria > Squamata > Colubridae > Pantherophis > Pantherophis guttatus. The sequence goes on from NC_142071.1 coordinate 32,543,531, forward strand.
GAAAAGGGCCTTCTCTTCAAACAGGATCAAGCCCCTTTTTCTGTGGCCCGCCCTGCCTGGAGTAGCAGGAACCCTGCCTGATTCTGTGCAGGCAGAGGATCTCTGAAAGGGAGTGAGGAACCAGTTCCTGCTAGGGGCAGCGATTCTGTCTCCTTCATGGTCCCCCAGCCCAGGCTGGCAGCATAAATCTCCTCCTTAAAACCAGGGTTTGCTTTCTCCTTCAGGAGGATTTAAGAGCCCTGGACAAAAAAAAATTCTGACCATTGAGCCCCTTTTATGCAGCACCACTATAGCAACCCTGCCAACAGCTACCTCTAAAACTCACAAGCTTCAGATATTAGAGGACTGTCCGATGGATTTCTTATGGGGCACTCTTTCATATCCTTAGGTGACACACTTTCATACACTAATTTATTTGAAGTGTCTTGTTAAATTTTATATGCAAATGGAATATTTTATAATAAAGGTACAATTGCCTGGGATTAAAAGTGACTAGCTTAATGGAATGTAGTATGGCACCCCATCCAGATCAATTGCACACTCCTCAAAGTCAGATGGACCTAGAAGTGTGGATTCTGCAAACTACAATCCTGGGAGGGAGCACAAAAAGAAGTTCCTGCCCAGAGGCCCAGGAGGAGCAAGGGGGAGACCCAGATGAACTTAGGGGGCAGCTAAGAGGCGGGTGTAGCAGATCATGGGGAAGTAGCGTGGAGTCTCTGGCAGTGTCTGGTCTTGGGTTGGGAGGGAGGGAGAGAGGACTGGGTAATGCTGCCTAAGAGACCCGCAGAATGTGTGGTGATCACATTGCCTCTCCTGGGTCAAACTCCCTTGTCCTCCAATGGCCTCTGGAGCAAGATCTCAGTGGGCGCAGTCGGCTGATCCTCATTCAAGGCTTTGGGACGGCAGCTGGGGCTGGGAAGGGCCTTCTGGCCAAACCCAGCCTGCTCCATCTTGCAGAGAAGAACTCTGTTGCAGACCAATCATCTTGACGAAGGACCACAATGGCTACCAGAGCCTCTTTTGCACATGAGGCTACTGGTGTCGCACTGATAAAAGAAAAAGAAAAATACAATTTCACCTCCATGCTAAAATTCTTCTTTCTTGGTCAGGTGATGTGAGGTGATTACTTGTTAAGTCATGGCTGGGCTGGGCCATTGCATTCCGGAGATGTTAATGGGAGTTGTTTGGTTCAGGTTTAGCAAGTCCTGGGTGGCCAAGCTGGGGCCCAGGCAGCAAACCAAGCTGAAGGCAAATACAAATACACCATGCAGACCACGAGTGGCCTTCAAGAGCTGTAATATTTCTATTTCTTGCATCGTGTTTGATCTTTAATCTGCACAGACAGATTCGGAAGGCCCCTATTTTGGCAACAATAGCTCTGGCCTGGATAGCTCTGCAGACAAGGCACTGTAATTTAACACCAGCTGTCTGCAATTAAAGTAAGTTCGAATCTCGCCAGGCTCAAGGTTGACTCAGCCTTCCATCCTTTCTAAGGTAGGTAAATTGAGGACCCAGTTTGTGGGGGCAATAAGCTGACTTTGTATAAAATATACAAAAGTATGAAGGCTATTGCTTAACGCACTGTAAGCCGCCCTGAGTCTCCGGAGAAGAGCGGCATATAAATCAAATTTAAAAAAAAATTGCTCTCGGGCAGGTTCGCCCGCCCTGCCCGCCTCTTTTAGTCTATTCAGCTGCCCTCCCCTCCCGAGAAGGTTGAAAAGCGGCCAAAGCGCCTTGACCGGTGCCGGACGTCTGGTCTCCCCAATGGGGTTCCTGCTCTCTTCCCCCTTTCTGGCCAGATCCGCTCCAGATCTGCCGGTTTCCCCCAAATCTTCCCCGGGGAGCGCCCCCCCCCGGCTTCCTAAGACCAGCGGCGGCAAAAGGGGACGCGCCTGTCCCCAGCGCTGGCAGAGCTCCTCGGAGCAGGGCCCGCCTCTTCCGGCTTCCCCGGCCGGTCGGCCCGGCAGGTGAGGCAGGGCCCGGCAAGATGGGGCCGAAGCGGAAGAAGCCCGGCGGAGCGACCGCGCTGCCTCTGCTCCTCTTGGGTGAGCGGGGCTGCCGCACGGCGGGGCTGGGAGACGGGAGGACGGCCAGCTGGGGAAGGGTCGCTGGGGTCGCGGGGAAGCCTCAGCCAGGGGCCCGCCCGGCTGCCCCCCAGGCCCGGAGGGCGATGGGCCCGGGAAGGAGGTTTCGGGCGGGTGTTCGCTTTTCCCGCGCCGGTCTGCTTTCCCTCCCGACGGGCCCGGGAGACTGACCCGCGCTGCGGCTGTGCTTGCAGCGGTTGCCAGAGTCCACCTGCTGGAGATCCAGGCCGCTGCCCAAGTTCGCGCGTTTGTGGGTGAGCCGGTGACCCTCAAGTGCTGGTTCAAATCCTCCGCTCCAGTCACGGAGAAGCTCACCATCGACTGGACTTACCGGCCTCTTGCAGGCGGCAACTTGGAACCGGTGAGCTGTGGAGGTCCCTGGTTCTGCTGCTTTGGTGGCCCTGAAGTGGCTTGATGAAAGGAGTCCCGCAGCCTGGTGCCCCCTTCTCCCTGGGGTGGGGGGGGGTTGGCTGCTGTTGGCTCTTCTGCTCTGGAACGCCTTCCCCCCCTCTCCCCCAGGTCTTCCACTACCAGTCCAGTGCCTACCCAGCCAAGAGAGGGAGCTTCCAGGAGAGAGTTTCTTGGGCTGGCGATGTGGCCAAGCAGGACGCTTCAATTATGATCTGGAATCCAACCCTGGAGGACAACGGGACCTTCACCTGTTCTGTGAAGAACCCCCCTGATGTGCAGCACAACATTCCCCAAACCCTCCTGACAGTCAGCCAGAGAGGTAAAGCAGAGAGCCCAGTGCCCAGGACAGGAACGGGGGGTGGGGGGTGTCCGGCAGGCACTGGGTTGCCACTGCCAGCTGCTTCCTGAAAGTCTGAGCCTCTTGGCTCAGGGCGGGGGTCCTTCTGCCTGCCCTGCAGAATGTCTTCCAGTTTGGGGTGCCTTGGGTAGCAGAGGGGGCTGTGCTAATCCCTATCATGGGCATTTGTGCTGGGAGGCGGACCTGGGGGACTCTGGTAGGCTCACGTAGGGGCTGCTCTAGTAGCTGGCCAGAGGGAGTTTTGCTCTGCCTGCCGGATCCTGCTGTTTCCAAAGGTGCCTCCTTCCAGTTGACTTCATCTGGACTGCTTTCCATCCTGGTCTTTCTTCCCTCTGGCATCGTGGTGGTTCTGCTGTTGGTTCGGATGAATCAGAAATCTGGGCTGATGAAAGCAAGGAGGCAGCTTGGTTACAAGAAGTCCTCCATTGAAGTCTCTGAAGAGTAAGAGCGATGCGGGGAGGGATTGAATGGCAGAGAAAAAGGAGGTTTCGAAGAGGGGCTGGGATGGCCCCCAGCCCCTCTTAAGGGAGTTAAAGATGGCCCTCCGTCTGCTGCACCCCAGGCCAAGCGGCAGCTGAGAAGGAGAAGCCAATGCTCAAAGGGCTCCGAGGCCCACTTGGTAGGAGCAGAGGGGCAAATGATTGGGCTAGTGGTTGAGCTGGTTTCTTCCCTGTCCTTTTTCTATAGACCTGAGCAAAGTGGCTGCAGGGAGCGGCTGGTTAGCTGTTGTATGCAGTGCCTGGTAAGCCAAAAGTCCTTTAAGAGAGAAATCTTTTGCATTTTCCCCACGTTATGGAATCTCACTGGGAAGGCAGCAGAAGTTCAGCCTTATCCCTGCTTGCATCCCTCTTATTCTCCCCCCCCCCCTGAGAACCAGCAGACACTGAAGGCTGCTCATTGCAGAGTGCCTAGACTGCCCTCAGAATGCCCTGGAGGGTTGCTGAGCTCAAAAAGGTGACTCAAACAGAATACATAGGAGGTTATATAGGAGATGCCAACAAGGCTCTGTAGTTGGGAGTGAAGGGAGACCTGCTGGAGATAGTGAAGTTATTGGCGGAATAGAAAATGAGGACAGAGAAAAGTCCTTCATCTCCCAGCAAATGTTGTAACTTAGAATCATACATAATCCTTGTTTACCAGCTGCTCATTCAGCAACTGTTCAAACTTGTGATGGTGCTGAAAAAAATAACTTTACACTCAATTTATGACCATTAATGACCTTCACAGAATCCCTGTCATATGACTTCCATCATGTTCAATACACAACCTGTGTGTGTGAACTGTTTCCCCCCACCTTGTGGTTTGGAAAGGAAGGGGTTACAAGAGAGTAAGCTATTTGCTCTTCTACACGTTGAAAGCAATGAAATCCCACTGGCAAAAGGAAGGGGTCAGGGAAGAAAGGATTCCTTCTTTTCCTCCTCTTCCCTCCACAGAGTGGAGAGGAAGAGACTTCGAAAGAGTGCTGTAAACTGTATGCCGCACCTGTGGCTCCCAGCCCTGGGTTGCCAGTACCATTACATTAGTTTCCATTACAAGAACATTCCAAAGCGGGCAGCGATTAGGGGGCAAACAAAGCAGAAAACGTGAAACTGACTAATCTTGTCAGAAAACACAATCCAATCCGTTTAGCCATGTCTTTGTTTAATTGTAGAATTGCCAGTTCCATTTAAGGTGTTACGTGAAGATTATCGATGAGCATAGAAGATCAATTTATTATTTATTAATCAATCAAATGTATATAGCTGCCTTCCTCACACAAATTAATTCTAGTTCATGTACAATAAAATCAACAGTTGAAATATTTCATAAAGGACACTTAAATATAAGAGCAAGATCGTGAGGGAATGCATCCGAATGTTACTTATGATGCAGCCAGGATGCAGGATCCCCTGTGGGAGAATCCCACCCCCCAAAGAGCTAGCCACAAGTGGGGAGAGGGATGATGGTCCATGGGACGGGTGCCACAGTAGAGAAGGCTCTGCTCCTCAGTTCCGTAAGAGGAAACTACTTAGCCGATGAGACCTGCCAGACCTGATGGGATGAGAAGATTTACAGGTAGTCCTCGACTTACGACCACAATTGAGCCCAAAATTTCTGTTGCTAAGCGAGACATTTAAGTGAATTTTGCCCCATTTTATGGCGTTTCTTGCCACAGTTGTTAAATTAATCACTGCAGTTGCTAAGTTAGTGACACGGTTATTAAGTGAAACTGGCTTCCCCATTGACTTTGCTGGTCAGAAAGTTTCAAAAGATTATCAGTGACCCTAGGTTATTACAACTGCCATAAATATGAACCAGTTGCCAAGCATTCAGATTTTGATCAAGTGACCATGGGGATGCTACAACAGTCATAAGTGTGAAAAATGGTCATAAGTCACTTTTTTCAGTGCCACTGTAACTTTCAACAGCCACTAAATGAACTGTTGTAAGTAGAGAACTACCTGTAATCAGTGAGAGGCATCCCTCAGATAGATTCAGAACAATAAAAGAGGACCTCCTTATACAAAGCTTCAGTCTAAGGTTTGCCAGCATCAGCAAGTCAAAGCCACACCACCCTTTAGTGGTGTAAAACAGGGCCGAACTCTTAATAGGTCTTAGTTCGAGTGGCATTTCTTGGGCATCATGCCAATTGCTGGCAAGAGGGGTGAGCTTGCCTGCCTTTGCTTGCCTGCCTTTGCTGTGTGAATTGAATGCTGGCAGGAGAGACCTGCAGGTTGCTTGCATTATTTGGGGGGGGGGATGTCCTCTGCAGAGGGGGAAGTGGTGGTTTTCTTGCTGGGATCTTCACCCCCGAGACACCCTCTTTGGGCCTGAGCCAGCAGCACTTGTGGCCCAAATGGCTGAGCCAAGCGAAGGGCACGCGGGTCTCCTCGGCTCCCTTCCTGACTGCTATTTCTTACCTCCCGTTCAGGACACTGATGAGGAGGAACCGTACTGACACTGACAGTGGGAGAAAGCGTGTCTTTGGCAGCACCACCAAGATCCAGCTCAGAAAATCTCCAACGAATGGAACTTTACCTAGAGTAAAATGACTGGATTTCATTCCATTCTAGGAATTATCCTGATTTGATATTTTCTCTTTTCTTGCCTTCTCTTGCCCTGTGAATAGGCCTGGAAAAGGGGGCAGCGGAGGGTCTCTCTGGCAGCCAGGCTCTTGGGTGTCTTCTTCTTCTTCTTCTTCATGAGCTTCTGGCTCATGAAATGTGAGTATTGTCTCAAGCTCTTCTCTAGGATCTTTCTGTCCTGAGAAACCACCCATATAGTTTGAGCTCACAGCCGGAAGAAAAGATGGTGAGGGTGAAGAGACACTTAGAGACACATGATCAGGCTCTTCGTGGTCTCCCCTGTAGGCAGTAAATGTCGGCCGCTTCAGTGTGGCCATTGCTGGATACAAGCACATGTCTACAGTGGCTGCAAGGCCCCTCCCTATCTTTCTGGATCTGGGCCTCCTGTGGAAAGAGGGCCAAGTCTCCTATGCCTTAACGTGGAAATGCATATGAACCGGCTGGAGCTAAATGTTCCCTGGCTGTCCCCAACTCTCATCCTTGGGAATGCTGGCCTTAGGGCCTTCGCCTGCAGATCCACCCCCCCTCCCTTTCTTTTCTTCCTTGGTCCGCTTTCCTTTGCAGAAAACCACTCCTTCTACAACCAATAAAATGCCTTGTGCCAACTCCATCCATTCTTTGTCTTTTTGGTTTGGGGAGGGGAGGAATTGGGAAAAGCACACACCTGCCTTCCCTGCTTTTGGTTTTGGACAGCACCTAACCGGACTGCGGTGGGGGCTGCTGCAGGTTGAATAACCTTCCAGCCCAGAAGGATGAAAGACCAGGATTCTGCTGCCAGCCAAATGCCAAAAATCCTTGCAGATGATGAAAGAAAACAACGGTCTTCCCCAGTTTACCACCAAGAGCCTGAGTGCTCTTCTCCTTCCCTTTAAGGGAGAGGCCAGCTGGGGCCTCCCTCTGGCTCAGTGAGCAGGGCCAATCATACCTGGCCCCTTTGGAGCCACTTCTGAACACCCAACACGCGCAAGTTCCACGCAAGCTTAGAGTGGCTATGGGGCTGAAGTTCTGGAATTTACTCAGAGCCATTGGAATAGTCTTTACATTCAGTGACAATAACTGTGTGCTAAATGTATTGCACTAGCAATGTGAGTGGCCACAGTTACCTTCTTGGCTCTTATTTTGGTGAGAAATGATTGTCATTCACTTGGCCTTTAAGAGAATCAAGACTTCTAGTCCTGGTTTTTGCAGGCACTTGGAGATGTCCCAACAATCTGGTGGGCAGTTTCTTGAGATGCCAGTTTGACCTTCTGTTCCAAGGCAGTGAGAGCCCTGGCAGCTTGTTCTGACCAGCCCTCCCTGCATGTGGATTCCAGGCAATGAAACACTAGAGAGAGGCCTGGAAGGAGACTGATGGAAACCAAGGACATGACTGTTGGCTCTATGCCATGGCAGCAGGGCACTGACTGAGCATGTCTCTGGCCTTGTTTAAGGACACCCATTCCTTGTTGAGCTGCTTGGAATCAGATGCTGGCACTCTGGATTCCAAGGAGATGATGTGATGGTGCAAACTGATCTGGGGTTTATCTGAACCTGTAAACTCGGGGGGGGGGGGTATGTGTGTGTTGATCTCCAGCATATGTGGGCTGCTTCCTTGCCTCTCCCATCTTGTGCAACTGCCAGTGAAGGGAGGAGGGATTAGATTCTGCCCTTCACAATGAGGGTGGGGATGGACTGGAGGGGCCCTTGGATTTCTGTCTCCTTAAGAAGCCATACTTGACCCATAGGAAACAACTTTTGGCCAGTCTCCGACTTTCTAGGGAAAACTGTTGATAAGGTGATTGGGCAGCAGTTCCAGGAAGTCTTGGGTGAAAAGAATAATCTGTGTTCTTTCCAGCCTGGATGCAGTCCAGGGTATCTGTTGACCATTCTCTCTTGTCCTGTTGGATAGGAGTGGTGGTGGAGGGCTAGATCCCGTCCAACTTGGCCAGTCTCTCTTGAAGTTCAATGGCCCAGACCACAGACCAGCACCTGCTCTTGACAAAGGCCTGTAGAGCAGCTCAGAGAAGATCCAGGGCATCGGTGCTGCTGTTGGCTCCCTGCCTCTGGGATTTGAAGGAAAGTAAACCAGGACTCGGACTGGCTGGGCTACTTCTCCCCCCCCCCACACACACACACCCCAAGAGGGTCTCCTTCGGGCTCTCTTCTCCTGGGATACTAAGAGGAAGTACGTGAGCTTTGGAAGCCCAGCAAGAAGCCCAGGCCGTCCTTGCACGGAACTGAAGGCAGAGCAGGAAGTTCGGGCGGCTCCAGCCCGGGAGGCTCCAGTCTCGGCCATCAACTTTTCTCCGCCGCTGAGAAGTGGTGGTGGAGGGAGGCTCGCCCTGCGTCCGGCCTCCCGATGCCGTTTATGCAGACGCCTGCAGGAGTCTAGGGAGGAAAGGAAAACGCCGAGCGGCTCCTGCAGGACAACGGACAGCGACGCGGCAGAAACCCCACTGCTCCGGCGGCGCCTTAAAAGAAACGACCCCGGGGCAGAAGGGCGTCCTCCCTCCCCCCCCCGGGCCTCCCGAGAGCGCAGCCCGGGCGGCGTGGTGCAGGGGTGGGGGCGCGGGGGGTAGCTCCCCGCCGGAGTCCGGGCAGACAGCCCGCTGCAATCTCTTGTTTCGCGTCTCCACCCGCTCAAGTTCGATAACAGGAGCAATTGCGCTCGCGGCTGGTTTTCACTGGAAGCGCGGTGCAAATTGCACGGCCTCTTGAGCAAAGGAGCTCCCAGGAACGGAGTTTTTGCGACTGCCTCTTGCAGTCGGTGTGCGCGAGAAGTTACACCCACCATTCTTTCCATGGCAACCGTAGGAGCCGCTACTTTGGGGGGCGGGGGACGGTACTGTATAATCCTTGGATTATATGCAATGGTTCTAGAAGAGGGGAGGGGGGAATAACCCATTGAGACGAAGACCAACGAAGGGGAACGTTCCCGCTGACCCTCAGGGAAGACTCCCCTCCCCTCGCACACACAGTTCCAGCCCAAAGCCCTGCAAGAAACTGCGGCCAACGCGCTGACCCCAGCCCCAGGAGCTGCGACGTTTCCCGCCTGCTCTTCTGGAATCAGCAATTGAGCCCGAAAAGCTGCGGTCCGCAGGAGAATCGCGTCGAGGGCCACCCGCCCGCTTGTTCTTAGCCACAGCCCTTTCCCGCCCTCCCGAATCCTGCTTGCTATCCACCAACCAAAGAATTTTTCTGTCCCCCGATTTTTGGTAGTGGTGGTAGCGGCGGCAACAACAGTGGCCGCCGCCCCTCCAGCCGGCCATCTTGGAGCCAAACCCTCCGCTGCCCAAGGACGATGAGTGCTCCGGACGGACGGTCGAGCACTTGACCTTCGCCCTGTCCAGCTGCTGAGCCCCGCGCGCCGCCGCCCTTGAGGATGAGCCCCGCAAGCCCGGCGCTGCAGCTGCTGCTGCTCTTCCCGCTGGGTAAGGATGCCGCGGAGATGGGGGGGAAGGGAATGGGTGAGGCAGGCTTCCGAACTCCGACAGTTTGTGGGGGGGGGTCAGAGAACACTCGATGACGAGTCACCCTCCCCACACGCGTCCCCAAGGGCTGGCCGGCATGGTGGTTGGAGGGGGAGTCATTGGAGAAGTGGGGCGCAGGGGCTGGGGTCGGGCTATCAACCCAGAGTTACTTTCCTGCAGGCTGGCTTTGGCTCTTCCTCCTAGATAGCGGGGGAAGGCTGGCTTGGGTAGTGGACGAGAAGGGAGACCCACCCCTCCTCCCTTCTCTGCCTGAAGCAAAGGCCGGACATGATGGGAACTCATGTGGGAATACTGACTCCCCGCTGCCCTGAGTGAATTCAGCGACCTGTCCTGCTGGGGGATTCAGCAGCTGCTTCTGGCTGGCCCAAACACATCTCTCTTAGTGTGCTCCCACAAGGCTGCCAAGGAGGTGCCAACTTCAGCTGCAATTAGATCTGCCAAGCAGAGCTGGACAACGCCCCCCCCCCACTCCTCAATAGCTGCATCCTGTCCCCTGTGGAGTAGGTTGGTCCTAGACTAGAGCCCCGGAATCCAGCTCTGCTGCTGAGTGCAGCCTGGGCCTCTCCCTCTATTAATATATCCTGGTCAGTGTCCTTGGCGAGCATGCGCACTGGCGCTGGTATAGTGCTGGTAAATTAGGCAGTGAATGAAAGAAGCGCAGCAGTTCTCTACAGATCCAGCAGTGGGACCCCATTGAAGGAAGAGCAGGGACATCTGCCGGGAATCCCCAGGGCTGAATGGCTAGAACCTGTGGCTAAGCCCACCCTTGCCCTGGTCTGATCATGGATTGCTCCTCAGTTCTTGGGAGCTGCCCCCTTTGACTTTTCCTGCCTTCCTCAAGAATGAACCCCTGAAAGCTGTCCTATCTCTCTCTGGTGTCCCTTTTGCTCAGGGCGTTCAGGTTATGCCAGCCACCCGCAGCTGCCAATTTGGGGTTTAAGGGCTTCTTGCAGACTACAAAGGGCAGAATACCTCAAAGCCAAAGGCAGGAGACCACTTGATCCCAGTGCAGGGGTGAGGAGACGTGCTCCTATGATTCCAACTGCATTAGTAGCTTTCTGCTGCTTTGGTCATGGGCACTCGAGGGGCTTCGGCCAACTCCCAAAAGACCTTTGAGTTCCTTTCTGGATTTGGGAGGAGAGTACAGCCGAGAACTCATCTCCACCTGGATGGAGGAAAAGAAAGGCTGCATTGCCCAGCACACCAGCCTTCCCCAGGACTCCCCCTCCCCCCAAAGCACATTGGATGACGTTCCCATCATTCTTGCTCATATAGCACAGAGAAGGCATCTCTCTCCCTTGAAGGATGGTAACTGCCAGCATCTTTGGGAGCCCTCCAAGGTTTGCAACAATATACACCCAAGGTAGACAACTCAGCCGGACATGATAGTGCCAGTTCTGTGGTGTCCACAGTTTCTATACTGTTGGAAGGAGCCCTCCAATGCCCCCCTGGTTGGTAGGCCCTGCAGTTTGTCTTAGTGCAAACAGGAGTAACAGGCCTCTTCTCTCCCTGCTAGTGCTGAACACGCTGGGCATGGAGCTGATGGCCCCAACCCCCGTCTATGCTCTGAACGGCTCTTCCATCCGCCTCAGCTGCACTTTCAATTCCTGCTACCAGGTAGACAAAAAGCAGTTCTCCCTGAACTGGACCTACCAAACCTGCCAGAACTGCACCGAAGAGATGGTGAGTATCTGGATCCGGGGGCTGGACAATCCCTCTGCCCCACATTTGAATGCTGCTTGCACCTCCTTGTGAAGGTCTCCGGGCTTCTCAACTGTGCCAGGAGGAGGGGAGCCAGTGGGCAAAATCTGGCTAGCAGGCAAACTCTGTTTCCTCACCCTCCACAGCAGAAACTCTGGGCTTTGCAGCAGTTAGGTGGGTGGGCGGGACAGGGGAATGGACCATGGACTGTGTGACCCTTGTCCAAGTTTCCTAAGCTCCCTGCCTTTCCTCCCTCCCACCCTGCCCACCACCACCAGGAATTCCAGACAGTAGGCCAGACTGGAGTGTGGGGTGCTCCCAAAGATCCCGCCATTCTTCTGATTGTCCCACTCTCGCCCACCCTCCACTCCAGTTCTTGCAGTTTAAGCTGAAAGTGGTTCCTGTGGAGCTGAAGCGTTTTGAGGATCGTGTGGAGTTTACGGGAAACCCCAGCAAGAATGATGTGTCCTTCACCCTCCACAAGGTGCAGCTGGAGGATACAGGGCTGTACAACTGCTACGTGATGAACCCGCCTGACCGACACAAGGGCCACGGCCAGATCAGCCTCCAGGTTCTCACAGAAGGTCAGGCTGTGGTTCCACACCTTTCCCTTCTTGCTTGCTCCCCTTCCTGGAAGACCCCAGAAACCCACTCTGGGACACAGGGGGCTCTTCTCTTCCCCAGAGTGGCCTTTTTCCAGTTTTCTGGAAAAGGGAAACTCCCTCTGGGTTCAAGAGGCCTTTCCTGCAGATGCTGGGAGTAGATTCCAAGTGCTGCTCCTTGCCTGATGCTGGGCTTCTCTCCACAGAGCCCCCAGAGCGGGACTCCACTGTGGCCGTGATTGTGGGGGCCACTGTGGGGGGCTTCCTGGCTGTGGTGATCCTGGCTTTGGTCATTGTCAAGTGTGTCCGGCGCAAGAAGCAGCAGAGGCTCAACACGGATGACCAGAAGACCGAAGAAGAGGGCAAGACAGATGGGGAAGGGAACCCGGAGGAAGGCATGAAGTAGAGGGGGGAGTCTCTCCTCCAGGCTGGCTCCCTGCTCCTCCTTGTCCCTGGCCTCTTCTCCCATGGACTTTCTTTAAAGCAAAGAGCTCCACCCAAAATTTCAGAAAGACTGGGGTGCTTTCTCTCTCCCTCTTCACTGCTGGGCTCTTGGGCCAGAGCACAGCATGGGCTGGCTGCCGGTGGTGGGTTTTTATTGGGGGGAGGGAGTTTGCTGAAACTGAAAGCTGCCTGGGGTGAGTCTCCATTCCTGTCCCAGATGGGCAGTTCCTCCATTTGGACAGAGGAAGCCCTGTTTTGTGTCCCTGGCAAGAAGGCCACCGCCGCCACCCCCGCCCCTGCTGCCTTCATGGGAAGTCTTGGGAAAGGGAAAGCTTTTTTCCTTTGCTCATGGAAGGGGCCTGAGTGGAGGCAGATGGCTTAGGAGCTGATGAGGGCTCACAGCTCTGTGGCAGGGAGAGGAACTGTGTCCCAAGGCCAAGCAGGATTTCCTCTCCAAAGCAGAAACTGCCATTTCTCACTTTCCACCTTGAATACCAAGCACAATTCACCACTGCCAGGAGAATTCACTGCCAGGGGTCAGCAGCCGTCTCTCTTGCAGGCCAGCACTGCACCCCACCCCCATCTTACAAACCCACCGCTGGACTATTTGGAAGGAATGCTGTTGACCCTCACACCCCTCTCATGAAAAAACCTGAAGGTTTTCTGCCTGGCATAAGCAGGAGGTATGTGCATGTTGAGGGGAGCAGGGGAAGGAAGGAAGGAAGGAAGGAAGGAAGGAAGGAAGGAAGGAAGGAAGGAAGGATGGAAGGAAGGAAGGAAGGAAGGTAGGTTGTCTATTTGGGGCTTAGTGGAAGAGTTTCCACCCAGACCCACTGCAACCAACTGGTCTTTGCTTTCTCTGCTCACACATCTTGCCTGCTAGTTAAAACCCCAATGCAAGAAGGGCCCTGGAGGCCTCCATTCCCCACCCCACCAGCCATGACCCCTCCTGGGATTCTCCACTCAGCAGTCCCTGAACTGGCCCTTACTTCTGGGCATGAGGCTCCTTTCCTAGGATGTTCCGGGGGGGGGGGGGGGTGAGAGCAAGTGATTCCCCGGGTGGCTTGTGACTGTGCTGATCTGTCTTTAGCTCTGCTGCTTCTCCTTGGAATTGCACTTTGCTGCCTGCTGATTGCAACCCCTCCCCCTTCTGTCATGTTCCCAACACCTGCCCTCAGCTGAGATGGGTTATGCAACCTTTCTGTCCTTATTTTGCAAAATCTGCAATTCAGATTCATCAGCCTCAGCCTGAAAAGTTTTCATCGCTCTTCTTGTAACTGCAGAATTGAGTTGGCCTCCATTTGCACGGACAGTGATTTACTGTGCTGCGCTGGAAATCAATGTTTCTTGTCCTGGGTCTGCTCAGGAAGTCCAACAGTCAGATGAAATAAAGCAGAGCTTGCCTCTCAACACAGGCAGACCTCTGCTTCTTTCCCTGGAGGGTGGGCGCCTGGTCTAAGTCCTCTCTCTTCCCCCACCCTAACATACCCCATGGGCCTTCTTCCCTAGTTACTCCTTCTTGTGAAAGTGGAGGGAAGGTTGCCTTCCCCTTTCCCCTCCCCCAACCGCTCTCCACTGGGCCAGATGGATTCAAAGCCAGCGAATCTGAAGGGGGCTGAGAATGGAAGTGGCTTTGGCTGTGGGGCAAGGCTCTTTGAAACTTAGGATCAATAACCTGAACCTCCTACTTTGGATGGAGGGTCTAAAAGACTCCCGCCCCCACACCCGCCACTTTATAGCAGGTTAAGTAGTTTGGGGTTCAGTACTTACACAACTCCTTGAAAGCCTCTCGGGTGCCGGGACAAAGGTCGAAACTGCCATGAGCCGGCACTGCAGCAAGCAGCACTGGGGAGACTGGCTGTGGTGTTCCTGGCCCTCTTCGTCTGTCCCTCCCTCCCTCCCTCCCTCCAGAAGGGGACTGAGTTCCTTCACAAGATGCACTTTAGGCCAAAGTGAGAGACTGAGTGAGGTCCCCACTGCCTCCCTCAGTCTTGGCTCCCTTTCTTAGCCGGGAGGCTGGGAAAGTTTCTTTCTCTTTCAGCCCTCAGCCAGATCAGGGAATCCGTCACCCCTTTGGGTGAGCAGAACTGCTGTCCCACTTGGAGGTGAAGGAGGCTCTCTGGAAGTACCTGGTCTCAGCTGTGACCCTGAAAATTCGCAGTGCTGGTGGGTTGGGCCCGCTAACGTGGCAGATCTGGCCACAGAATCTTGGCACTAGGAAAGAAAGCCAGACTCCCAGGAAGGAGCATGGACATGCTACAGACCCCGACCTAGTTGGTCGGGTAGCTGGCTACCCCAGAGGACAGGAGCTGGCTGAGGTTGCTGGGTCCGGCTGCCTTCTCTTCCTTGGATGGTGGTGCTCCCCAGGCTGGCCCAGATTAAGTTCTGCAGGGACCCATCCAAGAAATGCCGCTTGAGGCTGCGGGGGGGGGGGACGCCTGACTCTCTGTTCCTCCATCCCTCCGGGGCCGAGAGTCTGCGACCAGAACGCTGGGAAGGAAAGAAACGGGGCCAAAGCTCTCCCTCCCGCAGACTGTCTAGAGGTCCTTGCTGGAGTTACAAACCAGCTCTGGCCGCCCGGGAAATCTGCATGATTCTTGGCTCCCTCTGGGGCAGGCCAAGGGCGGATCAAGCCAGAGATGCCACTTGTCTGCCACGCTTCGTAGGCGCCAGGCGGGCGGCGGCCTCTTTCCTGGAGGGGGCCCAGGTCTCCGTTGCAACACTTCGGCGGAGCAGGAGGCAGACGCGGGAGATCGGCTCCGGACTCCTTCGGCCGGGAAGACGGAGGGTTGACTTAGGCCGTGTGTCCCTCGGGAGTCTGCAAGCATTTTCCCTGGGCGGCCGGAGAGTGCGGCCTCGATGCGCATGAAGGGCTTCTGAGCAGGGCGGGTGCGCGCGCGCCAGACCCCTTCTGGTCGAGAGAAACTATAAAGAACGGACAATAAAAGTCCGCTGCCCCGACTCTCCTCCTGCCCTCCGAAGAGCCCAGAAACGCGGACCGTCTCCTAACCTGAAGGAGCCCGCTTTCTTGCCCGGTGCGAAAGAGAACTGGCTGGCTGTCCCTGAAACTTTCCCGCGCATGGGTTGGGTCAGCGGGAAGAGGCCCTTCGAGGCTTGAGGCTGGGGAAGGGGAAGCGATGCCGCGAGTGCGGAGCAGCCGGCGGAGGGGAGGCTGCAGCAGCAGCAGACGGCTCAAGCTGGAGCTGGGTGTCCCAGGGCAGCGGACGTCCGCAGAGGTTCTTGGGGTGTGCAAAACGCCTGGTCCTCCTCCTCCTCCTCCTCCTCCTCGGTGTCCTCTGGAGAGATCCCGCCCCCGCCCCCCCGCGGAGGCGGAGAAACCCAACTCCTCAGCCTGGACAGCAGCTTCAAACCCAAGGACGAGCAGTTCTTCCGGGATGCCCGGCCTTCCGCCTCCCGCGAAGGGAGGATTGCGAAGCCAGCAGTTTGCTTCGCGTCAGCTGGGCGCGCTCCCGGGTCCTTCTATTTTTACGGCCGGCGAGAGTGAGGGGGCACAAGCAGGGCATGCGGCCGGCCGCCGCCGCGCACCTGCGAAGGCGGGGACAGGCGGAGAGAGAGGATCGCCTTGGTGGCCAGAGAGCCAGGCCGCGTGCCCCTCCCCCTCCTGCGAGGGCCCATTTCGGGCTCAGGGAAGCCACTGGGTTTCCTCGGTGAAGTCCTTCGCAAGAATTCGCCGGCGCCGGGTCGGCGCAGAGCCGCAGAAAATTTTACTGGTCCTTGGGGCTAAACTGCCTCCTCCCGGCTTCCTTCCCGGGAGGGGTACAAGCGGCAGAAAAGAACAGAGGAGCGTCGGAGAAACGGAGTAAGGCTGGGCTGCTGCGGCCCCAGGGAGCCAAGCTTCTCCGGCGAGCGCTGGGATTCCTCTCCGGTGTTCGCTCTTTGAGCCCTGAGGCTGGCTGGCACCAAGCAAACGCCCCTTTGCATGGAGAGCGCGAATGCCTCCCTTCCTCTGGAGAGTCCTGGCCAGCTCCTGGCTGAAGTCCAGCCAGGCCCTCAATGGGCCTAAGTTCTTGGCCTAGTGCCCCTGACTTTCTGCAATGGTCACCCGCAACAAAGGCATGGAAAAAGTATTCCCCTCCCCCCATGCAGTAAGAGCTGCTCCCCCCTCCCCCTAGATTGCTGCCCGGAATTTCTGGCACCTTTACAGCTTCTTTTTCTTTTTTCTTTTTTTCTTTTTTATCTTTCACTGCACAATCCCTGAGTCATGATTCTCTGGGAGCTTCAGAAGCTGCCACTACCGCAGCATCTCCGCACCATCTACCTGCCACGTCAGCAGAAGCTAGCCCGTGGCTCAGGATGCCCCCAAGACTGGCATCCTCTGCCCTTCCCCTTAAGACAGGAGCTTTTCCTTTCTTCTTTCCCTCATCTCTCCCCCCCACTTTCTATGCAACATCGGAAGGGTTGTCTAGTTTGGATGGCACTGCTCTGGCACAAGCTAGGCTGAGGGTCGCTCTGCTGAAACGGCCGCCAGCTGCTTCCCAGAGAGTGGGATGTTGGAGCCCCACCACCTCCTGCATTCCTGGACCGTGTGAGCTTTGAATTCCTTCCCGAGATGCCTGAAGCAGGTTTGGGCTTGGAGGACACAAGAAGCGTTGATGGGAAAGGCCTGTCCCTAAAGCTAGCCTAGCTAAATTGGCAGCAAAAGCCCAGCTCCCCAGAAGTGAAGGTAGCCCTTCCTTGATCAGCACGAAGGCTTCCCTCCTGCTGCTTCAGCAGTGACTCTACCTTCGCATGTGAGAAAAAATCTTCTCTCTGCCCAATTGCCGCTCCTCGCCTGGTTTTCCTGCTGCCCTTCCATCCCCTGCTCCATCCGGAGCAACCTTCTCAGCCCCCAAATATCCCACTGGAGAGAAGTTAGCTTCCCCACTGCCCCTGCGGGGGATTCAGGGCCAAGCTGGGCAGGGCTTCCTTCCTATTCTAGCTGCCTCGCCTACCCCTGGGGAGGACAGGCCAATTTTTGCCCCCCAAAAGCACCCCTTGCCTATCTTGCGTGGAAATTCCTAAGGCCTAATTCAGCCGCCTGCGTTGGTGGAACAGAGGAGGGAAAGACTCCGTCCCCGTCGGGGTTAAGTGCAAAGCAACCAAAGCGGGAGGGCTTGGCACGCCTGCTCCAGCCGTTTATCCGGCGCTGCGGGCGGCAGGCGGCCAACGACCTTCGGGGAGGACGGTGCTGCTCCCCAGGCCCGGTGCGACGAGGCTGCGCGCGCCCTCCACGCCTCCGCGGGGGGCCTGGCATCACCGCGGAGGCGGTTCCGGGAGTGTCCGCCTCCGCCTCTCGCTGCCGTTTGGGCTGCCGGCTGCTGGAAGGGGCGGCCCGTGCGCGGAGCCAGGAGCGGCAACTGCGGCGGTCGGTCGCGAAAGCAACTTCGGCAGTTGGAGACTGCGGCGTCAGCGGGAGAGGAGAGAGGCGGCCGAGGAGTTGCCGAGATGGCCGTGGACTGGCTGGGAGTCGCCTTGCTAGGTAAGGACGCAGAGCCGCTCCGAGCTTCGGGGAAGTGTCGGTCGCCTGGGGCCCCAGCCAACTGACCGGTCCGCGGTCACCTAGCAGGGCGCGTGACTCGGACAAAAAGCGGGGGGACATCTGCCTTCCCCTCTCCGCTGGCGCGCGCCACAACTGCAAATCCCTTGGCCCCATCCCGCCGCGGCTCGGCTGCCGTCCCTGGGCGGGAGAGCGGGATAGGGGAAGCGCAGGACCGGCGTTTTCTCCCGCATTTGCTGTAGTGTGTTAGGTGACTTTTTGCTCCAGCTGGCAGCCTCTTCTGCCTGCTCGTTCTCTCCCTCCCTCCCTCCCGGATACCTTTTTAAAGATTCGAGCAGAATCCTAGACAACGCCCCTGGAGTAAGTACGACCTCGCTTTAAGTTTGCTTCGGCTCCAAGAAGCCTCGTTTACACAGAAAGTTTGTGGGAAGTCCGTGTTGAACTTCTTGAAACTAGGGAGCGGGAAGGGTGGTGAATCTCCGGGTTGTTGTGAGGGGTTCAAATAAGAGGATCCGAAGCACCTTCCTTTCCCCCGCTTTACGGCTGATGCTGTTTTCTTTACCTGGAATGTGAGCGTCCCATCCAAGACTTCTGAACAAGTCAGAAGGACGCCAATTCCCTTGGTCTCAATCCTTTCTCTGGAGCAAGCACACCATAGGAAGCGTTCAGGAGACTCAGATGGACCTTGTAGTTCCCCTCCTTTAAATGAATTCTGCCTCCCTACTGAGAGTGCAATTCTAATTGAACTCTTGCAAAAAGCAAAAGAAAAAAAGTCACTCTACTAATGTTAGTAAGGTCAGTCCCGAGTTATTTTGTTTTCTGAATGACAAATACCTGTAGTCAAATAATGTTGTAGTGCCTGATAATTATTTTGTAATAAACTTTAATTACAAAGCCTCCCCCTCCCGTTTCCCTCCCTGGGTCAGTTGTGTAAGAAGCCCCCCTTTAGGGCCTGACAATTGCTCTGTCCCAGACAAACCAGAGGCTCCCATGTTGGCCAATCGGCTGGATGCCACTCAAAGGTCTGGCACCTTGCAGAGGTCTTGTCCCATTCAAATCCCCATCAATTACTTCACATTACCTACATTTGGACTAAAAATATTCAGAGCACCGTGGCTTTGCAGAATCTTTGGTGCTTTGGGGAGCAGGCTGGATGACTTTCTGAGCAAGGATCACCACTGGGCTGGTGCCTCCCGACAGTGACTGCCAGAAGAGGCTGAACCCACTGGAAAGTTGAGCCAGAGGTGAAGAGGCTCTTGGTAATGGTAGCCTCACCTACCTTTGAAAGTGAAGGCTTCCCCTTGAGTCTGAGCGAGCTCTCTTCCTTGAAACACCAGATCTATCCATGGTGACGCACCTGAGTTGCTCTGTGGTCAGGTTCCCTTTGGGGCAGAAATAGAAAAACTGCCATTGGCTCAGGGAGTGAGATGGGTGGATCTGAGTCTATATTCCTTTTGTTTAGTAGAGGCACCTCTTGCCTTTCTTTCAAGAGTTGAAAACAGCTTCCCCAAGTCTCTTTTTTAAGGTTATTCCCATAGTAGCTACCTCCTGGGAAGGGCTGAGAAAAAATAACGGGTCCAAAGTTTCCATGGCTGAGAGCAGATTTGAACCTGGGTCTGCCCTACCACAACTGATGTCATGGTCTCCCTTCCCTGGGTATGTTGCTTTTTAATTCCAGGCATTGGCCTGGGCCGGGGTTGCAGGGATGGGGTGGGTTGACCATGCGCCCAAGTACTTCTGAACAGCAGGCAGGAGAGCAGCACACCTTGCAACGGCAGGGGCTTCTGGTGGACATCTGCCATTCTCTCCCATGGAAGCCAGCTGGACAAGTACTTAGGGAGGGGATTCTTCCAGGGCACCCTCACTTGTGATCATGCCACAGACAGGTTTAGTTCAAGACACACAGCAATCCAATGTCTGGAGTGGGGATTGCACCCATCTCAGGCCATGGTCCCAAGTCCCCTTGTTGATGGGATGGCCTGGCTAGCCAGTCCTGCCGAGAATTGGGCTCACTTGTACACATGTAAGGAAGCTGGGAGGAGATGCTGGAAGAGAATTTGAGAAGGAGCTAAGCTCTTGAGTGTCCTTGAGTCAGGAAAGGACACTCTTGCACAGCTGACTCTTCACTGTAGAAACACACACACACACCCCACATACCCCGCTGCACCTGACTGCTCCAGGAACTCTGCTCTTCCGCCACTTCACAGATTCTGACAATTGCCCTTGGCCAACTTTCGGAAGCACAACATAAAGAAGCCTTCTTTTTTAGGCAAGTGCAGGACCCAGATGTTTGAACTGGGAATCAGAGCTGAAATTGCAACTCGGTCCCCTAACCTACTTCATACAAACTGCCAATTTGTTTTAGCTTGTCTAGCATGTTCTGTGAACTTAGTCTGTATGTTAAGCTGCAAAGAGGGAAGTTAGACCAGTCACCATTTTCAAAGAGCACCATAACTCCATTATTGGCTTGCAAGAGGTAGGGCCATCCTTCCCTTCAGACAATTCTGTTTGGTTGATGGCATCCTTGGAAGACACATCCTTGGCTGAATTAGGACCTTCTCAGCATTCTGCTCAATGTGCCTCTTCAGTTGAGGGCATAGAGCAGGGGTGTCAAACTCGATTTCATTGAGGGCCGCATCAGGGTTGTGTTTGACCTCTGGGAGCCAGGGTGGGCCTGGCCAGCATAATGTCACTCATGTTGGGGACATGAGCCAGTGAAAACAGGCTCCCGAGCTCTGTTTTTGGCTGCGGCAGCCTCCTGCAATCTTCTGTCAGCAAAAATGGAGCTCAGGACGGGCGTGTTCGCTGGCAGAGGCACCATGGGCCAGTCCTTCACTGTTTCCAGGGTGACTCCGTGGGCCAGACGTAAGCACGCCGTGGGCCGGATCCAGCCCCCAGGCCTTGAGTTTGACACCCTTGGCATAGAGGCTCTTCATTGGACACAAGAGAATGTTGTAGATTGATTTATGATGTCAGTAAAGATCCAGTTCTTTTGATAAATACTTTCTTACACTTGGTCCAGTATACGAACATTTGGTCCAACAGGTTTGGACCATTTGATGCATTTTCTGGACATTTGAGAAGGTAGGGCATGACCAGGCCTTCCAGCAACTTCATTGTGCTTGAGTGCTGCTGTGCTTTCCTAATGCTCCTGTCAAAACTCTGGGTTGGGGCTATGAGATTAATTCTGTTTTGCTCAAGATGTGTAAAGTAGCCAGTGGAGCCTGTAGGCCGTGGACCAGGAAGCAAGCTGAAGAACAGTTATCTCTGGCTGGTGGCTGCTAGAGAGGATGGTTCTTCACCCTCACCCTCCACCCTCCCCACTCCCCAAGCTGGCTTTGTATAGCCAAGGTCCACATGTACATCGGAAGCTGTCTTTTCAGTTTGATGTGACCTGTTTATGTGGTCATTGGGCAAGCTCCCTCCAAATAAGGCAAGAATAGGATACACACTTGGTGTGAAGAGAGTCCGTCTGATCCAAAAAACTCAGGTCAGATAAAAACAACCCTGCCAAGATAAGCATTGTCTTTCTTTTTCTTTCTTTTCTTTTCTTTCTTTCTTTTTCTTTCCTTCTTTCCTTCCTTCCTTCCTTTTTAGGACTTCAGTTGTGCTCTCGGACAGTGACCTTGGAGGTGTCAGTGGGCAAGGCACCTGTTATTTATGCCAAGAATGGCACCAATGTGCTACTGCCCTGTACTTTCAACTCCTGCATCGGCATTGAGAAAGCCAGCTTCGTATGGAGCCACAATCAGACCGAAGTGCGTGACCTGCGGTGATTGATGCTGGGCTGGGCTGGGAGGGAGGCTGATGGGCTGATAGGGCTGCTTGGTTTGAGTGTTAGAAGTTTTGATGAAGCTAGATTCCAAGCAGAAAGCAGAGACATTTATGGCACCTTGAAGATGAATGGATCTACAGGTAGTCCTCGCTTAACAACCGCAAATGGGACCGGCAGTTCCATCATTAAGTAATGTGGTCGATAAACAAGATATCACGTGACCATGGCTTGCAATTTTACTGCTACCTTCTCTGTTGACTCTGCTTGTCAGAAGCTGGCTATGAAGCATGCAACTAGCAATCACATGATGGAGGGGGGGTGGGTGGGAGGCTGAGGCAGTTGCAAAAGCAAAGCTGCCCTGGTTGCAAGTGTTGAGGACTGATCACAAACTTATTTTTCAGTGCTTTTGTAGCTCTGAATAGTTGCTGAACAAGGCAGTCATTAAGCAAGGTCTACCAATACTATTCAGCTATGAGATAAATTCCTTATTCTTTAAGGTGTCATGATCGTTGGTGCTTTTATTAATGACAATTAACTATTGAAGGTAGCTTTCACATTTAATAAGTAGCAAGGAAAGCCTTGCCTGTCTCTATTTACAGCCCTGCAGAGTCTGGGCTGCCACTTGGTCTGCTTGGAGAGCAGCCAGAGAGCCCGGACAATTTCTCCTTCCTTCCTTCTTTACAGTGTAGTCCCAGAAGCTGCAAAGAAGCAGGGTCCAGTCCCTGTGTTCTAGGGCTGATGGATGAAGATGGAAGCAGTCTAAGTCCTCACTCCTGAGAGGAGGCACAGCATCCTCCCCATTTCCCCCCAAAGAGGGTCGAAGTGTGGAGGGAAAAAGTTGGGCCCCTTATGGAAAATTCTGCATTGCCAGGAAGCACAAGCATCCCACCGTCTGCACAGTGGGGTGGGGGAGGAGAGGAGTGGGGACAGCTCCCTTTAGCTGGCCTCTGCCCTCAACCACTTTGTGGAGGATGCTTGGCAAGCTATGTCAGGTAGTTCTTGGATATTAGAGAATTTCCCTTGGGAAATTCTACCTTGAGGAAAGGTTTCAAGAGTCATGGCTTCATTCACTGCTCTTCACCTGCTGCAGATATTCAAAGGGGTTGTAAAGAACAAAGACTCCAAGCCAGAGCCTCATCCAGAGTACAAGTTCAACCTTAAGCACATATTGCCACCTGACCTACCACTCAGCAAGGACAACCGGGAGTTCAACGTTTCCCTCCTATTGCTTGATGCTGACTTTGAGGACTCTGGGCCATACACCTGCTTGGTCAAGAATCCCAAAGAGAAGGATGCCAACCACAGTGGCACCTTTACTCTCAAAGTGGTTGTGATGTGTGAGTAGCAGCTGGGCAATGGAGCCTGGCCTTGGTTCGGTCGTGCACAGTTAGAGGCATCTGACTGAGGCAAGACTGTATTTTTCAGCTCCACAGTTGGGGTGGTGGGAAGGAGCCTTCCTCTGAGCCATTGGCTTGCTGAGCTTGGGTGTAGGGAAGCCCATGGCTTGAGGGTGCAGGCAGGGGGCTCCTTTCTCCCTGGCCCTCACTGCCTTCTCTGCCTCCTCAGTGGAGAAGGTTGACAACACACTGACGCGGATCATTTTGTCTGTTGCGGGTGGCGTCATTGGGCTCCTCATCCTTATCATGCTGACCAAGAAACTGGTCCTCTTCATTCTCAAGAAGACACGGAAACAGAAGTGAGTGTGCTTGTGCTGCCTTGGATAGAATATGAGCAAGCCACGTGGCTGGCTGGCTCAGGAACAGGTCTTCAAGTGACAGGCGTCTGGTTCTCCAGACAGGAGGTTTGGCGTGGGAGCACACTCGGCTGGCCCTCCTGCCATGGTAGACTCCTCCAGGCAGTGGAGCTCCTGAGAGGCCTTCCTACTGGATGGCATGGGGAGGAGCAGCAGCTCCTGGGACAGCCTCTGCTTGGGACTCCCAGTGTGAAGCAAGACTGAGCCTGTCTCTTTTCTGTCTCCTGCAGGGAGTGCCTTGTGAGCTCTTCAGCAAATGAGAACACAGAGAATGGGCTGCCGGGCTCCAAAATGAACTCCAAATCAGCCCCAAAGGTCTGACTCCATGAGGTGCAGATCTCTGGGGTCCAACCCTCCAAGTTGATCTGCCGGACTCTAGCAAGGGCAGGAGAAGACCCTCTTTCAAACGACTGATGCTTGAGACACAACTATGTTACTCAACTGGCTGCAAACAAGCGCTGCTTCTTGGGAGAAATTGCAGAGATGGATGGCAAGCCTGGCATTGCTCATGTCTGAAAGGTGAAGGGTTCTGGACTCAGGCTGAGCTTCAGTTTCAAGAAGTCCTGTAGCTGCAGGAATGAAGTAGACGGGCATTAGACCAAAGACCTGGTTCTCCTTCTGACAATCAAATATCATCAGCATTGGGGTGTGGGTTGGAAATGCTGCCTTCCTTCCTCAGAAAGGTAGCGGAGAAAGGGATGACTGAAAGGGCAGGGTGAGAAGCTGGATCTGCTTTACCTGCATCTGGAAACCAGTAGGTGCACCTCTGCTGAATATTGGTTTCTGTGATGCATTCCTATGGAGAGGGAGGTGGGCTTTGCTGGAGCAGTGGCCTATTGGAGGCCCAGTGGAGCCGAGTATGGTTTCCTTATCCTCTTTAGTGGTTCTTCAGTGCTTCAGAATTGAGGGTGGCTGCATCTGGACTTAGGTCTTTTTTCAGGTCTCCTCCTGGCAAGAGAGCAGAGCAGATGTGCAGTGATGCCTCGAGAGACAGGAACCAGGTGGTGTCTCCTTTGCATGGTCTCATGGTTTTAGGCTGTCCTTGCTCAATGAGAAGCTGATGTCCAAGCGCTCCCCTGCCATGCTGCCGATTCTTCCCCTCGGCTTCTTTACTTGCATGCTCATTCCCTGGTCTCCTTGCCAGGGAGAGGGGGCCTGCAGGAGCTGAGCTTTTTACCCAAGCATGACAAGAGCAGCATTTCTAAGGCCTTATTACCGAAGCCCCTCTTGGCCCGATTTAATACCCCAAGGAGCACCTGCCCTGTCTGTTGCCCAGGTGAACAAGATGCCAGATTGGCCAGATGCCAAGTCAAGATGGTCGAGGAGCAGCTGCATTCTGGTCATCCTAGCAACCCTTCCCTTCCCTGGCTCCCTGCAACTGGCAGCCTTTCCCAGACGACCAGCCAGGCCAAAAGATGCCCAGAGACCTCATGCTCTTCTTGGCCAGACCGTTTCCCCATCCAGCTTAATTTATGGTGCTCCTCTGCCGGAGGCAACATCTTTAGGTTTTCTTATTTATTCTGAGGTATAATTTCAGGGGGGGGAAAGAAATCATTAACAGGTGTAGCTGTTGTGATTGTAAAAGATATGCCCCCCTCCTATACATACATCAACTACATTCACTATCAAACCTATGAGATGTTCCCCCCCCAAAAAAAACATATGAGCTCTTACCAAATGCCCTTGTAAAAAAAACTCACAGCAAGCTGAATTGACCTAAGTGGTGATGGGGAGAGGACTCAGTCAGGAATCTATGGTCTATTCACTGTTCTGAAAGATAATATGGCGAGCAAGTGACCTAATAGGAAGGGAAATGGGTTTAGCTTAAATATTCCAACAGCACTCTGTCATTTCCACCCTCTCTGCCTTTTCTCTCTGTCTGGCTATAGAAGGCCAAAGGTCCATCAGCACTGCCTCTGCTTTTGCTCAGGACTGCTCATCTTTGCTGGGAGCCCAATATCGTAGTGCCGAAAATAAACAAAATGGAGGCTGCACCCTTTCCCCACACCGTCCTCTCTCTGCCCAATCCCTTCAGACTCAAATTGATACACCCGGCCCCAGACAAGGCCTTCCACAAGCCAGTCTTAAACCAACTGGGTGAAGAACCCCAACCTTCTCCTTCATGAGTGGCTTTCCAGCTCCTGTGGCCACCGGAAAGGCTCCCTTGGCCTAAAGACAAGACTGACCCACCCAGGTAGCCCAAATGGCCAGCCAATCAGATTCCGAAGACTTCCTGCCTTGTAGCCCTAACTTCTATAAACATCTTGACTTTCTCGTAGTTTGGGACCCCTTTTTCTTCTAATGCAGACACTCAACAGTCCTTGCAATAAACACAGTTCTTCTCCCTAGTGGTGTGCTGCTTATTTTGGCAAAAACCCACAACAGTATACTATGCGTGCTAATAAAATTATGCTGTTTATTCAAAGTGATTTGGTTGCTTTAGGTGAGCCAGGACTGACCACAACACACCCAAGGGACTACCTCTCAGCGAGCAGATTTAATAAAATATAGTTCTTAAAGCAGAAGACACATAAACGCAAGAGGACAAATAGGTGTAAGGAAGGAGAGAGTTTGATGCTTCTCATGAATCCAACATCTGTTTGGGAAGGGCCTCTCCTCCTTTTCCCTGGAACTCTTCCTACCGGGATGGCAGGCAGCAGGAGCCCCCCCCCAATTCCAGGGGAAGAGCTTGACCTTGGCTACCCCAATATTTCTGGGGAAGGCCTAGTCCCTCCTTGCCTGCCTCGGCCTCCCTCAGGGATCTCGGAGAGGGGCGCTGCTCAGAGCCATCTGCATGTCCAGCTTCTGCTGAAACCGAAGATGATTTTCCTTTAGCGGCTTGGAGAGGGAAAGCCAAAGTGGCCAGGGGGATCCATTTCTGGGCGGCTGCCTCTTTCTGGCTCCTATAGTGCATTTCGGCATACGGTGTTGTTTTTAGTTGCGAAGTTGTGTTCAACCCATTGGGACCCCATGGACAACTTTCGTCCAGGCCTTCCTTTCCTCTACCATCCCCCCCAGACCATTTAAGCTCAGTGACTCCATCCAGCCACCCCATTCTCTGCCGTCCCCTTCTTTTGCCCTCCATCTTTCCCAGCATTCGGCTCTTCTCCAGTGAGTCCTGCCTTCTCATTAGGTGGCCAAAGGATTTGAGTTTCCTCTTCAGGATC
The DNA here is from genome assembly GCF_059756535.1 of Pantherophis guttatus. Lineage (NCBI taxonomy): Eukaryota > Metazoa > Chordata > Lepidosauria > Squamata > Colubridae > Pantherophis > Pantherophis guttatus. The sequence goes on from NC_142071.1 coordinate 32,569,858, forward strand.
TGGCCTTCTAAAGAGCAGTCAGGGTTGATCTCTTCAAGGACTGACCGGTTGGATCGCCTTGCAGTCCAAGGGACTGGCAGCCCCAGAGTTCAAAGGCCTCCATTCTTTGGTGCTCAGCCTTTCTTATAGTCCAACTTTCACAGCCATACATTGCATTACAAAAGCGTCGGCTTAACTCCGCCTCTTTCCAAACGGGCAGCGGGTCTTCCTGAATCCCGCTGCCTTGGGGAAGGGTCAGCCCCCGCGTTCCTCCTTCCAGCTCCGCGGGCCCCGAGCCGATCGCCTGGCCGTCGAAGGGCATTCAAGAGCGCTCCGGAGCCCGGTTCGCCCCCTTGCAGCGAGATGAGGACGGCATGCCCGCACCTGGGCGCCGGCCAGAAGAAGCCCGGGGAACGCCCACCTGCCTCTTCTCGTCTGACTGGCGGGGGGAGGTGACGGGCTGGAGGGCCTGAGGAGCACGGATGCCCCGCTTGCCCGCGCCCTCCTCGGCTCTCCCAGCGCCGGCGGGGCTTTCGGCTGGGTGGGGCTGCCGGAGCGATTGCGGGGGCGCTTCTTCCTGCGGCACCGGGGCAAGCAATCCTCCGCAGCCGCCTCGGGACTCCCGCCACTAGCCGGAAGCAGCTGGCCCGGCTGCCAGCCTCTGCACGCGCCTTCGGAGCCCGAGCCAAGCCGGCGGCGGCAGGAAAGCTGGCCTGGCTGGGCGGGGGGGGGGGGTCTTACCTTGGAAGCGCTCTGTGCTTAGCCTTGAATGGCAGTAAATGGCTGGTGCTCCTCACCACGCAGATGCGTATTTCTTAATTTCCTACAGATCCCTAACAGAGTTTCACCTTCAGCCACGCTCAGCTGAGCTATTAGCTATTCGCTCCATCTCGACCTCTCTCCCTCCTCAAAGCATTGCTCAGTGATTCCTGGCAGAGCGGACGCGGGAGGGGGGCGGCCTTCCTTTCCCTCCAAGACAATTACCAGGATGGGCTGAATAAAGGGAGGCGGGGGCTCCAGCTGTAAAGAAGGTGGGCAGAACCGAGCTCTGGGCTGGTGGCGTTAAATCCCGGCCGGAGAAGGAACTTGGCTCACATGCGATTCCAGCCGCAGCTCCTGCTCTTTTCAGCCATTAAGCCCGAGCTCCCGGCAGGGTGGGGATGACCTGCCCACTTCCCATCCGAGGCGTCTGGAGAGGTACCCAGAGAAGGCCCAAGGCTCCATTCTCCCTACCACCCTGCGCCGGGCAGTGACTTCTTTGCCAGAAGCTGCTGTTTGATTTCCCACCCCCCATCACCATCATGGTTTTGGGTTGCCTGGGCAGCCAGGAGAAAGAGGTGGAGCCTCAGAGCAGCCTGGAGCCCAGGAAGCAAGTGTGCTGCTAGGCGACTGTGTCAACTCAAAGATTGGCCCCTGGACCAGTCATTGGGCCTGTGCTAAGAGGGCCGGCCTTGGACAGAGCCCCTGCAGTTGCTGCCGCCATTGCTGATAGCTCCCAGGGAACAGCTGCTTTGAGAGTCTTGTTGGCCAGAGCAAGAGGATCAGCTGACCTGCTGTAGGAAGTCTTGCATTTTGCAATGACAGGTAAAGGTTGAATTTTCTGGGTTAGCTCCCCCCCCCAATGAGATGCAAACCTTTGAAGATGTACAGGTGGGTGGGGGTGGAGTCCCAGAGCTCTGAGAAATAGCAGGGTTTCCATCTGGCTTCTTCGGGAATTTTAGCATTGCTCTTCTGGGTGGCCCTGATGGGCAAAGGGCAGAGGAAGCCAGAGGGCTGAGTGATGTTTCAAGGGCTTTGACTCAGCAGCCTCACCCTGGACCTGTGTAGGTTGTGCGCCAGGGATTCTCTTCCTGCTAATGACGGCGGCTGTCAAGGGACTGTTGCCAGGGGTGTTGTGCTCTTTGGGTCTCTCAGTTACTTGGGCAACAGAAGACACTTTCTCTGAGGGTGCTTTGAATTTAGGTGAGGAAACTTTGGGGAGAAGATGTGCAGAAATTCTGGAGGACTTGTGATGACAGTTGTTCATCAACTGCTTTGAGTGGGCTGAGGCAGTAGCTACAGTAGTGGCCAAAATTGTGGAAACCTTTTGGGAAAAGTGTAGTTTCTAAAACTAGCTAATAACGCCACTTTTTTTCAGAGTAGTACTATAAAATTATATATCAATGAAAAGATAATTTAATCAAGAATGTAATGTAATAACTTTTATGAAGGATTTGCTATTAGAATATCAGTTACAGTATAAAAAAGAAAAATGAAACATGTAGAAAAATGAGATATACAAAAATTATCACGTCAGTTAATAGTTGGGTACCCTTTAGCATGAATTACAGCCTTACAATGTCTTCCCATAGAGTGAACCAGGTCTTTTAGTTCTGCAGCTGTTATAATGTGAAACCAAGATTGAAAGATTGCTTCTATTAACTGGGTTTTATTGCTGGATCGCTTCTGATTAACAAGTTTCTTTAGACAGCTCCATAGATTTTCAATTGGGTTAAGGTCTGGGCTATTCCCAGGCCATTCCAGCAGTGGAATAGGATTATCTTGAAACTCCAAAATAAAAAGTGGTGTTATTAGCCATCAAATCTCAAAAATACACTTTCCCAAAAAGGTTTCCACAATTTTGGCCACTACTGTATGTTGAGCAGGAGAAACAAATGGTAGACCTACAACAAATGTCTGTTGATTGCTTATTTATACCCTATGACTATCATTAAGTGTTGTACCTTATGATTCTTGCCGAATGTATCTTTTCTTTTATGTACACTGAGAGGATATGCACCAAGACAAATTCCTTGTGTGTCCAATCACACTTGGCCAATAAAGAATTCTATTCTATTCTATTCTATTGAATAGGATAGAATATCCTATTCAAGCACAGAGGATGTGCTTAGATTTTGCCCACCTTGGAAGAACACAAGTGGACTCAAAAATCTTCTTGGATGGAGATGGCCCGGCCTCAATTATCTGTGCCTTCCAGGGTTGGCAAAACTGGCCATGTGCAAGTCTCCTCTGGGAGGCTGCTCAGAAAAGAGCTTCCCTACATTGTCTGTAGAGGCAATGGTTGACTGGGATTGCCCCTTTCTGTTCTCTGCTTCCCCCCTCAAGGACAATTCAGGATACTGCCTTTGACCTGCCATGTCTGTTTAAGATGGGATCAGGGCCCTGAGGTTTGTAACTCCTACCATTCCTCAAGAGGCTGGTCCATTGCCAAAGGAGCATCTCTTCTAGTTGCCCCCCATTGGCAATGAAAAAGCTATTTTCTCAAAATTTACAGGATATAATTTTTCTTGCTATACTAGATGCTTAAAATTACATTTTCAAAGGATGTAGCTTGCCTTCTTGGAAGGTTTCTCCTGAAAGAAAAGAAATGTATAAAGAAAGAAAGAACAAAGAGCACCACTCCCCTGAAAAGACCCCTGAGTTTACTTGGGAGCTGCTAATGCTTGATAAGAGAGGAAATATAAATATGAATATAAATCACGGAGACCTGATGGATTACATCCCAGAGTTCTGTAGGAGCTGGCAGATGTTATCTCAGAACCATTGTATCTTATGTTTAAAAAATCCTGGAGCACCAGGTAATTAGCAGAGGATTGGAAAAGAGCTGATGTGGTTTCCATCTTCAAAAAAGGAAAGGAAAAAAAAACATCTAGGAAACTACAGACCAATCAGCTTAACACTAATATATGGGAAATACTGGAGAAAATAATAAAAAAAACAGATCTGGGAACATCTAGAAACAAAGTTATAACTAGTAGCCAACATGGGTTTGTTAAAAACAGATCATGCCAAACCAATCTTATTTCTTTCTTTGACAAAATGACTAACTTACAGCAAAATGCTGTGGACATAGAATATTTAGATTTCAGCAAGGCATTCGACAAAGTAGACCACAACCTACCGGTATTTCTTGATAAACTAGAAAAATGTGGGATAGACAGCATCACCACCAGGTGGATTTCAACTGGCTGACAAACCATACTCAATGAGTAGTCCTTAATGGTGGTACATCTACATGGAGGGGGTAGGTTCCACAAGGTTCTATCTTAGGACCAGTACTCTTCAATATCTTCATAAATGATTTAGATGAGGGAATAGAAGGAACTCATCAAATTTGCAGATGACACTAAGCTGGCAGGAATAGCCAAAATTCCAGAAGACAAGTTAGGGTCCAAAAACTTGAACAATGGGTCCTATCCAACAGCATGAAATTTAATGTGGAGAAAAGAAAGTTTTATACTTAGGCAGGAACAACCAAAGGCACAAGTACATTGTAGGTGAAACCTGGCTCAAAAACAGTAACTGTGAGAGGGATCTTGGAGTCGCAACAGCCAGAACAGCTAATACAATCTTTGGTTGTTTAAACAGAGGCATAGAATCAAAATCACATAAAGTAAAAGTACTGCTTTATAAAGCTTTAGTAAGGCCACACCTGGAATACTGCATCCAGTTTTGGTCACCACATTACAAAAAAGGACTTTGGAAAAAGTGCAAAGAAGAGCAACTAAGATGATTAAAGGCTTGGAGACAAAAACATATGATGAACGGTTGTAGCAGTGGTGAAATGCAAAATTTTTTTGCTACTGGTTCTGTGAGCGTGTGTGGGGGGGTGTCATATGACTGGGTGAGCATGGCCAACTTTTTTTTTACTTTTTAAAACATTTTTTACTGCCTATTCACCCGAACCAGTATTAAAAAATGCTTTAAAAAGTAAAAAAAGGTTCCAACAATCGTGGAGAGAACCTGTTGTCAGAACCTGTTTTTTACTTTTTTAAAGCATTTTTTTTACTACCAGTTTGCTTGAACCAGTAGTTTTTATCACTACCAGTCCTCCCGAACCAGAGCAAACCGGTAGCATTTCACACCTGGGTTTAGTTATTTATTTATTTTAAAATTTGTATACCGCCCTTCTCCCTGAGGACTCAGGGCAGTGAACAGCCAAGTAAAAATATAAACTACAAACATTAAAATACAATTAAAAAGATATATATAAATTTGGCCCCATGATTAAAACAATAACGGACAATTAAAAACATTTTTAAAAGTGTTAGGCCAGCCCGGCTTGTTGGAAAAAGAAGGTTTTAAGGGCACGGCGGAAGGCACCGAGGTCTTGGATTCTCCTTATCTCTGGGGGCAGCTGATTCCAGAGCGTAGGTGCCCCCACAGAGAAGGCCCTCCCCCTGGGGGTCACCAGCTTACATTGCTTGGCTGATGGCACCCCGAGGAGGCCCTCTCTGTGGGAGCACACAGGTCGATGGGAGGCCATCGGTAGCAGCAGGCGGTCTCGAAGATAACTAGGTTGTAGGAATTGGATATGGTCAGAGAAAAGAAGGACTAGGATGAAAGCAGTATTCCAGTATTTGAGGGGCTGCCACAAAGAAGAGGGGATCAACTTATGTTCCAAAGCACCAGAAGGCAAGACAAGAAACAATGGATGGAAACTAATCAAGGAGAGAAGCAACCTGGAATTAAGGAGAAACTTCCTAAAAGTGAGGACAATTAACCAGTGGAACAGCTTGCCACCAGAAGTTGTAGGTGCTTCATCACTGGAGGTTTTTAAGAAAAGACTGGACAGCCAGTCTTTTCTTACCAAAATGGTATAGGCTCTCCTGCTTGACCAGGGTGTTGGACTAAAAGTCTTCCGAGGTCCCTTCTATTCTGGTGGATTTAAATTTTACTGTCTGCTAGTAATTAAGTAGTTGCAGTTGAGAAATATTGCAGCGTTCCCTTGTGGAAGCTCATGAGTTGCATTTCTGTCAGGCAGTCAGGGTGCTAGAAAGGCCAGCTGGGCTTGAGTGAGTTTGAGCCTCTCCTGTGAGTGGGTGGCTTGTGACCTGACTACCCTTTGCCAGGCACTCTGTCAGGGCTGGACTCCACATGCATCCTGCCACCATTTGGGGAAAGGTGAAAGAACTCTGAGCACATGTCCCACTCGGAGCTGAGTCCTTTCAGGAGAAGCAAGACTCCATTGTGCCGATTTGTTGTTACCTTGAGGGTTTAGGAGACTCCAAGCAAGGAAAAGGAGAGACAGGCAAGGTTTCCCCCCCCCCCCCACTTCTCATCAGATGCTGAAATTGGAAAGCATTTGCTGCCCCCTTCTGGCGGACAAAGGGATTGCTCTGGCAGCAGCCGGAGGCAGAAGGTCCACCTCCCCTTGGTTGCTTAATGGATGCCTGCCAACTGAGGGAACGTCAGTGCCAGGTGTGCCACAAACTGGGAGGCCAATGGGCAAGAGGAGCAGGGCTTTAAGTGTGGCTCTGACGGAAAGACCTCTAGCTGGCAGGAGGGAAAAGCCGGCCCTGTTAGAGGCGGGAAGGCTGTCTGGCTGGAAAGTAGAGCTCTCCTCCCACCCAAAGAGGGTGCCTCAGATGCAGGCCAATCGAAGCAGGCTGACCCCTTTGCCCCAACAGCAGCAGCCAGACAAGGGTGCCTGCTAGGCCAAAACAGCACCACGCACTCTGGCAGCTACTTCATGTCCAAACTCTGGGGTTCTTAGAGGAATCTTTGTTTTAAGCTTTTACTATAAAGATGTAGTCACAATATTCTTCAGGCTGACAATAAAAACAATAGAAGGAGTGAGATGCTTGAATCAAAATAAGGAAATAAAACATAAAAACAACTCAAGGAAAAACTTGCATTAGGGCATGTCTGCCTTCCAAGTTCTATTATTCCCAGGAATTTCTGCATGTAGGAACATCGGGGGGAGGGGAGGGGGGAGCTTGTCCTCTCTTTCCTCTCTCCTTCGGTTCTGTTCTCCCCAGTGTTTGACTTTTGTGGTGCCTTCTTTCATGGCGAACGGATAGGATTCTTTGAGTCTCTGCTTTTGAGGAGAAGGAGAAAGGGTGGGGGGACCTAGCTTGGAAAAGTTGGGTCTCCCCTTCAAAAGTTTTCAGTCTAGAGTTGATGCATGGCTGCAGCTCCCTGGACGTGTGCCAGTGGCTCATGAGCACATCCATCCACTTCCACACAGATGTTTGCATGTGCAGATAGGAATGCCTCCCACACTGCTGCTCCTTTTGGAGTCGGGTACCCCAGGCTCAAGCTGAAGAGCCTTTCATTTGGCCACTGGTGTCAAACAGCCCAGCGCCCCATCTTCCCCAGACCTTGCTATTTTATTTGCAGGAGGAGAGTCCATCAGCATCCTTGGTTTGGTCCTTGGTGTCAGCCTCTCCCTCTTGATCCTCGCTGTTCTTGGCTATGTCCTGGTCAGGTGGTACCGGGAAGGACCCTGCTGGGACAGTAAGTGGGGCAGAATGGAGTCATAGATGTAATTGCAAGGTAACTGGTGATCCTTAGACTTTAGGGACAATTGGCAAAGCAGGAACCTGCTTGGGGAGATTTCCTCACCTCAGATAGTGGAGAGCAACTGCGGCCCCATAGACTTATCATTATGGGAGACGGCAGACTCTCTAATGTTGAGGTCAGATTTTTAAGAATGTAACCTAATTTTTGGAGGGGGTTGAGGGGAACCAGCCCTTATCCTTATATGATCCTGCAGCTATAACAGTGAACGTGGGGGCTCCTTTTGTATATGGGGGACGGGAGGTAGCTGTGCATGATACAGAGAGAAATGGAAAGTACTTTTATTTTACTTATTTATTAAATTTGTGTGGTGCCCATCTCACTATGGAAAGTCAGTTCAAGGGGAAGGATTAAGCCCTCCACACAACATCCCCCCAGGCTGCCTGGTCTTGTTCTTTAGTAAAACAGTAGAGCCTTAAAGAGGGACTCCATTATCTCTTCTGTAATTTTTCTAGAGAAGTAATTAAAGAATCTGGTGCTCAGAATTTAACTTTCTGTCTTCCTTGCCTTGTTTTGTTTCCTCCAGGGCCTAATTTTGTGTTCAGGTTTTATCACATCCGGTAAGTGCATTTCAGGAAGCGGCTTTGGGGTTCATAAGAGTTGCAATTTATAAAAACATATTTCCTGCCTTAGAAGTGTACTTTTGTTCTGCCTGTTTATTTATTTATTAGATTTATGTGCTGCCCAACTTGTCTTTTTTGCTTTGCGCTTTTGTGTTTTATTAATTTATGGGGTTGCTGATCAGATCCTGGTTCACCTCTCCTGGAGATAGCCCTCGGAAGGGCAGGAAACAGGCAGCTGCAGTCCCAGAGAGCAGCCCCCACCATAGGCCAGCCCAGGCAGCAAGCAGAAGGGCTGAGAGCCAGTTCTCCAGGGGGCCTCTGTTCAGGGCTGGCTTATTCCCAGGCCATTCCAGCAGTGGAAGAGGATTATCTTTATTCTTTGGAACCTGCTCTTTTTCCCCCTTGAATGGATGCATGTGCCTTTTTTAGCATTATGAGCCATAACACTAAGTCCACCACCAACACGCTTCTGCCAGTTGATGTATCTTTGCCCCTTTAGCAACCTGAAGCCACTGAGACTGGAGTTGGCCCCTCCCTTCACCATCAGTGGTTCCACGCATCATGGAGCAGGTGTCGGCTATGGGCAATTTCATGAGAGGGACTGTAGGATGGAGATGTGCATAAGTGACCATGAGGCTCTTCCAGCATCGTCCTGGCCCAGTTCCACAGCTGCCATGAGGATCTGAAGTGCTGGGCAGCAGGAGGGTAAGCTTTGGGTGGATTTGGGCAGCTATGTAACCTCTTCCTGAGAGCAGAGATGTGTGGACACTCACTGCCCCCAACCCTTCTGTATTGCTCCTTAGTCCCCCTACCAGATGGACCTGAAGTTGGCTGGCCAACCAGACTCAGTGTGTGGTCCTCAACGGAGCTACATCTCCCTGGAGGGAAGTATGCAGCGGGGCTCCTCAGGGTCCTGTCTTGGCCCCAGGGCTCTTCAACATATTCAGAAATGACCTACATTGGGAGGGGATTAAAGGAGTACTCCTCAACTATGGATGATATCAACGGTGGGGGAAATGGCTAAAACTTTGAAAGATAGACTCAAGATTGAGAAAGATTTGGACCAATTTGAACTTAATTCAAGAAGATGCAGTTTGGTGGTGAGAAAAGTAAAGTTCTACACTTAGACAGGAGAAAACAGATGGAGAGCTACAGGAGAGAGAGCATCTGTCTCAACTGCAGTTGAGAGGAATGTAGGATGGACTCCCGTTTAAGCATCAGTCAGCCGGGTGCTGCAGCTGCCAAAAAAAACCAAAGCAGTTCCAGGCTGCATCAGCAGAAGGACAGCATCAAGATCACAGGAAGTGATAATACCGCTCTATCATGCAGTGGAGAGGTCACATCTGGAAGATTGCATCCATCCAGTTCTAGGTATCATCGCCATGATACAAAAAAGATACTGAGGCCCTAGGAAGAGTCCAGGGAAGAGCAACAAAGATGGAAAGGATATTTACAATAGCTTAACAAATGTCTATGGATATTCTCAATCATCCAGGTCATGGTTGTCCCAAAGGTGTTTCTCCCCCCCCCCACCAAAAAAAAAAAAAAGAACTGAATTAGTTCTTTTGCTTCTTGGATGAGAAGCAAAACGTTTTCAAAGAAAAAAACAAACTCTAGCTGCCTTTTGGAAAAAAAGCACCTTTGGAAAACTAGCTTAACAAAGAGAATACTTGAAGGGTGGCCACAAGGCAGATTTATGTTCTCCATAGCACCTGAGGGTAAGGCAAGAAGCAATGGGTGGAAACTAGTTAGAAGGAGATCCAACTTAAATGAGGATGACGTTCCTGATAGTGAGAACTGTTAAAACAGTGGGAAAACTTGCCTCCTAGAGTTGTGGGTGCTGTATTGTTGGAGATTTTCAAGAAAAGATTGGTCAAGGATTATGTCCGAGAAGGTATGAGGACTTCTGCCTTGAGTAGGGACCTCCAAGTTCTCTCCAACTCTGATTCTGGGATAAGGGTCTCTGAAAATTTAAAACCCTCTTGGAAACAATGCATGGAGGGATGTGATCAAGGCTGTGACAAAGACCAGGAATAACATCTCCACTTGTATCCCTTTTCAGGATGATGGTGGGAAGAGCATGTGATGTTCCTGCAGGTTGAGTCATGTGTCCTGTTGGGACTTTAGGGAAGTAAGATGGATTATTGAAATCCCTCCTTGGCTGTTTTGTGTGATACTGAATTGTCAGGTCCCAGCAATCCTATGTCTCCTCTGCGCTCAATAAAATTACAGCACCCTTCTCTTTAGACTAATAGTCTTGGCCAGTTGCAGTTCAGAACCAGCTGCAGTAACAACCCTGCAGCAAGCCAGTCCATCATCCCCACTGACCAGGCAGTACACGAACAGCAGTGCTTGGAGAATGGTATGGACTCCCTTTGGTTGACTGTGGGGCATTTCATATTTTAGGCTGCTTCTCTTGAATTTTGGATTCTCTGCAGACACAGCGGGGTGTGTGTGTGTGTGTGTGTGTAAAATAGAAGGACAGCAGTTGCTTGCGGAGCTACTCTTTTAACAGAGGAGCATTCCGGATGGGTTTCCCTGGTGCCAAGTGGTTCAGTCCATGCCCCCCTTTTATAGTTCCCCCCTCCTCCTCCCACTCCTGGGACAAACCCTTGCTTTTAAATGCTGATGGGGGGAGGGTGGCTGATCCCTGTTTAGGACAACAGGAACCCGCTAGCCTTCCTAGCATAAGCCCCACCCAGCCATGGGCAAGAAGGGTGAAGCCCTTTAGAGCAGCGGTCACCAACTGGTGGTCCGTGGACCACTGATGGTCCATGAGAAAATTTTGGTGGTCCACAGAAAAATTATTTGCATTTTTTATATTGCACTAAATCAGGGGTCCTGAAACTAAGACCCCTGAGCCAGATACGTGCAATGAATGTTTGTGTTGCTGCAGAGTCTCTCACTTCGGGGTCTTCTTGTGTGGGTCGGAGGGAGGCAGAAATTCCGACTAGGGGTCTGCTTCGGCCTCCTGGTGCAGGGCTTTGGGTGAAGGCTGGAGGGCAGTGCCGCTGGTGGCAAAGAGCCGGAGGGCCTTGTTCCAATGGGACTGCATCATGGCCTGGAACTGGGTGACCATCTCAGCCCTCTGAGCCTCCAGGTACAGGTACCTGGCCTTGCACTCCCACAGGTCTTCCCTCTGCTCGGAAAGCCTATGCTCCTAGTCCTCAGTGAGGTGCTTCTGCTGAGCCTCCTTCTCGGTCAGATCCAATTTGAACTGACACAGCTGTTTTGCCAATTCTTTCTCGTGGCGGCTGCTTAGCTCCAACAACTGCTTCCTGTTGGGGCCCTAAGGAGCCCGGGTGGGGAGGCGAGGAGTGGCTGGCAGGGGAGGGGCAAGGAGAGGCCAGCAAGGTGCCCCTTGACGTGAGTGACATCGAGTTGACCACACCCACTGACTCACATGACCACCTAGCCATGCCCACCCAGCCGGTCATTAGGCAGATCATATTAGTGGTCCGCGGGATTTAAAATTACGAAATTAGTGGTCCCTGAGGTCCAAAAGGTTAGGGACCCCTGCTTTAGAGGAACCTTGGAAAGGGCTGCTTCTGTTCTTGATAAACATCCAATCCACCCAGGAGGGGTGGGGGTGGGGGTGGAGGGAGAGGGGAGGGGGGAGGCTCCGTTCCCCAAAGTCTTAATTTACCATAATGGAAATGCATTCTTTATTGTGCTGTGTTCAAAGTTTAATCCTGAAGTATCACATAGCTAAACAATATTTATTAAATAAGGCAAAAGACATTGGTAAAGATAATTTAGCTGAGTTTAAAATAAATAAAGTTGGTTTGTACAAAAAAATCCAAGGCTTTTTGAGACGATCCTTTTGTATTAACCACAAAAACCCTGCCTGATAGTTTGATCGTTATTTTTATTTTAGTGGTTTCTTGTAAGCTTTTCATATTGTCGGAGTTGGGTGATCATATAAATTCTTTAAATAAAATAAATAAATAATTAAATTAAATTAAATTAAATTAAATTAAAATAAAATAAAATAAAATAAATAAAATAAAATAAAATAAAATAAAATAAAATAAAATAAAAGATGGTCTGGGGGGGCCCTCTTTAGGAAGCTTGGCCTGGGAGGACGGTTCTTGGGGATCGGGGGGGGGGAGGCAAGACTTAAGGTGGACTTCTGTTGAGCAGCTGCTTGTCCTATGAGTTGCAGAAGACCTGGGCAACTGAGCGCCCCCCTCCCTCTGTTACCCAGCACCATTCCAAGCCAAGGGCAGAGTCTCTATCCCCACCTCCCCAGAGTCCTCCATGAGATCCGGGTACCTGAGGCCTGGGTCTTTATCACTGCTTCAGTTCCTTCTTAGGGGAGGACTCCAGTTAGACCTCCAACACCAGGCCCCTCCTATTTAGGAATGGCTGGACTTGGAACTTTGCAGGCCAGCAGCATGGTCACCCCACGGCTTATTCATCAGGAAAGTCAGCGAAAGGGCAGCTCCTGCGGATTTTTGGAAAAGCAAAACAGGGCAGGAGGAAGGGATTTCTTAGAGAGAAATGGATGGAGTCCCATTCTGGGTTGCAGCTCTGGGCCCTTTGGATGGCAGTCATGGCACCAAGGCACACATTTACCAACCATTGCAGAGGATCCAAAAATGCAGGTCTTTTTTCTACTAGAGGCCTCCACTCTCCCCTTTCATAGCACAGCCCTCTCCAGTCTTGTGCACATTGTTTCGTGCTCTTTCTCATGTGCAAGGCCCTTTTCGGCTTCCTTTCCTTTTCAGAAGAAAAGGGAGAGTGAGCCGTACTACAGGTGGTCCTTGCTTAACAACTGCCCTGTTTACCAACTGTTCAAAGCTATGATGGTGCTAAAAAAGTAACGTTACAACCAGTCCTCACATTTACGTCTGTTGCAGTATCCTCACAGACATGTCTTGAGATTCGGGCACTTTGCATCCAGCGGGCAGTTACAATTATCACAGTGTCCCATGGTCACATGACCAACGTGTGAGCTTCCTAGCCAGCTTAATACAAGCGGAGCTAATGGAGAAGCTGGCAGGAAAATTACAGGTCGCAGTCACAGGATGCCTTGTTTAATTACCAGATCACTTAGTGATGGAGTTGCTGGTCCCAACTCTGCTCATTAAGCAAGGACTACCTCACTGTATTTGTTGTTGTCTCTGCCTTTGGAATGCCCAGTTTCTCCTCCAACCTCACAGATCAGACTTTGGGAGAGTGCCATTTTCAATGTTTGAGCTACATCCAATGAAAAGAAGAGAAAATGCAATGAAGCAATCAGGAGCTTTGCATCTGGGATCCCTCTTCCCTTCTCAAGTTCTAAGACAGATTCTTAGTTCTCTGCAGGGTTCTGCCTTTGTGGATCCCGGGAAGGAGGCAGACCTCTTACATCCAGCACTGAGAAGGAAAGCTCTGGGGATGGGATCCTGGCTCAGCTGTCGCTGGAGGGGAAGTGGCAATGGAGGCTCTTGTCCAGAGAAGCCCAACCTCTGAGCTGACTCACAGGGCAATTGCTATGGTCCAAAGACATCCAAGGACATGCTGTGTGGGAACTGCTCTTTCTCCTGATCCACACGATGAAGAAAGTCCTTTGGGAGAGCAACCCCCTGCAAGCCAGGGGGGGCTCCGAGGAAGGTCTGCTTCAAATAGCCAGTAGTCAGACTGGGGTGGGGAAGCACCTCCCCATCCATGCTGGAGGGAGGCCGCGGGCAATCCTCAGGATTCAAAGGAGCCCCTGACTGTTGCTTGTACCCAGAAAAATGGGCCTGAGTCACATCCTTGGGTGGTGATCCCTCACCTGGGAACAGCTGCTCTTTTATTCCAAAGCTTCCTGCATCTTTCTGCATGTCAGTCTCTTGACCAATGTCCAGGGTGAAATGCAGATTGTCCAAGCTGCCAGAGGTTTCCTCCAGGCAAATGCCACTGTCTGCACTGCAGCCACTGCCTTCCTCCAGCCCTCTGCCCTCTTCCCGCTGGCAGTTCTTCTCTGGAAGCACCGCTCCAGTGCAACAGCTCCCTCTCCTTTCCAGGTGTGCGTGATCCTGTGGACCCAGGAAGAACAGTTGCTGGATGGACTCGGTCTCCATGTGTAGGATGCGGATATCGCTTTTCTCCATCAGTCCCCAGCAGAAGCTGTGCCCAAGGGGTGATTTCTGGTATGCAAAAGAAAAGAGGGGGGAGAGTCAGCTGACAGAGTCTCCAGGCAGCCCCAACTAGTGGTCACTCCAGCTCTTCCAGGAATCTCACCCAATTCATGAGATTCTTCCCAGAAAGAAGATTCTCCCCCCACCCCCCAGTTCTTCAGGCAGACAACAACCCTTTCCAAGGGAAAGAAAAATCAGCATGGACAATGGCTCAATCAATCAATCAATCAATCAATCTGAATAGAGCTGGAAGGGACCTTAGAGAGACCTTGGAGCCATCTGGCCTGGACTATGGAGGTTCAGATCCGTCCTTTGTAGCTGTGGATTGATCATCCTTTCTTGGCTTCAGGTGAGGACAGTTTTTTCGACAAACGGCTTGTAAGTTTAAAGAAAGTTGGCAGTTTGACTAAGTCATTGTTGGAGAGTGCAAAATACCCTGGAAACAGGGGCTCCCACCCTTTGGACAGTGGACACAATTCCTTCTTTGAGAGTTTTTGAGGGACTGGGATTTGGCCAACATCAGAGAACTTTCCTATTTGCTTCTCTGAGGGCCATCTGGGTTTGGGAAGCAGTGGTTATTTTGGGGAGGGGGTCTTACCAGGACTGAAGGCATCCTTGTGGGCTTCTTCTTGCAGGCAGAGGCCAAGCCCAGCCCTGAACCCAGAATCCCAAGACTTAGAAGAGTCAGGAGGGCCAAACTCGGGGTAAGGAGAGAGTACTCTGCAAAGGAATGTTCCCACATGTGATTGATCAGGGTGGGCCATTCATCCAAGACAGACAGTGCTGGGCAAACTGTGCCCTCTCACTCTGGCCACCAAAAGTTCCAGCAGTTGTGTTGGAAACAAGCCAACAGTTTGATTCAGAAAAAAACACGGACACCAGGAATGGTTGCCTTATTTAGGACGGTAAAAGAACTAGGAAGATCCTAATGCTGGGGAGCTAAATAAAGGCCACTCCCCCTGTTAGTCTTGGGCTGAGACCAATAGAGCCTTCTCCCCACTTGACCCGTTTCTAGTCTAGAAATACCAAAACCAAATTTTATCTCAAAGCTGCTCAGGGGCCTCCAGACTTTTAAAGAAAGTAGTAAGACCAATAACTTAGATGGGCCAGCAGAGGGCTGTCTCCAAGATAAGCTTCACTCTGTGTGTGTGTGTGTGTGTGTGTGAGAGAGAGAGAGAGAGAGAGAGAGAGAGAGAGAGAGAGAGCGGGAGGGAGGGGGAGAGGGAGAGGAGGGGGGGGCTTTGCCACAGGCTCTGACTTCCTTGGCTACAGGGAGTGAGCCAGAGGTACAGAGAAGGCTGGTGCTCACCTTCTAGGGTGGGTATTGAGACACACTGCTCCTCTGTCCAGTTAGCAGCGTTTGGCCTGGAGGCCACACGAGGCTGTACACTGATGCAGTACTGCTCCCCCCACAGCAGTGGGGGCAGATCAAATTCCAGGCTGCTGTAGACCTGCAGGAGCTGTGGAGGAGAATGGGCAGAACCTCATCAGGCCTTCCTCCCTACCAAGCTCAGGCCACTTGTTGTCCCAGCCCATGGCACCCTTGGGCTCCTGAGGGGCTTCTGTTGGTGCTTCAGTAGCTGCCATTCCAACTCCCCCAGTCAGTCCCACGGCTCACCTAGTCACTGGTGATGGACTGAGGCTCACCTCCTGATTGTTGGACACTCTTTGGACTCGGGCAAGATATTCCCCCCATGCCTCATAGCTGCCTTCGTAAGTGAGGTTGGCCCAGCAGCTGGTGGGAAGCTGCAGCGAGACATGGAGCTGGTTGCCACTCCTGGAGAGGGTCACCTTGGAGAGCCACAGAGTTGCTGGGGAGAAGGAGGTGAGGTAAGGTGAGGAGAGGGTAAAGCTGGAGGAAGCTGCCTCCCCAGGGGGTCGCCCTGAACAGCTCCCCCCTCCTAGGTTCGCCTCCTGGGGCCGGCATGGCTCCTTCGCCCCACCAGGAAAAGCTGGCGGCTCTTGGGCCGTGCCTGGTCCCCGAAGGAGAAGCTGGCTCTTCAGCCTCTTGCGCTACCTTCGCTAGGCGTAAATCGGCGCGTCAGTCTCCAGGCGGAGGAGCTGTTCCCGGCTATGGCGCGCACCCGGGCCAAGTAATGAACCGCGGGCTGCTGAGTTTCGCAGGTGAGGTCACAGGAGAGGAGCGCGATCCGGGTACAATTGGCGGCGGCTCTCCAGCTGTCGTTGCCGAGCCTGCGGGCGGCGGGAAGTGAAGCCGAAGACGGTTATGACACGGAAGAAAGGCAAGGACCCCACCCGAGCCGCCTGGCCTCTCTCTCTCTCCCGCCTTGCCCTGCCCTTACCGCCGATACTGCACCTCGTACAGGAGCCCGGCGCCCGCTTTAGGGCCCGCTTTCCAGCGAAGCAGGTGATGGAAGACGCGGGCCTGGAAGTGGACCGCCGTGGGCGCGGCGAGAACCCGCTCTCCTCCTGAGGACACAAGCAGCGCCCGGGCGGTTAGCAGGCCCTCGGCATCCCGGGCCCCGCGCCCGACCCTCCCTCTCTCTCCCGCTCGCCTCCCGCGGGCAGGCCGCTTGGAAGCCGCCGCGGTTGGCTCTTCACTCACCGTGGCTCGGAAGACCGGACGCGGCGAGCAGCAGCAGCAGCAGCAGCAGCAGCAGCGCGGACACCACCACCTCGCCCATCCTAGGCGTTTGCCGGACGGCCACTGAACGAAGAGCGTTTGCTGGAGCAGCTGGCTCGGCTTTCACTTCCTCTGGGCATTTCCCCGCTGCTTCCCCTTTTGGGGAAAGCCCCGCCCGCGCCTCTCTCTGCCGCCGGACCCGCCGCTTTTGCCGGAGAAGGAGCGGACGAGGAGGACCAGTTGTGCGCTGGGGAAGGAGCGACAGAAGGTGTCACGAGAGCTACCGGAAGCCCTTCCCCGGCCTGCCCAGCTCTTGGCCGCCTGCTTGCCCACCCTGCCGCGACCCCCCTCCCCGCTGCTCATCTTCTGCTTCTGAACTGCGACCCTTCCTCCACTCTGGACGGCCCCTGTCTTAACTGGAGGGAGATGGAGAGCCGGTTTGGTCTAGTGGTTAAGGCACCAAGATAGTAACCGGGTGCCTGTGAGTTCTAGTCTTGCTTTAGCATGAAAGTCAGCTGGGTGACCTCAGCCAGTCCCTCCTCCTCAGCCCACCCACCTCACATGGTTGCTGTCGTGGGGAAAAGAGGAGGAAGAAGGAACTTTAGAGATGTTCGGTTTCCAAGCTCCCGTCCTGACTTTCGATGGCTCAGTCTTGGGTTGTCCTCCCTGTGGGAACTGCCACCTCCCAAAGTCTTTTGGAGGAACTGTTGGATTCTCCACTCTGAGGTCATTTCTGATTTCCACCACTTGGGCAATTTGCCACCCCACTACCCTCATTTGGGGCTGTTTCTGCGGTCAAAAGATGCAGGCAGGTGCTGGAACACGAGACTGAATAAAAGTGCGTCCAGGGAAACCGCTTTTCTCATCCTCCCATCCTCCAGAATAGATTAGCAGGAAGCAGGATTTAGGAGTTGTTCAACTTAAAATTCCATCCTTCTCATTTTGTAAAACTAACCCTTTTGGGAGGGTGAGGGAGGGGGGGTTATAAAGAGAGTGACATCAGGAAGGGCTTTAGAATAGATGCAGCTCATTTCGTTTTCATCTCCCTGGGGTCAGACACCTCTGACTGGCTGGTTTTTCCAAGCTGGACTTTCTGGTGTGCAGGGGAGGGCTTGAAAGCAGCCTCTCCTTTGGATAAGCCTGCATCGCCTGGGCAAGGCCCACCTTGAAGCCAAAGCCAAAGCCAAAGCTAAGATCCTTTCACCAAGGGGTAGCAAGGCTGCTGTGAACCTGGTACTGGCCTCCTTGGCCCCCTGAAAAGCGCCCCAGGGAAGCGGCAGGGAAAACCCCTCCCTCAGAGCCTCTGGCCCTTTCTGGGCTCATCACAATGGCCAAGTAGTGCTCGGTGGCCATCTAAGCTTCAGTGGAGCAGGCTCGGACTTCTTCCGTGGCCCTCTTGCAGGAAAAGGCTGTGTCCCTGGCGGGAGGCCAGCTCCACCTGGCCACCTTCCACTGGACAAGTGCCATGGTTCTCCTGGCCCAGAAGCTTCCACATGTGCTGGGCAGTTGAGGAGGAGGAGGAGGAAGGAGGGAGGGAGGGAGGGAGGGAGGGAGGAAGGCATCTGCAGCCACAGGGGGAGACTCAATGTCCAGCCTCTTTCCAGCTGGAGCTTTGGAATGCCTTTTCTGATACCCTCCCAACCGACTGCCCTGTGTCAGGCTAATCTCTGGTCAGCACAGCATGTTTGTCTGGTGTTCTTGAGAATTGTGCAGAAGGGGTTTGCCACTGCCTCCTTTTGGGATGTTTCCTCACTTCTCAGCCTGACTTTTGGTCCAGGGATTCTCTGGTGGTCTCCCATTTGAGTACTAACCTGGACTGTCCTTGTTTAGTTTCTTCCAATTAATCCAATGAAACAAATAGTGGTCACTGAAGTCCGTCCCCCCCTTTAGTGCATTGGTTTATTCCCCTCCCTCGCTGCTCCTGTTGGTGACCGATGACCTTTAGGAAGTGTACATTCCTTAGTTTAATTGTGCTGGATGCAAAAACAACTTCCTTAATCTTCCCTGAATTTCTCACCATTCAACCTCACTAAATTCTGGTATTATAAGAAAGAGATTAAAATCCGCCACAATTTTCTTGGGAGTGAGAATGATTTAATAAATGTATCTCCTGTTTCCCTTTTAAGAAAGAAACAGAAACAGAAAAACCCCAAATGTTGTAATCGTTCTGCTCTGAGGAATTTGTTTAACCCACTTCCCAATTTTGTTCATGTTCCACTTGAGCGGTTCCCCCCTGAGAAATAGTCACCACATCTGGACAGTGGACACGGATTTGTTTCCGCCCCCTCCTCCAGTAGCAGTTTCATTTTCAGTTCCTTAAAGGCCTCAGGATCATGTCTGCTTTTGCAGAGTTGGTGAAAGAGGGGCGGGAGTGGGAGAGGTCTCCGTTCTTCAGGCTGTTCAATGCAGATCTGTGCATGGGAGGCTTTGGAATGAGAAGCACCAGTTTATACTAACTGGAGCCAGTAGGAGGAGAACCGGGTTACTTTCGGTAGCCGAATATCACTGGTTTGTCTATTGCTACCAGACTCCTCCTGATTTTAGACTGTGGTTCTAACTTCAAAGGCAATCCAAGGGTTTGGATCTGTAGGAAGTTAGCACCCACCCCTCTCCTAGAAGAATGAAATATTTTAGGAAATATTGAAAGGGGCAGAATATTATGTTTCCCTGGATAAGAAATGGAGAAATATGTTTTAAAGACAAAGCAGCTTTCTGCCTCCCCTCACCTTTGTCAATGGGCCATTAAGGCCTCAGCCAAGCTCACTCATTCCCCCCACCTTTGTCAATGGACCATCATCTGCAACACAATAGGACCCAAACAGCAACAGAAATTCCCCACATGACATCTGGGAAGATTACATCAGCCAGCAAAGCTAGCTAAGACCCCCACCCCCTGGGAGTCTGACAACCAATCAGGATACTCTTCCTGTGCCCCAGGAAGTTCAAAGCACAGAGAAGGCATAAAACCAAGGCACACTCAGCATCTCGCCCCTTTTCTGTTCAGGAACTCAAACCATGTGATCCTGTCCACCATCAAATTATCTTTCCAAGCAGTCTCCATGTTTCCAGTGTCCTTTTCCACACTTGGAACTGAACCCAGATGGATATTTCTTCCAACAGATCTCCATATCTTCATGGTTTCTACCTCCTCAGAGCTTCCCAATCCCAGCCAACAGAAGGAGTGGGTCTTCCTGCTAACTGTGCGTAGTCCTCAATGACACTTCAGTTCCTTGGCAATTTGCTGATGTGGGGGAGAAGAAGTGAGTGTTCTCCATCAGCAGACTTGCCCAGGAATCCACCTGACTCCTGCCAGTTCGATGACCCTGGACTCATTCAGAGAGTGAAGTCCATTCTTTGAGTCATAGGGATAAGTTCTGTAACCCCCTGGATTCACTTGTTTGGGCTTTTCCTTCCCTCCCCTCCCCCTGGCATTGCGATAGGGAGATCTTAAACTGCCTCCCCCCCCAGCTTTCTGACAAGAGGCATGAGTGGCCCATGGGCGAAAGCCCTCCAGCTGCAGAAGAGTCCCCTGAAACTGCCGTAAGGTTATTTGGCTTCCAGGCAACCCCAGACCCTTTCATTTGGCCTGGTTTCTTCCATTGTGGTGGGATGTTTTGTCCTCATGCTGCCCTTGGAGACTGTCCTGTTTGCAGCAGCTTTTACTTGTTTAAATTTGCTTCATGTTTTTCATAAACTGCTTGGGCATTTCGAGACCGACTTCTGCCACCAGTAGCCTCCCACCGGCCAGTCCGCTCCCACAGAGAGGGGCTCCTCAGGGTACCATCGGCCAAGGTATGTTGGCTGGCGACACCCAGGGGGAGGGCCTTCTCTGTGGGAGCTCCTGCCCTGTGGAATGAACTGCCCCCGGAATTGCACAAGATCTCTGACCTCCGTGTATTTCGCTGTGCCCTCAAGACCCTGCTGTTCCGCCAGGCCGGGCTATCAATGTAAATGATTTTAAATTGGGTGTTTTAAATTTTTGGGTTTTAATTTGGGCCGAAATTATTTGATAATTTTAATTATTTTTTAATTGATGTTTGTATACTTTTGTGTTTTTAATAGGCTGTACACCACCCTGAGTCCTTCGGGAGAAGGGTGGTATAGAAATAAAATTATTATTATTATTATTATTATTATTATTATTATTATTATTATTATTATTATTATTATTATTTTGATGAAGGGTGAGGAAGTTATGAAAAATGAAAAGTTTTTCCTTCTAGGTCTCTAATCACCTCAGTTGCTGTCCTCTGGACATATTCCAGTTGTCTTTCCTAAAATGTGGCATCCAGAATTCAATGTTATATTCTCGCTGCAGTCTGACTAACGAGGAGTGGAAAGGAGGAATAGCTGCTTTTGATTTCTGATAGCAAACTTACATTGATGCTGCCTAGGATTGCATGTGCCTCCTTGATAACTGCATCCCTGTCAGAATATTCATGACTGGGAAGACATGGTAACAAGGTCAGCCAATGAATAGGCATAGCAACTAAGTCAGCCAATTGGGAGCTGAGACAGACTGGAGCCAGGGCGTGTCTTAGTCTGCAGCTTCTGATTCTGTGCAGAGAAATGAAACTGAAACCAGAGTGTGTGAACTTGTCTGCTGATTTAAGCTGAAATGAAACTAAATTTGCTGTTGGTATTGTAAATTTACTTCATGTATTATTGTGAATATAAAGAAGTTAATGAATCCTGCTGCATCAGTTTATCTGTGTGTGCTTCTGGATTTGTTTTTTGCAACAAGCTCTGACAATCCCTCTTAGTGGATGTTCACAATTTGATCCAACCTGAACTTCTCCCCATGAACTGCAGCCAACTGTTCTTTTTCCAACCACAAGTCTTTGGAGAAGAAGAGTTGGAGAAGTTGGGAATCTTTAACCTGTAGAAGAAAAGATTATGAGATACGTTATTGTTACCTCCAAGAATCCAAAAGATTGTTATGTAGAAGATTGGGTAGATTTATTCAAAAAACCAAGGCAAGAAATGATGGGTTTAATTGACAAGAAACTGCAGCAAAAGAGAATCTGAACAGCAAAAGCAATCTGGGAAAGGCTTCTTCAGGAAATAGCAGACTCACTTTTGCTAGAAATATGTGATAAAAGGGTAGATGGTGATCAGATGTGTCAGAGTGCACACAGAGTGACTATTTTGAGACAACCCAGGAGCAAAATACAGTAAACAGAGGTTTGTCTTCCAAATAGTGGTTTATCTACAAGGAATATATACATACAGATACTAGGCAAAGTCAGGCAATCAATCATCAAATATAGCATGGAAGCACACACACACACACAGAGGTATGCCCTCACAGGGCCTCTCTTATATTACAGCCTCTTAAAGCGATAACAGTCAAATAACCCTGCCGACTCATTGCTACCACTGCATCATCGTTACAGCGTTACAGTATTACAACATTAGAGCAGCTGGTCAGCTATTAAATCACCATTACCCTGACAAGATGCCTTTGGAGGTGGCCTCCCAAGCCTCTTCCACCAGTCCCGGTTTCCAGAAACGCTCTCCTGCCTACCTCTTTTAGTGGCATGCAATCTGGTGGGAAGTAGAATGGGCTGTTTTTTCCTTCTCATCCTTCCTGTTCTCCTGAGTCAGGTACTCCCTTTGGATGTCCTTCCTTGGGTGTGGCTGCCCTGATACTGCCTCCTTGCCTGGGGAGACCAGCTCAGGGCCATGGCCAGGGAGCTTCAGAACGGAAGAGCATTTGGCAAGACTCCTGTGTGAGGGTCCATTGACCAGCCAGGAAGAAAAACCAATTTCTCTTGTGTAGGTCCCCATTGGGAGACCTGAAGCCAGATGCTCTCAGAAACCTGGCAGGAAGGCTGGGCTGTGCAGAGTAATCTTTCAGGTCAGGCCAGTTTCTTCCCTGCCTGGCTCTGGAGGTTGCCACACACAGCTAGCAGGGAGGGTGCCAGGCAGGTAAGACAGGTAAGCTTCCCACTCAGTGCAGTTGTCCCAGAGATACATTGTGGGTTGGATGCTGGCAAACCTCTGAAGCTCATATGTATGATTGAAGGAAGGCAGAGGGCCATGGACCTTGAAAGGTTGCAGTGATCCAACAGGGCTGCTGGTGGGAAGAGGCCATGGAACAGCCCCCACACCTGGTAAGTCAGCTCAGGAAGGGAGGGAGGGAGGGAAGAACCTGCTGATCACTGGAGTGATGGGATGTCGTCAGTAGACATCTTCCTGGAATTGGTAGAAATGAGCCCCAGAGAGGAAGAAGGAATGGGCTGGGGTCTCCAGCAGTCCTAGGACTGGATGGCTTTCTATTCTTTGCGGCTGCTCGGGGGGGGGGCACCTCCTCCATAAATCCTGCATCCTCAGTGCTGGGCAGCATCAAGGCAGGTCTCCTTGAGCAAATCCTCCGAGCCTCTT
Source organism: Pantherophis guttatus (assembly GCF_059756535.1). Classification (NCBI taxonomy): domain Eukaryota; kingdom Metazoa; phylum Chordata; class Lepidosauria; order Squamata; family Colubridae; genus Pantherophis; species Pantherophis guttatus. The sequence goes on from NC_142071.1 coordinate 32,592,780, forward strand.
CCCTGCCCAGTGCTCTCACCAGCATTGGGGGTGGGGTGGGTGGGTGAGGGGTGAGAACAGATTGTAGGCAGTCTTTCTATTCTGTGATTCTGTGATGGCTGCTTCTTTCCTTGAGATAAACTTCTTAAGAGCACTTGAAACCCCTTTCATTTTCATGTATCTAAACTGGCAGGTATAATCTGGCAGGAGTAGCCAACACCCCAGGAGACAAGCTTAGGATCCAAAAAGATCTTGACAGACTTGAACAATGGGCCCTATCCAACAAAATGAAATTTAAGGTGGAGAAAAGAAAGGTTTTATACTTACACAGGAATAACCAAAGGCACAAGTACAGAGTAGGTGAAACCTGGTTCAAAAACAGTAAGAGGGACCTTGGAGTCCTAGTGGACGATCACGTAAACATGAGCCAGCTCCCCCTCTAGATCTAGTGGGTTCTGCCCAGTGGTGAAATCCAATTTTTTTTTACTACTGGTTCTATGGGCGTGGCTTGGTGGGCGTGGTGTGGTGTGGCTTGGTGGGCGTGGCAGGGGAAGGATACTGCAAAATCTCCATTCCCACCTCACTCTGGGGCTAGCCAGAGGTGGTATTTGCAGGTTCTCCTAATTCCTCAAAAGTTCTGCTATCGGTTCTCCAGAACCTGTCAGAACCTGCTGGATGGGAAAGAGCAGTCTGGGGCCAGGAAGCAGAACTCAAGGGTGTTTAGCTGAGCAGCTGGTCTTTGTCCATGGCTTCAGGGAGGCTGGTGCAGGCTGCATCTCTGGCAAGTGGAGTATCTGGCAAACCTTGGAAGGGAGGCACTTGACTGAGGTGGGCGCATTTGCCAGAGGACTCTGGGACATCAGGTCTCTCAATACCTGAGCTTCTGATGGGAAGGAATGGGCATGGCCAAAGTCTGCATTGTCCAGCCTCTGCCAACATGCCTACCTGGAGGGTTCCAGACTCCTGTTTGGCCCTGGTGTGAGAGGGGGGTTCAGGGGTCTGGAGCTCCCAACTGGTTCACGGCAGCATCTCCGGGATAGTCCAATGTCCTCCTTGCCCCACCCACCTGTCCATCTCCCAGCCACAAAAGAACCATAGCAGAAGGGAAATTGTGTGTGTGGGGGGGGGAAGAATAGATTTTCTGATCCCTGTCAGTGAGGTTTCAAGCCCCATCATGGGACAGAAGAGCACTGATCGCACTTGTTGCTGATCTCTGGTGAGAGTGAGATAGTGGTAAGGCGTCCATCCTTGCTCTCCTTGACCTTTTGGCAGTACCATCAACCATGGTATCTTTTTGGATCGGCCGTGGGATTTGGGACTGGGAAGTGTAGTGTTGCAGTGGTTCAGTTCCTCTTTCTGTGGCCAGTTCCAATCAGCCTTAATAGGGGGGGCTTAGCCATTCCTTTGGGCTCACTACTCTCTCTGCTCCCTTTTAATATATACATCAGATGTGTCCAATCTTTTGGCTTGTCTGGGTTGCATTGAAGAATTGTCTTGGGCAGCATATAAATAGAAGATAGATAGATAGATAGAATTCTTTATTGGCCGTGTGATTGGACATACAAGGAATTTGTCTTTGGTGCATAAGCTCTCAGTGTCAAGTTTCAAGGTCGTCTCAAATAAATTGCATTTCAAACAAAGTCTTTGAAGAAAAACTCCTATTTATTAAGCACGACATTCTAAACCCAGCTCCATCAAAGCCAACACTGACTTCCAGGCCCAAAACCCTCCCTTTCTGTCCCCCACTCCCCTGCACTCATTGGCCATCTCCAAGTCATTCTACCCCTAATCTACTCCAGCTCAAAGGAATTTCCCCCCTCCCATCCCATCTCCTAGGGGATATTATCTCCAGGGAAAATAAGTAGGTGAAAAGTCAAACGTCCCTTTCCAGACGCCTCCGCTTCTTCTTCTTATGTCAGCACTAGAGTAAATGCTGCTTGAAGTGCTGACATTCAGTGTACATAAAAAGGCAAGATACACTCATCAAGAATCACAGGGCACAACACCCAGTGACAATCATGCAGTCACAAGTGGGAGGAGATGGGTGACAGGAACGATGAGAAGACCAATAGCAATAGTAATGCAGCCTAATGTGAATAGTTTGACAGTGTTGAGGGAATTATCCATTTAGCAGAGTGATGGCGTTCGGGAAAAAACTGTTCTTGTATCTAGTTGTCTTGGTGTGCAGTGCTCTACAGTGTCGTTTTGAGGGTAGAGGAGTTGAAACAATTTATGTCCAGGATGCGAGGGGTCTGTTAAAATAAAAAGGGCAGCCTGACTAGCTGTCCAAGGCTGCATGCAGCCTGCAGGCTGTAGATCAAATACACCTGATCTGTATGAAACCGCTGGGTACGAGGGATTTCATCCCTGGTGACCCAAGTGATGCCCTGGCTGTCCTTTTGTAGTGCCTGGAAGCAGTGGGGGCCTGGATGGGGTGCAACAGGCTTCAAGGGAATCCTGGTAAGAGGGAGTGGCTGCGTGTAGGTAGAGCCTCAGGATCCAGAGACATATCATCTTTAGTTCTGGATGGGGAGCAGACCTGCTGTGCAATTTGAGGGTCCTCCTAGAGTAGACTCTGCTCAAAGAGCAGGTGGCAATCATGGCTAGGAGAGCCTTCACAAACTTTGTGTGGTGTGCCAATTGTGCCCCTTTCTGGATTCTGAGTCCCTGTGCTCAGCCACTCATGCCCTGGTCATCTCCTGCTCGGATTATTGCAATGCGCTCCACATGGGGCTACTGTTGAAGAGTATTCGGAAGCTACAATTGGTCTAGAATGCAGCAGCATGGACAGTTTTGGAGTCCCCAAGGATAGCACACATAATGTGAGCTGTGCTGGCTGCTGATCTGCTTCTAGGTGCAATGCAAAGTGTTGATTACTACCTTAAAGCCATTTAGACGAGGTGTCTCAGATATCTGTGGAACCGTCTTTCCCCAAAGGGATTGGCCCACCCCAGTCTGCTGGCAGGAGAGGCCTACTGCAGATCCCATCGGCCAAGGAATTTCAGCTGCTGGGATCCAGATTTTCTACCATGGCTCCTGCCCTTTGGAACATCTTGCCACAAGAAGTAAGATCCTTTCTTTTAGCCTTCAGGAAAGGCCTTAAAACTTGGCTATGCTGGTTGACATTGAGTCCTGAAGAAGAAGCGGTTGGCTGGAGATAGTTGGTGGGCTAACAGAGAAGGCACCCCACCTCTTGCTCCAAATCCATGTTTTTTAGTTTGTTTTATTTTTTTGTAATTTTAATATGTTCTTATATTTATAACTTTGATATTTGTATATATTATCATACTACAAGCTGTTCAGAATTTCCTGAAACCACAAGATGGGCAACAAATGAATTTACTACTACTAATAAGGTTGCAAGTGAATCAGAAGCTGGGAATCTGATCCTCAGAAGTGACCTCAGGGCCCAGCAGCATTTGATGGGGGGGGGGGAGGCAGGAGGTAGTTGTTACTTTGCAAGCAACCAAGGCAGGATGACTGGGAGCTGAGCGCCACACTGCCCAGCACTGAGTCCCTTTGGATGGCTAGGGTCCAGGCAGGTGTCCAACCAGGGACCTGGACTGGTTGGTAAGGAGATTCCTGGAGGGAGACTCCCCTGCTGGGGCAGCTTCCGTAAGCACAACACACACACTGCATGTTGCTTCTACTAAGGAGGTCAGGGCTCAGCCCTTTCAGAGCAGAAACAGCCAGAAGGAAGAGACCTGCCCTGTCCTGCCCAGCCTAGCCTTGCCTAGCCTAGCCTATGGGGATCACAGCTTCTGGCAAGGATAGCACCAGTGTCCTAATTCAGGTAGGCAGCTGGAAACTGGGCTTCTACAAAGGAGCACACCCAGTTCCTTGGCAAAGAGGTCAGTCCGGAAGCAGCTCAGGAAGGGTATTCTCTTGGTTTGTGATGACTCTGGTAGAATTTGCTGGGGGGAAAAGAGGGGGCTTAGGACCACCACTCCTGTTCGGATGCATCCAGACTTTGATCCTTGGACCTCTTTTCCAACTTTGGTCTTCTTTGCCCACAGGAAAGTCCACTGCCTTATCAGGAGGTCCTGAGCCCTGTCCTCTATGCCTTCACACCTGCTGTCTCTCAAGTAGCCCCATCAGGTGAGACCATTCAAGGTGCCACCCTCAGACCGTATGCTACAGAAACCAGACCAAGCTCTCCGCCCTGCATAGCTGGTGCAAGTCCAAGTGGTAAGAATCTGCAGGAACCTCCTAACGAGGAGTTGGTTTTTTTTTGCATATAATGATGGAGGTGGGGGTCTAGTCCAACCTCTTGCAATAGGGAAGACCCCTAAGTAGGGGACTAGGAAAGGTAGCACTGGGAGGTGGGCTGAAAGAGACAGAAGCAAACATCTGGGAAGCAGGAGGCTGGCTCTTCCTTATAGCTCCCAAGCCTCTAGTCTCTCTGCTCTGCTGTGCAAGATGGCAGCTTCAGCAATCCAGGCCTCTGGATATGAAGGGGAAGGATGGAGGAAAACTGAATTCAGCCTGTAGTTAAGCCCAACTCTTGCCTGCTTCCCATCTCCCTCAGTTCCAGCCTGCTGGCGATTCCCAGAAGAGAAACCTCTTGCTGCTCCCACCCCTCAGTCTTTGACTTTTCCTATGTAGAGACCTCAGCTTGTCCCACAACTCTCTTCCTTTCCCCACCCACAGCTTCCTCCAGCCCTGCTGCCAAGGTATTCTGGGGAATGGGCCCGAAGAGGGTGGCCCTCATCGTCTGCCTTCTTGTCCTCATTGTGCTGCTGATTGCCCTCATCCTGCTCTGTGAGTTCTTCCCTTTTCTCTTAGATTAGAATAACAGGGTTGGAAGAGACCTTGGAGTCCAATTCCCTGCCCATGGCAGGGGACCCTATAACATTCTAGACAAATGGCTGTCCAATTTCTTCTTTAAAACCTCCAGTGATGGAGCACCCACAACTCCAGGAGGGAAGCTGTTCCACTGGTTAATTGTTCTCATTGATAGGAAATTTCTCCTTAGTTCTAGATTGGAACTGTAATGATCTTCCACTCGTTACTTCTTGTCCTGCCCTCTTATTTTGTTTGCTTGCAACTTATGGTGTGCAGGAATGACTTCCTGGTTCTTTCCACCTACCTAGAAGTTCTTTGCTGATATCTGAGGGGAGGCTCAGTCCAAAGAGCCAGGTCTCTTTGGTGAGCAAAGGAATTATCAGCAGAGTTTCCATTTCTGGTGAGATCAGGTTCCATGAAGGAAGGAGTAATATTTGCAACCTGGGGATGAGTGGCCGTGGGCAGTGGCTCTTCCTTTATGGAACTGCAATGCTCTGCCTCAGACCAAGTACTCCCTGCTCTGACAGGGGGGAGGGACAACTGCAGACCCCCCCTCACTTTTCTCTTGCCTGTTGCAGGACAGGAAACACGGCTGAGTCCCTGGGAGGGAGGGTCAATCTCACCCCCAGGATTACTTTGTCTTTTTGCAAGAATGCTGCTGCCTCATAGGAAGGCATCATCCTCTCCCTCCTCCCATGTTTGTTCAAAAGCTGCTCTGTCTCCATGGTAGGCAACATCCCATACCCTTAAATCTCTTCCTTATGCTGTGAAGGAGGAGGGCTACCCTCTTTTTGTGAGTCAAACACTGGGCAGAGACTTTCTGAGCAGGGAGAGGTCCAGCTTTTTCTCCTTCTCAGACATTCACAAATTGTCCTCCTGTAGGGACACCGGCAGTAATTTCTGAAAAAGGAAAGATCCTACTCTGATACAGAGAAATGCATGTGAGTTGGTGTAAATATGTGCCCCACATTTCCAAGTGGTGAGCCTCTGCAGAGCCTCAAGGAGAAAACCAGGTTAAGACCTGGTTTCATTGTTATTCCTACTTCATGGAAGTTTGCTGGGAACCCATATTGCTCATAGGACATGCCAGAAACATTTCTTTTCCGTTCTTTATTGTTGATTTTGGAATCCATATACAGGAAGAGAAGGAGATTGAAGGAAAGCAGTTGAATGCCAGGACTCTGTTTGTCTCCTTCTCCTCCTCTTCCTCCATTCATACAATGGATGGAAACTAATCAAGGAGAGCAACCCAGAACTAAGAAGAAATTTCCTAATAATGGGAATGATTAACCAGTGGAATGGATTGCCTTCAGAAGTTGCGGGTGCTCCATCACTGGAGGCTTTTAAGAAGGGACTGGACAGTCACTTGTCTGAAATGGGATAGCCAGGTTTCACCTAATTTGTATTTATATATTTGGTTTTTCATGCCTAAGTGTAAAACATTACTTTTCTTTACATTACATTTCATTTTGTTTGATAGGGCCCAGTGTTCAAGTCTGTCAGGATCATTAATGAGTTCTACTTCCCTTTGCTACCGGTTTGGGACTGTGAGTGCGTGTGTGTGTGGGCTTGCTTTGCTCGCTTGCGGTGCTTCTGTGTATGCACAGAGCTTCCATGATGACGTCTGGGCAGGTGGGCGGAGCCTCTTGCCACTGCCACTACTGATTCACCCGAACCAGGGTGAACCGGTAGAAACCCACCACTGGTCAGGATCCATTTGGATCCTGAGCCCATCATCTGGGATGTTGGCTATCCCTGCCAGCTTTGTGTCATCTGCAGATTTGATGAATCCCCCTTCTATTCCTCATCTAAGTCATTTATGAAGATATTGAAGAGCCTAACCCTAACCCTAACCCTAACCCTGGGCCTACAGCAGAACCTTGGGGTACCCCACTGCTTACTTCCCTCCATGTAGATATATTACTATTAAGGACCACATGTTGAATATGGTTTGTCAGCTAGTTGCAAATTCATCTGGTGGTGATGCTGTCTATCCCACATTTTTCTAGTGTATCATGACGTAGGTTATGGTCTACTTTGTCAAATGCTTTACTGAAATCCAAGTATACTATTTCCAGAGAATTTCACTGCCCTTTTCCAAAGCTGCTCAGAAGTATAGTGTCCAGAACTGGCCAATGCAAAATAAATTGAAATGATTCATTATGTGCTTTGGAAATGACAACTAATGCTGTGACCCCCTCTGTGCCAGATGTCTGGCTCCTTCTGTTCCTTGGGGTGTGAGATATTTTGTGAATGTGCCTAGGATTGGACTTAGATCATTCTGAAAACCAGCATCTGATCCCTGGCAAATGCTATTCAGATTTTGATGATGCCCCAAAAGCATGGGGCAGCAGCACAACTGATTTCTGTTTCTCAGCCCCTTGTGTCATTTGCACAAGCAGCTGCAACGTGAACCGCTTTTTGTGCCCTTCTTAGAGACACAGAAGGGGAGAGAAAGGGGAAGGAGGTGAGAAAGAGAAGCAGTTATCCTTTTAGCACAGAGGTCACCAACTGAGAAAATTTTGGTGGTCCACAGCGCACCCGAACTGCTCCAGGATGACCAATGGCTAGTCCTGTGACTACAGCTCTGGAATATGGGACCAGCCAGGCAGATCATGGTGGGGCTGGAAATCTCCCTGGTAGAGGGAGCTACGTGCAACTTGCAACTTTGCAGGAGGTGCAAGGAGTAGCACAGCCCTCACCAGCCGGAACGAGGTAATGGTACAAACGGGGTGGGGGTGGGGGCAGGCAGGCCAAAGCAACGGGTGTCAGCAACCCACGGCTCTTTCTTCCCCCTGCTGTGGCTTCCTGTCGACTGAACCCACCATTGGCTGTCCCCGCCCCTCACCCTCTCAGTCACTCCTCACCTGGCCTGAGAAGGGAAGGGCAGGGGATGGAGATTCACTCCATGTTTCAGACCGGGAGTGAAGCTTCATCTGTTGCTGGGTCTTGCAGTCATTTCTTCCAGCCCTTGTTGGTGCTCCACTCAGCTCTGTCTCTCAGGGAGACATGTGACTTCCTCTCAGCCCCGAGACACTGGCCCGGTCCGGCTGTTTCTCCCCGTCCGCTGCTGTTGGCGCCTCCATGGCCTGCCCACTGCTCTTGCAGTTCAGTTAAATTTAGCACGCTTCACAATGGGGGGGGAGAGAGAGCAGGTCATGCGTTCAGCACCAATAAAGGCTGAAGAAGTGCCCACGAGATCCATATTTGATGAATATTTGTATTCATTTCATGTATTCAAATCATGTTTATACTTATATATATTATCTAATACGTGCTTGACAAAATAAATAAATAAAATGAATAAATATGCTGGGGCTGGGGCACCAGCTGATTTTAATAGCATGGACAACTTTCAACAGATGAGAAATGAACGAACTACAGAGGCCCACAATTTCTGGGTTACAGAGCACTTTCCCCGGAATCAGGGGGGTTCTGCTAGTATCCTTTGCATGATCATATTTTACTTAAAGGCAAACTTTCACAAGCTGCAGCTGACTTCATCAGATGTATGGATAAAGTTTTGTGGTCAGAAACGATGCTATCAGTCTCCATCTGATTTATGGCTACTCTGGACTAACATAGATCTCCTTTAAAACTTTCCCCCCTAGAGACTCATCTGTGGTGATGCCTGCACATCACAATGCTGAGGAATGATCTATGGCACAAATGCTGCTTCCAATTCTCTGCAAGAGTCTCTGGAGGGAACATATCTGCCACCTGCTGCCTAATAACAATAAGAACTGGGAACTTGTTCAGCTGGCAGTGCCAATGATGAAGAGGTGCAGTTGCCAGTGCCAGGCTTTGCTCCTTGCAGTCTAGACAGGACACAGTAAATCCAAAGAGTGAGAAGCTCAGAAGCTCTAATCAATAGTCTTTATGAGAAGAAAAACTGAGGCGATACACAAGAATTTCAACAAGTCCCTTGTTTGTTTATTTCTCCCACTTTCTATGTGGAGAGGCGGGGGCATCTGCAATGGTTCCCTGCTTGGTGGTCTGGAGTCTGGATTCCTTTTGTCAATGTAAGAAATAATCCCCCTACTTAAAAACTCACCTCAATTTGTTCATTGTTCTTGCTTGTGTCTTGCTACTCCCAGTTTTGTTCTGGCGGTCCAGCACAGGCATTGTGTACAAGCAGCCAGCGGAGAGCTGCAGTGACCATGCTGTGCGGTGTGATGGGGTTCCTGACTGTTCTCAGAGGACCGATGAACTGGACTGTGGTAAGGCCGGAAGGTTTTGGGGAGCCGGGTGACAGAACTTGGGCTGGGAGGCTACTTCCCTCCCAGGAACTCCCATTCAGGTCCTTTCTGTCCTCACCTGTTCTGCAGTGCGCTTTGGGTGGAACCAGTCCTTGCTCCATGTCTACTCAGGAGCAGAGAGGGAGTGGCTGCCTGTCTGCAGCCAAGCCTGGACTGAGGCCTTCTCCCGAAAGACCTGTCAGCAGCTTGGATTCCTTAAGTAATGCTGGGCCTCCTTGTAAGGTGGGGAGGGAGTCCACTGAAGGAAGGAAAGAAGCTCCTGTCTTCTCTTAGCCTCTGGCTTGCTTTGCTGGTCCTGTTCACGTGCAGAGTGCCCTGGTGGCAACTTTTCAAGCAGTGGAAAGAGCTGTTTGGAGACTGCACTCCTTCAGATTAATCGGGGAGGGGGGAACTTCTTGGGAGGAAAATAGATGTGGCTGTTCATAAACTGAGAATCTTGGGGGGCTGCATGCCGTGCCAGGGATGTTTTGTAGTACAAATAATGTTGAGTTTTTAGTCACTGTCCACTCCTGGCCAAGCGGTGTCCATGGTGGCCTGGCTTGCCAGGTGCAGGGGAAGCTACTCCATAGCTGCTCTGTGCAGTAAAACAGCCCTCTCCAGGCATCCTTTAGCTGCAACACTCTTTTGCCTCCCTAGTGCTTCCGACACAGAATATGTCCCTCTGGCCTTTTCTGGGAAAAGTCTCATGGTTGGCGAGATGCGAAAAACCATTCAGCAGAGTCTCAACAGGTAATGGGCTGCTTGGGGTGAGGTGGTGGGTTGGAAGGATGCCCCCTCCATTGTGACCACTGCCAAGTGCTGGCAGATCCGCACCATTCAGGACAGATGGCCTCAGAGGGCTTCCTGGCCAAGGACAGCTTGGTCTGCTAGAGCCACTGCTGCTGCTTCTGTTGCTGCACACCCATAGCTCTCTGGGCAGAAGGGATGCCCTTGGCTCAGTGATCCTGACCCTCAGGTGCCATAGAGGATCACAGACCTGGTAAGGTTTGTGATTCATTGGTAGTGCATCAATGCACATGCACAAAGACACACAAAACTCTAGTCTTCCAACTGAGAAACAAAAAAAACCTAGCTCATCTTTGATTGGCTTGTTCATTATTTGGCCAAAAAGTGCTTAGGAAATGGGGTTGTACATTTCTCAAGATAGTTTGCCACGTGTTGTCTGGGACCAGAGGCATCTGCTATGCCCTATTTTTACCGAAGACATCAATTTTCCATAAGGAACAAGATCCTAGTACATCAATAGTGTAATGAAAAATTAGAACATTCACACCTTGCAAAGTGTGACCCTCAAGACTGAGTGTAACAATTAGTGTTTAGTTAAGCTCTTAGTCATGCTTTGGTGGAAGGTGCTTGATTCTCCTGTTTGGAAATCAGTATCAGAGGTGCTTTTCTGCCAAAATCCAAATTCTGCTATCATTTGGCACGTGGCTTTGTAGCACTCCCCCCACCCCCAAATATCTCCCGTTTTCTCCCATCCTCTGCCCTCGCTTGACCATCTATAGGCTGGCAGCTAACTTGGTGCAGGCAGGGACCACAGCACTATGTCTCCAGATCTCCTTCATGGAGGGTTTGAACCATTCGTCCTCAGCTTCATCTATGGGAAGTCAATGTGAAGGGACTCACTTGTCCCTCCTCAAGAAGCCTTCCCTGGACCCAGCAGTATTAGCCAACTATCATCCTGTCTCCAACCTTCGCTTTGTGGCGAAGGTTGTCGAGAGTGTGGTCGCACGACAGTTTCCGCAGTACCTGGAGGAAATGTCTTATCTAGATCCGTTCCAGTCGGGTTTCAGGCCCAGGCACAGCACGGAAGTGGCATTGGTCGCGTTGGTAGATGATCTCTGGAGGGCTCGGGACAAGGGTTGCTCCTCTGTTCTGGCCCTGTTAGACCTCTCAGCGGCTTTTGATACCATCGACCATGGTATCATGCTGCACCGGTTGGAAGAGTCGGGGATGGTGGGCACCGTGTTATGGTGGTTCTCCTCCTTTCTCTCAGACCAGTCGCAGTTCGTGTTGGCTGGGGGGCAGAGGTCGACCTCGAGGCCTCTTATATGTGGAGTGCCTCAGGGGTCGGTCCTCTCGCCCCTTCTATTCAACATTTATGTGAATCCGCTGGGCGAGATCATCCATGGCTTTGGGGTGAAGTACCATCAGTACGCTGATGACACCCAGCTGTACATCTCCACCCCAGGCCACCCCAACGATGCCCTTGAAGTGATGTCCCAGTGCCTGGAGGCTGTGCGGATCTGGATGGGGAGGAACAGGCTCAAGCTCAACCCTTCCAAGACTGAGTGGCTGTGGTTCCTGGCATCCCGATATAGTCAGTTGACTCCATCACTGACTATCACGGGCGAGTCTTTGGCCTCCGCGGAGAGGGCGCGCAATCTAGGAGTCCTCCTGGATACGCAGCTGTCCTTGGAGGAACATCTGACGGCTGTAGCCAGGGGGACCTTCTGTCAGGTTCGCCTGATTCGCCTGTTGCGGCCCTTTCTTGATCGGGATTCCCTGTGGACAGTCACTCATGCCCTCATCACCTCTCGCCTGGAATACTGCAATCCTCTCTACATGGGGCTACCCTTGAAGAGCACCCAGAGGCTCCAACTGGTCCAGAATGCGGCCGTGCGGGTAGTCACAGGAGCCGCATGGCGCTCCCATACAACACCTCTTCTGCGTGAGCTGCACTGGCTCCCAGTGGTCTTCCGGGTGCGCTTCAAGGTGCTGGTTATCACCTTTAAAGCGCTCCATGGCATAGGACCTAGTTATCTTCAAGACCGCCTGCTGCTACCGACGGCCTCCCATCGACCTGTGCGTCCCACAGAGAGGGCCTCCTCGGGGTGCCATCAGCCAAACAATGTAGGCTGGTGACTCCCAGGGGGAGGGCCTTCTCTGTGGGGGCACCTACCCTCTGGAATCAGCTCCCCCAGAGATAAGGAAAATCCAAGACCTCGATGCCTTCCGCCGTGCCCTTAAAACCTTCTTTTTCCAGCAAGCCGGGCTGGCCTAACACTTTTAAAAATATTTTTAATTGTCTGTTATTGTTTTTAATCATGGGGCCAAATTTATATATATCTTTTTAATTGTATTTTAATGTTTGTAGTTTATGTTTTTACTTGGCTGTTCACCACCCTGAGTCCTCAGGGAGAAGGGCGGTCTACAAATTTAATAAATAAATAAATAAATAAATAAATAAATAAATAAATAAATAAATAAATAAATAAATAAATAAATAAATTGCTCTCTGCAGCTTCCCTCTGCCTGGGCCCTCGAGAAGACGGGTCTTTCTTCCAGACAGGCAGACTGACTTGGGGATTCTGAGCATTCCGCTTGGCTGGTGAAAGACCCCATTGGCTGCATTGGCTCTGTTTCTCATTTAACCTCTAATTTATTGATCTCCTCTACAGCTCCCAGTGCCGTTCTGGAAAGCATGTTTCTCTCCGATGCACAAGTAAGGAGACAGAGGAAGCTGGAAGTGGGTGGGCCTGGCTCTGACACCGAGGGGCTTTTGTATTTCTGCCCCATAGCTGAGGAGGGATGAAGTCGTGCCCTAGGGCTGACCTGCTCAGGCTAGGCTCAGCTGCACTCTTTCTCCTTCTTTCATAAGCTGCTATCTCAATAGATCAAACCAGCATGCAAAGCCATGCCACCGAGTGCCTCTGCCTTCCGGGGCAGTACAGAGACTACTGTACTGTCTTCACACTTTGAAAAGCAATAAAAGTTATAAACATCATGGAGCAGAGCCTGTCAGAGAACTACCCTTCAAAACTTAGGACATGCACATCACGTGGGGGCTGGGCTGGGGCTTGGCTAATAAAAAGGGACCTTGCCTGCATCTCCAGGTGGGTTGGTGTGGTGCATGTGGAGGGCTTGTCTGTGCTCCCCCAAATGAGGTTCTTGGATGTTTCTCCTTGCAGACTGTGGGCAACGGATATCTGGCCGCATTGTAGGAGGCACTGAAGCATCTGCCAGTAAATGGCCTTGGCAAGTGAGCCTCCAGTATGGCTCTGCTCACATCTGTGGTGGCACTATCATTGATGCACAGTGGGTGCTGACCGCAGCCCACTGCTTCTTCATGTAAGGCCAACCTCTGGATTAACTTGGGAGGGCAGTGGGATGCTTGTAGAAGGGAAGCTCCCCACCAGGATGCCTGCCAGAAGGAGAAGCCCAAAGGGCCAGGCTACTGCAGAGAGGCAGAACTTCCCACCTGGTGCTTTGTCCATTATTCTGCCTGGCATTTCTTGAGACCCAGCAAAATAATGAGGACAACCCATAACTAATTCTCATCAGAGTCTTCTTTTGGATCAATTTGCTGTCTCAATTTGAATAATTAAATTGGATTGATTTTCCAAAACAACCCATTGTATAGGATCAGGGTTGATTCCCACAGCCCTCATCTCAGAGAAATCTCCCTCTGGATATCTATGCTCTGAGTCTGAGCCAAAGGCAGGGACTCCTGTAACTTTTTGCCTTTGGACTTTTTAGAAATAGCGTGAAAATACTGGATGAATGGAAGGTATATGCTGGTACCTCTGATCTCAAGCAGACGAAGGAGGGGATCCTGGTCTCTGAGGTCATCATTAATGCTAATTACAGTGATGATCACGATGACTATGACATTGCCCTGATGAAGCTCTCCCAGCCCTTGGTCCTCTCAGGTGAAGTTCTCGAATGCCTCCTGAGCAGTTCAGCTCAGCCTGTTTTTCTTTTGTTCAAGGAAGGGCTCATTTTAATGTTGCCAGGTGTCCACTATTTGAGCGGACAGTCCGCTTTTTTCACATTATGTTCACTATTTTTTTTCACAAAATAGTGGACATTTTTTTTATTCAAAATCTTTATGATGAAATTAAAATGTAATTTAATATTTTACATATTATTATAATATATTTGATGTTTTGAATTTTAAGTAAAGTTTTGAAGTGATTATTTTAATACGTGTTAAAATGTTTGTAAGAAAATATATAATTTAATTGTAAATTTTTTTTTATTTTTTTACTACTTAACCCCCCCCCCCCCGCTTGTCCGCTATTTTTTGGAAGCAGACCTGGCAACCCTAGCTCATTTGCTTGACCCTCTTTTCCAGCTCAGGTTCGCCCAGCTTGCCTTCCCATGTCAGGCCAAAGGTTTCTTCCTGGGAGGGCCTGCTTCATCACAGGCTTTGGCAAAATCAGTGAAAATGAAGGTAAGATGGGCGAGTGGACCTCATTTGCTAGACAGAAAAGGTGAGCTTTCCCCTCACTGGACATCTTCTAATAAAGGCTAGGCAGTCACCTGCCAATATGCTTTAGGAGTGAGGTGGGGACTCCTTAGCTATAATGGAACTTTTTCCTTCTGTGATTCCATGACCAAACTCGATTCCAGCATGGGAGGCTGAGGGTTGTCCAGGGCTCTCTTTTCATCACATAATTTTTGCCTTTTGCAGAGAATACATCACCCAAGCTGCGGGAAGCAGAAGTGGAGATCATTGACTATCGGCTCTGCAACAGTCGTAAGGTCTACGAGGGATTCTTGACTCCCCGGATGATGTGTGCTGGGTTTTTGCAAGGAGGCAAAGACTCTTGCCAGGTAAAAGAGGTTTTATTGCCTGAAGAGAAAGTGGAAGAGTTCTCCTATGCAACCTTAGACTGATGCAACAAGTTACAAGTCTGGTAGATTTTAGTGAATTTTCCCACACCAACTGAGACAGAGATAAGGGAAGGTTATTAGGAAGATGGTAGCAAAAGTCCTCAAGGAAAGAAAAGCTGCTCACCCAGTCTGTGGTTCCATGTGAGTTCCTTGAAAGCAGATCCAGAACCGAAGCCCAAAGTCCAATCCCTGGGAAAGGGATCGGAAGGGATGGCCTCAGGACATGGGAGACTCTCTTGGAGGACATGTTTCTATATTCAGTGTTTCCAGTTAGAGCTGCCTCCTCCTCTCTTGAGGACTCCAATCTCCATTGTGTCAGGGTTCCAAGTAACACCCCCAACGAAATAAAACTCCGAGGCTTGAAATTTCTCAAAGCTAACTTTTATTGGAGATGTCATATTGGCACATCTGGGAAAACCCCAATCTGAGAGCTTCTGGGCTTTCCACACCCAAAAGAAAGTTCAAGACCTTTCCCCCCACCCACATGTCCACCACACATCCAATCATGTACAGTCTGGAACAGAAGATATCTTCCCATTCTTCTCAGCACAGCTGCAGGGCACCTTGGCCTTGACTTTCTATAAAGAATTTTGTTTTGACTACATGTCTTCTTCCCTCTATACTAAGGTGACCAGATTTTAACATTGGTAAAGAGGGACACCATTGTGGGCATGGCTTATTTTGTGGGCGTGGCTTGGAGATCATGTGACTGGGTGGGCGTGGCTAGCTGGTCATGTGACCGGGTGGCCATGGCTATGTGTATAGGGACTACTCAGAGGGCTGAAAAAAGTCATTTCTGACAGGTCCTCGCACTTTTGACTGGTCCTCACACTTATGACCATCCTCACATTTATACCCGTGCAGCATTTTTAACAACCATGTCACTCATTTCACAACTGCTTCTCTTCATCATGGTGATAAGATAGGGCAAAAAACGTAAAATGTGAGGACGGTCGTAAGTTTGAGGACTGGTCAAAAGTGCGAGGACCAGTCAAAAATAACTTTTTCAGCCCTCTGAGTAGTCCATATGCCCAAAAGGACTAACCAGAGGGCTGAAAAAAGTCATTTCTGACAGGTCCTCGCATTTTGACTGGTCCTCATACTTATGACCATCCTCACATTTATGCCCATGCAGCATTCTTAACAATCATGTCACTCATTTCACAACTGCTTCTTTTCACCATGGTGATAAGATAGGGCAAAAAACGTAAAATGTGAGGACGGTCGTAAGTTTGAGGACTGGTCAAAAGTGTGTGGACCAGTCAAAAATAACTTTTTCAGCCCTCTGAATAGTCCATATGCATAAAAGGATACAGCAATAGAGAGGGATGAAGGAAGGGAAGAGAAATTAGAGTAGGAGTGAGGGTAAGAGAGAGAGGAAGAGAGGAGAAGGAGAAAGGAAGAGGAAGTAGGGAGGAGAAGAAGAGGGTGGGGGGAAGAGAAAGTAAGAAAGAAAGAAAAGAGAGAGGTGGTAGGTTTGAGGAGAAAGATTGCTGTACAATAAAAAAGATGAAAGGGAAGAAAGCCAACCCCAAACAAATATAAAGATATTAAGATAAAGAATGAATTGTTAAACTTTAAAGAATAAAAGAGAACAAATATGAATAAATAGCAATAATTAGAAACACACATACAAACATACAATGTATTTTCTTTGAACAGAATATTTGGCTGGTTCACAAATTTAAACAGTGTTTAGTCATTTCAATTAAATTTACAATTTCTATATTTCCTTTTTGTCATATTTATTCCTCATCTATTTTTTAAAAAAACCAATATTATCCTTCATCCTCATCTCTAATCTTAATCAAATTCAATTTTTCCCTTCTATATTATACCCCTTCACATTGTCATCTATTTTTATATCCATCCTCACATTGGTTAATTTTGTAATTATGCAATACAGTTGTTTAATACAAATTCAACATTTTAATATAAATCAATTAGTTATATAACTATCTTTTTTGTATATTAATCAATATGAACATGAATATTCCAATTATTTCCATGCAATCCAATTTCTTACAAATCAATTAATTATATTTACCAATAATAATAAACCAAATAATTTCCCCCATATATTCCTCCAAACCACAACTTAACCATTTCTGCTTTCAACACAATATACAATTAATAGTATCTCAATTATTACAATTCCCTAATTAAATAGAGCTTTTTATCTTTGTGTTTTAAAATCTTGAACTCTCCTCTTTTGCCCTAAATTTCCCATTGTTTGCAGTTTTGCACCTACCTTTTTTGGTGAGGAAAAAAAAAAAGAAATCTCTCTCTGCCTCATTTTGTCACGTTGCAGCAAAGACCCTGCTTTACTTTCGCTTTCGCTTTTCAGCATAGCTAGGGGGAAAAAATCTGCTCCAGGAACTCTTTGCAGCTAGCAACAGAACAGAGCTCTGCGCAAAACAGCTGAGAGCAAATCAGCTGAAAGTGGGGAAGCCGAGCTAATCAACTTGTGCTAATTAACCTATGCGGAAGCTGTAAGGGGCTGTTTTTTCTATTTTTGCAGGCATCAGTCTACTCATTTGTTTTCTTTTAACACTGATCACCTGTAGGGCGGCCCTTTGAAGCCCCGCAGCAAGAGTTTAAACAGTTTTTTTCCCTCTAGCCATCAGCTGGGATTCAGGAGGCAGACGGGACTCAGGAGGCAGAATGAAAAATCGGGACTTTTTTAAAATGCCGCGGGACGCGGGACAAATTGCTAAAAATCGGGACTGTCCCGCCAAAAGCGGGACGTCTGGTCACCTTACTCTATACCAGTGATGGCGAACCTTTTTGCCGTTGTGTGCCAAAAGCAGGGGGAGCATGGGGTGGGATGGGGGTTGTGTGTGCATGCCCACATCCATAATTCAATGCGCCCTGCCCGCCTGCGCATACACGTGCGACCCCCCCCACTCTCCCACTTTTGGCACGCGATGGCACAGTGGACCCAGTAGGCTTGTTTTTCGCCCTCCCCAGGCTCCAAAGGCTTTCTAGGAGCCTGGGGAGGGTGAAAACGGCCATCCCCACCTGCCCTGGAGACCGGAAATGGTCCACTTGCTGGCTTCTGGTGGGACAGGAAGGCCGTTTTTCACTCTCCCCAGGCTCCAGAAACTTTCTATGAGCCTGGGGAGGGCGAAAACAGCATTCCCCCCCCCGGGGAGAGTTTTGCTATTCTGGCCCACAACACTCCTGCCCCCCCCCGGTGGGATGGTTCTTTCAAATTCAGAATTACCATTGCTATCACTTTTAAAGTGTTTGAATGTGCTACATCTTCCTTATTTAAAATTAGCTTTAAAATGATTTTATTGCTGTGATTTTAAAAAATATTCTACAAATGTGACAGAATAGCATTCAAACTAGAACTGTAGTTTAAGGTCCGAATCTTAAAATGAAACCATGCAAAAAATCCCACTTTTCTATCATCCCCATTGAGCACAATATTATTTCAGAAAATAATTTCTGAAGAGTTAGTGATATTGTATTATGCAACTATACTGACTTCATTTAAATGATATTTCACTAATTACAGACAGAAAAGCTGATGGAAATATCCATGCTAAAAAAGAAATGGGCTAATCCAAAGGTGCCACCTGCAAAGGTAGCAGCTGCTGCATGTTGTGCTGTGACAGACCCTCAAACTCACTGCCAGAAGGGCATCTGGATAGACATTTGGCATTTTTTTCAGAAAACCAGATTTTTGCCACAGGAAAGTTAGATGGACCACCAGGGAACATTGTTGATGGCACACCAACACACTTCATAAAAGATGGAAGGCATTCCCCTTGCAGGACATGGAAGCGCCCTCCACTCAGGGCTGGGCCCTTTTTCTACGAAACCCCAATTTTAGAATAGAATAGAATAGAATAGAATTCTTTATTGGCCAAGTGTGATTGGACATACAAGGAATTTGTCTTGGTGCATACGCTCTCAGTGTACATAAAAGAAAAGATACATTCGTCAAGAATCATAGTCATAGGGAAACAGTCAATATAAAACTTAAGGATACCAGCAACAAGGTTACAGTCCTATAATCATAAGTGGGAGGAGATGGGTGATAGGAATTCATTTTTTTCATTTTTCATTTTATTAGATTTATATACCGCTCTACTCCTGAAGGACTCAGGGCGGTGAACAGCCAGAAAGATCAAACACACAAACTACAAAATTTAAAAGACAATATAAAAACTCATTAAATAATTTGGCTCAAAACAATTTAAAAACACCCCTACTGTTTTAAAACCAATTTTAAAAGTTACAATTAAAAGGGAAGTTAGGCCAGGCCAGCCTGTTGAAATAAATAGGTCTTGAGGGCACAGTGGAAGGTGCATAAATCCGGGATCCTCCGTATCTCCAGGGGGAGCTCATTCCAGATAGCAGGTGCCCCCACAGAGAAGGCTCGCCCCCTGGGGGCTGCCAGTCGACACTGTTTGGCCGACGGCACCCTGAGGAGCCCCTCTGTATGTGAGTGTACTGGCCGGTGAGAGGCTACTGGTGGCAGAAGGCGGTCCCGTAAGTACCCTGGTCCTAAGCCATGGAGCGCTGTAAAGGTGGTAACCAAAACCTTGAAGCGCACCCAGAGGACCACCGGGAGCCAGTGCAGCTCGCACAGGAGAGGTGTCACATGGGAACGCCACGTCGCTCCCATAACCACCCGTGCGGCCGCACTCTGAACCAGCTGGAGCCTCCGGGTGTTCCTCAAGGGGAGCCCCATGTAGAGAGCATTACAATAGTCTAGGTGGGAAGTGATGAGGGCATGAGTGACTGTGCGTAAGGAGTCCTGATCCAGAAAGGGACGCAACTGGCATATCAGGCGGACCTGATAGAAAGTCCTCCTGGTCACAGCCGTCAAGTGCTCTTCTAAAGACAGCCATGAAGGAGGACGCCCAAGTTGCGAGCCCTCTCCGTGGGGGCCAATGACTCGCCCCCAATAGTCAGTGATGGCACCAACTGACTATATCGGGATGCCAGAAACCACAGCCACTCAGTCTTGGATGGGTTGAGCCTGAGTCTGTTTCTCCCCATCCAGATCCGCACGGCCTCCAGGCACTGGGACATCACTTCAAGGGCATCATTGGGGTGGTCCGGGGTGGAGATGTACAGCTCCAGGAATGATGAGAAGATTAATAATAGTAATGCAGACTTAGTAAATAGTTTGACAGTGTTGAGGGAATTATTTGTTTAGCAGAGTGATGGCGTTCGGGAAAAAACTGTTCTTGTGTCTAGTTGTTCTGGTGTGCAGTGCTCTATAGAGTCGTTTTGAGGGTAGGAGTTGAAACAGTTTATGTCCAGGATGTGAGAGGTCTGTAAATATTTTCACAGCCCTTTTTTTGACTCGTGCAGTATACAGGTCCTAAATGGAAGGCAGCTTGGTAGTAATTGTTTTTTCTGCAGTACTAATTATCCTCTGAAGCAGTAGTGGATTGCCCCCGGTTCGCACCAGTTCTATAGAACTGGTACTAAAACCGGCGGGAGGCTCCGCCGATCAACCCGACATCACTAAAATGATTCTGCGCATGCGCAGAACAGCACACGGCCCCGCTGCGAACCGGGAGTAAAGGTAAGTAGAACCCACTCCTGCTCTGAAGTCTGTGTCTGTCTTGTTGGGTTGCAGAACCAAACCAGACAGTTATAGAGGTGCAGATGACAGACTCAATAATTCCTCGGTAGAACTGTATCAGCAGCTTCTTGGGCAGTTTAAGCTTTCTGAGTTGGCACAGAAAGAACATTCTTTGTTGTACTTTTTTGATGATGTTTTTGATGTTAGGTGTCTATTTTAGGTCTTGCAATATGGTAGAAACTAGAAATGTGAAGGTCTCTACTGTTGATACTGTGTTGTCTAGTATTGTAAGAGGTGGTAGTATGGGAAGGTTTCTCCTAAAGTCTACCACCATTTCTATGGTTTTGAGTGTGTTCAGTTCCAGATTGTTCTGGTTGCACCATGAGGCTAGTTGTTCAACCTCCCGTCTGTATGCGGATTCATCATTGTCTCGAATGAGACTAAACACTGTTGTGTCATCTGCGAACTTCAGTAGTTTAACAGAGGGATCGTTTGAGATGCAGTCATTGGTATATAGAGAGAAGTGGAGAGAGCACACAGCCTTGTGGAGCCCCTGTGCTAATTGTACAGGTATCTGATGTGATTCTGCTAAACTTCACCTGCTGCTTCCTATCTGTTAGGAAACATATGATCCATTTACAAGTGTGTTCAGATACCGCTAGCTGGTTTAGCTTGGTTAGAAGGATGTCTGGAATGATGGTGTTGAATGCTGAACAAAAGTCTAAAAGAGGACCCTTTCATAGGTCTTTGGAGATTCAAGATGTTGTAGGATGTAGTGCAGAGCCATATTAACAGCATCATCAGTTGATCTGTTTGCTTGTTATGCAAATTGCAGGGGGTCTAACAGCAGATCTGTGATGGTTTTTAAGTGAGACAGCACTAGCCTTTCAAAGGTTTTCATAACTACAGATATTAGAGCAACTGGTCTGTAGTCGTTCAGTTCCTTGATGGTGGGCTTCTTCGGCACTGGGATGATAGTAGAGCGTTTGAAGCAAGAAGGAACATAGCACATCTCTAGCAATTTATTGAAGATACGGGTGAAGATGGGGACCAATTGGTCAGCACAGACTTTTAAGTGAGAAGGAGTTATCTTGTCTGGGCCTGGAGCTTTTCCTGGCTTTTGTCTGTGAAATAGGTCTTGCACTTCCTTTTCTGTGATCACTAGGGTTTGTGAACCCAATGGGATGGGGTCAGTTGAAGGAGGTTTGGCTGTTGTTAGTGTGTCTGAGATGGGGGTTGTGGAGATAGGTGGCTGTAGTTTCCTTTCAAACCTGCAGTAAAACACGTTCAGGTCATCTGCCAGTTGTTGATTTCCTTCAGCCTGGGAGGGAGGTTTACCATAACCGGTGATATGGGCTTACCAGTGGTACAAATTACCAAACTCCAGAATGCCAGGTAGGGATTGTGATCTTCAACTCCCTAATGCCCGTCTCTTTTTGCCTAGGGTGACAGCGGTGGCCCCTTGGTTTGTCAGGACAATAATCGATGGTACTTGGCTGGGGTCACCAGCTGGGGAACTGGCTGTGGCCAGCGAAACAAGCCAGGCGTCTATTCCCAAGTGATCAAGTTTCTTGGTTGGATTTACAGCCAAATGGAGGTGAGAAGGTCCTTGCTTGCTTGCTGGGATGTAAATAGGGGAATTCAGGTGGCATGCAGAAGTTGGAAATGGGCATGGAAAGAAGCTAGAGCAAGAGGGACATTTGCACCCACTCCCAACATGCTTCATTAAACATGGGGCAAAGGCAGGCTTAATTGAGCTGCCCACCTGATGCGGCAGAGATTTGATTTAGGCCTGGCTGTACTTGGCATCCTGCAAACTGCTCTACGGGAGAAGCACTGAGCCTTACTTTACCTTTCCCAGGGAACATTCAAGCACAGAGCCTCCTTTCCCTATGCAGCTATCAGGGAGAGGCAAAATAAACAGAAATACCAGGAGTGGAACTTGCCCTCCAACTCAGATTATGCATAACTGGGGGATGTGGGGGTGGCATCTTCCTTTCTCTCAGAAAAGGGGATGTGGGGAGAAGGCAGCAGCCTCTCAGCTGCCTGGTGCTAGCTTGGGGCACAGCAAGGAAGGTTTGTCTACCAAGGACTGGGAGAGGTGAGCTATTCAGGCTGTGCCAAGGGATCACTGCAGATTTAAATGACAGTCCTGAGACAGCAATACTGTTTATGCACTGTTCCCATTAGCTTGGGATTTTGCTTAGCCGAGGAGTGTTTCCCTTTCCCCTTTGACCCTCAGCTGGCACTGGATGGATTTTCTCCCACAAGGCCAGAGGCTGTTTCTAGGCTTGTTCAGGATTCCCCTCTTTTTTCCTATCTTGCCTTGCAGAATCAGACCTCCTAGAAGAAGACGACAACCGCACCCCTTTCTGGGGAAGCGGAACAAGATTGTGAAGGTGGGGCGACTGCACCTTCTTGCCCTTGGGTTGCAAGGACACCGGTGGGGCAAGGGACACCTGGGCTCCTCCCAATGTTCTCTGAGTCCCCCAGGCTGCTCTTGGAACCAGTTGGGGACTCTGGTTTGAAGGATGCAGCTGGTGCTGAGGCTGGAGCCAACTGCTTAGCGAGACACGCTGGGGTAGGATGGGATGATCTTGCTCTGTGGGAGTGTCCTTCTGAGATCTGATCACACGTGGGCACCAGAAAGCGCAGACTACAGAGCCCTCAGCAGACAGAACAGGGTCAGCTGCAACCCTTCCTAGGGCAGGATCTGTCTGGCAGCACTACGGGCCCTTGGAAACTGGACTCGCTAGAACAGCCCTCTGCTGCCTCACTTCAGGGCTCCAGTACTTTTGCCTTGGCGGCTACTGTGACCCCTCCCCTGGAGAAGAGGAGGAACTGCACAAGGAACAAGCAGATGTAAACCCCCCCCCATGTTGACTTTCCACTCCCCAAGCACGCATCTCCTTTCCTCTCTCAAGTCTTTTCCTGAAAAGGAACACCTTGTTTGCTGAAAACAGAACTGCCAGTTTGGGCCTGCTCATTTTCCAGATTCCTTGCGCCAATCTGTTTCTCCGAATCATGGTGACAGCTGCCCCTTGCTGCCTCCCTGTCATCTTCTCTCTCTCGCTCTCTCCCTCTCCCTCTCCTTCTGCGATGGCTTGGAAATGGTCTCTGACAGCTAACCCGGAGAGGGTCTTCTTGAGCTCCACTGTTGGCGGTTCAGGGATTACCTTGCACATTGGCTGGTGTTACAATTGGAGCCAGTCTGAAAGCCGGTTTGTATTTGTGCATATGTGTGTGTTAGATTAAAGGTTCTAAGACATGAGAAAAAGCAGAGGAGGCAGAAGTGGCCCAAAGGTACCTCTTGCCTCAAGGAACAGTGGCCAGCAGTGCTCAGCAGAGGCCCCCAATCTGTGTCGAGTCGGGCCCTCCCATTCCCTCCTTTGACCAGATCATAAGAGACAGGCAATGATATCTTCTGAAATCACATTTAAGTGGGGAACTTTAGCGTGTGTGTGACGTTTCCCCATCTGTGGTCAACCTAATGCATCTCATAAGCAGCCCCCTTGGTAAAAAAGACACTCACCGGTCAAGGTACGGCAGGAGTGGGGAGCGTTGGGACCCTGCCTCTGGTTACACTCCTTCAAGTCCACCAGCTAGTTCCTGGAGAATAGGAGAACCCAACTGACCAGCAGCAGGCACCTCAATCTCAGGTTTTAGGAGTGTGGGAGAAAAGGATTGAAACCGGCAGATATTTATTTATTTATTTATTTATTTATTCGATTTATATGCCGCCCTTCTCTGGAGACTCAGGGCAGCATAGATAGAGGGACCCAGGCAGTCAAGCAGCACCCCAGTTCACCCTCCCACTTGCTTTTTGGACCTGACAAGCAAAGGCAGAGCCTCTGTGTGGGATACAAAGATACATCTCCAGGACTCCAGAAATTGCTTCAATATAGTCTCTCTTCTTCCCCAATGAATAGTGGAATACTACTATCCTCTCCTCTGGGGAGTTGGGAGTCAAGAATAGGGGTAGGGAAGGGGTCAGAAAGGTGCTCTGGAAACCAAGGAAGGGCAAAGCCAGGAGAGAAATGCTAGGCTTGTTCTTCCAATTCCTGCACACACACATTTAATTTCCACAAATTGGGAGGTGACAAAGCATGAAACTCTGGGATGCAACCGCTTTAATGAAGGAAATGCTGCTCCCCCACTTCCCCCCAGACAGGGCTGGCTGGGGAGATACAGGCAGTGTTGTGCCTACGGGGGGGGGGGGGATGCTGTGGGCAGGTCCAATTGCCAGATTTCTGCTCCAGGTGCCTATTTTGCACCACCATCCAGTGGGATCATTCAGGTGACGGGTGGGTTGAGGGCCCCCCCAGAAGCTATAGTTTGTTGACCTGCATGATTGGCTCAATGGTACCTAGACGAATTAACCTCCAACATTAAGGGATCAGGGCTGAAGGACGCCCTTTTCTGGCTCCTGGAGATTCCAACCCAGAGGGGGCAAACTTCCCGGCCCAGGGCTGGACTCTGCAGGAGGTTTAGTTCAGGCCTCCCCGCTGTCAGATGGCACAGCTGGCAACAGGTGGACTCAAAAATCCAACTTTCTCTCTAGGTATAAATCTGCCTTCCTTGCTGCTGCCCCGGCCCCGCTGCAGGAAAGGCCCCAGCCGCAACAGCAGGGACCCGCGCATTGGAACAGTTCCCAGCGAAGGGAAGGCAGGGAAGGCTATGTATGTCCTGCCCCCCAAGTCCCTCCACCTAGGCTGGCGGACGGAGCCTTGCTCGGGAGCCTCGGCTCAGAAGGTCTGGGCGAGGGGGCTCCCAGCGCGGCCGCCCATGCTGACATCACACGCGGAGGGAGGGGAGAGACCCCCGACCCCGCCCGGGCACGTCGAGCGCAGCCAGCAGCCGCCCGCCTTTCCTCCGTGCGCGCGCTCGGGTCTCCGCTTTCGCCCAGCGCCTGCCTCGCTTCCCAGCCGAGAGCGGCCATGCCCGAGCCCCTGGCAAGCCCAGCCCTTGTCAGCTGCGAGGGGACGCGGGCGTGAGCCGAGCCACAGCCGGGAGGCAGGAGACGCCCACCCTGGTGCGCGGCCCTTCCCTCTGCGGACGCCGTCTGCCCGGGAAGCCCCCCGAGGGGAAGGTAGGAGGCGAGACGGGAGCAGCCAAACGGCCGGCACCGACGGCCTCGCCCTTTCCTACACTGGCAGGTCGAGGGCTCTGCGGCTGGGTGTCCGAGGCGGCCCCTCTGGGCGGCGGGGGCCCTCCGTTTCCCGCGCCCGAGCGCCTTTCTTCCGAGGACGCAGCCGGCGGAGAGCCGCTCTGCGAGGGGAGGGGGGCCGGGACAAGAACACCCGCAGCTCCGCCGGGAAGCGGCTTCTGGGCACGTGCGGGCTGCCGTCGGTTCGCTTGTCGAGCACAGCGGGGCGGCGAGGGGCGGTGGACCGGCCGGGCAGGCGGCTTTTTCTCGGGGTGGGGGTGGGCGGGAGGGACGACACCGCTGTTCTTCCGCACCCCGCCCTGCTGGCTTGCTGACTGCGGCCCCCGCCCTCACTCCAGCCGCCCTCCCCGTTCATCGCGGGTCTCTCTGGCTCGCCATTGGTTTCCGGTTGCCGTGTCAACCGCGGGCAGGCACGGCGCTCCTGTCGGGGGTTGCCTGGTTACCGCTCCTCTCCCGCCGTGGGGCGCCAGGACGCCTCGCAGGGCTGCCCCTCCCTGCCCGTGTGCCGCGACGTGCCCGGCGGGGAACCGCGCGCTCTTCCCCGCGACAGTCCGGGCGCCGCGGCGGACTCTCGGCCGCCCCTCGGAGTCGCGCCTTTCGGCCCTGGGGAGGCGCCTACTGTCGGCCCGCGTCCCCCGCGCCAGGACGCCGGGTCTGCTTTCGGCCCCCAGGGCTGCGTGGGGCGGGCGGGCGGGGCGCGCTTTGTTTACCAGCCCTGCGATTGGGGGCGGGGCGGGCCAGAGCCGCTGCCGCCGCCTTCACGCGCAAAACATCTCGCGCAGCCCCTTCCCAGCGTTGCGCAGGCGCAAAGTTGGCCATGCTGGCTGCGTCGGGCTTTTAGGTCGTCTGTCTGCTATATTTGGAAAAGAAACACCGTCCCCCTCCCCCCTCTCAGCTGCTGGGAAGCAGCCACCAGGCGACTGGTTTGGATGCCTAAGCAGAAACGGGCGGGTCGTTTCTTCGGCCTCCGGAATGAGAGCGAACGAAGGGCAGGCGTGCATCCTCGCCATAAGCGCCGCCCTTCAAGGGGGCGCAAAGGGCGCCTGGAGGGTGGGGGAGAAGCTGTCAAGGTCGCGCCGCTCTGGCCGGCCCAGAACTCTCTGTGCAGGTGGCCTTGCAAACATCTCCGGTGGGGGGTTTGTTATTGCAAGACCACAGCCTGAAGGGCAGTTGGCATCCTTAAGAGAGTGAAGTGGGTGAGATTCTGACGTCCTCTTGAGACTCTTGGTCTTCACCCACGGAAATGGCTGTGGGGCAGCTCAGTGAGATTTCCCACACTCTCCCTCCTGTGTTGGAATAATGCTGAGAGAGGCACTTAGAGGTGAGAGATGCACTTGCTTCAGACGTGAACGGTACTCTGCCCTCTTTACCTGTGCCCAGAGGACCCACGGCCCACCAGCTGCCATAATTCTTGAAAGCACAGTATGATTCAGAGCCCACTTGGCCAAACGTTTTTATTTCAGCAAGCCGGCCTGGCCTGAATAGGTTTTATGGGTTAGTTTTTTAATTGTATTGCTAGGGGTTTTAAATTGGGGCGGCTGTTTAATTTAATTTATTTTTAATTATTTTAACTTTTATATTTATGTTATTTTAATTCTTGGCTGTTCACCGCCCTGAGTCCCTTCGGGGAGAAGGGGGGATATAAATAAAATAAAATAAATAAATAAAGGAAGGAAGGAAGGAAGGAAGGAAGGGTAGGGAAGGCTTATGGTCAGAATCTGGCAGTGCTGTCCCTTCATGAAGCTCCAGTGCAGGGAGGTGATCTCCTCCCAGCTGCTGATCTCTGCAGCACTGCCTGCCAGATGAATGAACAGGCCCCACTCTTCAGTGGGCAGCTCTTTTGGGGGGAAGGGTGCCTCCACCAGGTTGATCAATCTCCTGGTTTTGGAATAGCTGGGTGCCGTAGTTAATGCCAACTGCACAACAGATTTTTAATCTGCTTTGTGGTAGTGGTGTGCACTGGCTTATGAGGGCTGTTTGGTCAGGGATAGGTTGGAGGGGTTTCTGCTCTGAGATGAATAGATTTCCTTGCAAGTGCACCCATCGCTACCCGCCCCCCAGCTGCTTCCATTTGAACAAGATTCAAGTCTTCAATCTTTTACATAAAGTCTTTGTGATACTTACAAAATCACATTTATCTCTTCATATGCTCATCTTTTTTCTAGTTCAAGTTTCCTCAGAAACTTCTGTAGTTTCTACACAGATTTTGGACCACTTTCACCTGAATTTCCCTATAATTGACCAAGTGTCATCTCCTATGGTTCTACAAGATGATAAGAACTTCATCTTGGTCTTCCTGAAAGAGATTCTAGATCAGTGATGGCTAACCTTTTCTGGATCGAGTGCCCAAAGCACCCATGCCCGAACTCCCAAAATGCAAGGCACATGCACCCCCGCGCATGCGCCTTGCTCCCCATGCATGTGTCACACCTCTGCAAGTGCTCCACCTCCCCTGCATGTGGGCGCAGCCCCCCACGCCCTGCCCCCTGTGCATGCGCGGCAGAGACCCGACCAGCTGGCTGTTGGGAGGCACGCATATGCATGGCAGAGCTGAACTGGGGCGACGGTTCGCGTGCCCACAAAAAGGGCACTGTTTGCCACCTGTGGCACGCGTGGCATAGGTTCGCCATCACAGTTCTAGATAAAGAACAGTGGAAACTGTTGGCCATGGCCATGCCTTTACTGTTTTGCATGAACTGCCTGCTTCAGGCCATGTAACAGCAGCTCATTAAGGTGAAGGTCAGGGCTTTGACTTAGCCTTTTCAAAACAAATTTCTTCTGCTTCAGTCATTCCATTGTAATTACTTCTGTGTTTAAGTTTATTGTCATGCTTCATGCCCCACATTTATTTAAATTTCCTCTCGTGGACAGATAACCAAAAATTGTATTACAAAATTTCTTGGCACAATCCCAAATCCATTATCCCTTTAGGATTGTGAGCCAACTGGGACAAGAGACTGCAAAGAGACCTTATTGTGACAGTTCACTGTTGGAATGAGATACTTTGCTGGATTGCGTTGTTTCATTTTCCCCTAACATAAAAAAGTTCCACTTTCATCTTGTTTGTCCACAGAGCTTTGTGGTCTTCAATTTGAGATGGGTGTTTTCTGAGATCATAGTTTCCTCCCTGGCCTCCTCCTGGGCACACAATTCTCATTTCTTTGATGGTGAACTCATGGCCAGGGTTAGTGGAGAAGGCAAGCCTGGCCTGTAAATACTTTGCTGTTACCGTTGGTTCTTTGCAGCCTCTGGGTTATTGTATGCTTTGCTCTTAAGTTATCTTTTTTTGGGGGGGGGCGGGGCGACTATTCCTGGTCTTGCATTTTCTCAATTTGAGCACTGTTTCCCTGACCATGAATTGATAAAGGCCAAAGTCTTTAGGATTTACCCTCTAGACTCTTGAGCATTGCCAGGCCTTTCCCTGGGATCTGCAGAGCAGGGTTGAAATGCTACCGGTTCACATAGGTTCGGGCGAACCGGTAGTAAAAAAAAGCTACTGGTTCGTCCGAACCAGTATTTCCGATGATCAGCTGTGCCGCGCGATTTAAATTCGCTAGAAAGTTGCTTTCTAGCAAATCTAAATCGCGCGGCACAGCTGTTCCTCCCCTTGCTGTTCTACTTACCTTGTTAAGCCTCCTTTTTCCAGGCGAAGTGTGCGCTTGGCACGCACTGCATATGCATGCAGCATGCGTTTGATGCACACTGCACATGCGCTGAGCACTGCTTTTGGTGCGCACTGCACATGCGCGTGGAGTGCACCATGCTTTTGGTGCACTGTGCATGTGCGTATGTAGTACGCATTTGGTGCACGCGGGCAGCAAACCAGTGGCAATCTGTAGAGGATTTCACCACTGCTGCAGAGATGTTCCCTTTCCTTCATCTGTGTTCTGAGGAACAGACTCTGATGGTGACAATCAGTGTCTGGGAATATAGGGGTTTTTATAGGGGAGGAGCCCTCAGACTCATACCTGACTGTCATCGAGTAGAATCATTAACCCAATTTACCCCCATAACAGAGAGTGGATTATATTAGGGCTTTGTATACTTTTTCCAGCAAAGACTGTGAAGGTTGGCTTGGTGTTCAATAAGGAGGTGACACAGAACACTGTTTTGAGTGTTGTTTGTTTAATCAAACCCTCTTTATTTATTACAGGTAGTCCTTGTTTACAGACCATGCACTTGGCAATTGGACAATGGTGCTGAAAAAACAAATTTATGCCCAATTTACAACAATTTATGACCTTCACAGCATTCCTCAGCCTCGTGATTTGTATTGCATTCAGTACACAACCTGTGTTTCTCTCCCCTTGCGGAACAGACTGAGGAAGGGTCTGCAAGAGAGTAATGGGCTGCCAGCACATTGCATGACTTTTGATGTGTACCAGAGGGTACTTGGGCATTCCAGCGCTCCAAAGAAGGGGGGTGGGGGTGGAGCAGGGTAGGAGGCAAACAAAAGCAGAAGGTATGAAACTGACTAATCTCGTCTTCTTTATGTCAGAAAGCACCCTCCCAGCCATTGATTTCCCAGATAGCCACCTCTTTGCTTAGCGTTAAGAGTTCCATGGGGTTTTTAAGCGAGGACTACCTGTAATAAGATGTTGTTGAAGGTCTGGTCACTTCTGAGGGTTCTCAAGGATTACCATAAAGGGTCCCCAAATGTTCTGTTGTGGCTGAGCTGTTCATACTTGCTGGGAGCTGTTTGGAGGCTGAGATGAACATCGGAACAGAAGTTGCACCTTTCTGGATTGGATGTCTGGCCCATGGAGTCCATCAACCAGTGCTCCCAGGAAGCTCTGCAGCCCCCAGGAAAATACCGTAGGCCAGTTTTCCTCAACCTGGGAAATTTTAAGATGGATGGACTTCAATGCCAGGAATTCCCCAACCAGTGAAATTGAAAGTTGCTGGGGTTGAGAAACACCACTCTAGGCAGATACTCAGTGTTCCAAGGACTTTCATGAATCAGTCAATCCTTTTTTAAAGCCAGAGAACTGTTACCCAGCTTCACATCTCATGATAGCAAATTCCAAAATTTAATTATGTATTGTGTTAAAAGAATTTGAAAGTGAGATGGGTGATACCTAAGTCTGACAAACAAATAAGAAATAAATAAGAACATCCTCGGAAAATTTTAGCTTTGTGGCAGTCATGTTTTAAAGAAGCATTCCCTGTTTTCTGCTAGAAACACTGCAATAATGCAGAGCTTTCAGCTTCCTCAGCTTCCAACATGAACTGCCCAGGGGACCTCCAGCTATGATTCCTCCAAGGTTTCTAGAAGAAAAACATCAGCAGCCTGGAGGGGTGGAGCTGTGGTTAGATGTGCAGTATTGCAGGCAAACTCTGCCCACAGCCTGGAGTTCAATCTTGACGGGGCGCAAGATTGGCTCAGCCTTCCATCCTTCCGAGGTCCGTAAAACGGGGATCCAAACTGTTGGGGGTGAATAGGCTGACTCTGTAAACCACCCAGAGAGTGCTGTAAACCACTATGGGATGGTGTACAAGTCTTAAGTGCTATTGCTATTGGTATCACCCAAGGTCAGTTAGGTGTTATTGATTTTAATGAATTTTAAAGACTACTTTTATTAACATCTCTGATGAAATATTCCAGAGCAATCAAACGTTCACCCACTCCTTTGTGCCATTTTGGAAGAGTCTCTCCACCAGCATCCAGATGAGCATGGATTAATTCCAAGATTAACATCAGACCAACAATCAAGTAAACAATACCCCAATCAAGAAACTATCAAAGAAGCCAACAGTAAAGAGCCCAACCAAACAATCTCATAAGACTTTTCTCACTGACCGGGGCAAGCCACTAGAACAGGGGTGTCAAACTCGCGGCCTGCAGGCCGGATGTGTCACATACTAGCCCCGCCCCTGCCTGGTTTAGCAAAGGGGGGGGGAGTCCCAATATGTCACGTGATGATGCCATGACAATGTGAGTTTGACATCCCTGCACTAGAACATAAACTCGGAGCAAATACCACTCCTTACTAACTCCTTACCTAGTTTGAGTAATGAAACATCTGCAGGAAAACAGCTGAGTTCAGAGAGTGCCCAAACCCCTTCATTTCAACCCTCAGCTGTAAATATTCTCCTTTATTGATATATGCAAAATATTGCATTGCCTGCTAACCCTTGTGCTGTAGGGGCCTGGTAATAGGGAAGGGTGGGTCAGATGAATAATTGAGGCAATTGAAGGTTGTTGGTGGGTTTTCCATAACCACCTATGGAATATGCCTAAGAGCTATTGCCTGTTCAGGCCCATTACACAGAGAACACTTGTTGGAGGCCAAGGACACAAGCAGCCACAGACTTCAGGCAATCCCCAAGTGTGTGTGTGGGGGGGGGAAGGGGTTTGACAACAATTGCCTTTGGGCTGGGTGCCCTTTGGGAAGGCCTTGCTGCAGCACACGAGAGTCCTTATGCCACCCCTTCCTTGGTTGTCTTGCAGCAGCTGCTGTGCTGAGCTCTGCCCTGTATTTTGGGTGGGGATCCAGAAGGAGGCAGGCAGCTGGAGGAGCAGAATGTGCTGCTTGCTGAGCTGAGAAGTGACCTGGGTCTGGAGAGGTGTCCTCGGGAGGACGCATCTCTGTGTGTAGGAATCTCTTCGGAGGTGAGGGAGAGGGTGGCTCAGTTTTGGCTCTCTGCCTTGCTGAGCCAGGAGACTTTTATGGGTTGACGCAAAGTGAGGAAAGGTGGCTGGTGGGAGAGACGCCCTG
The DNA here is from genome assembly GCF_059756535.1 of Pantherophis guttatus. Taxonomy (NCBI): domain Eukaryota; kingdom Metazoa; phylum Chordata; class Lepidosauria; order Squamata; family Colubridae; genus Pantherophis; species Pantherophis guttatus. The sequence continues at coordinate 32,624,859 of NC_142071.1, forward strand.
GTCTCCTGCAGAATGTGACCCACATGAACGACAGGAGAAGAAAGCCAGGGGCTCTCCCTGGACCTTTGATTCTCTGCCAAAGAGCTTGGGCAACAGGCTTCCCTCGGCCTGAGCTGCAAGCCAGTCCGTCTTGTCAGGATCCAGCCAGGCTGGTTTCTTAGCAAGAGAAAATTACTCAGAAGTGAGTTGTGCGGACAGGAAATTACAGTTCTGCCAGCTGCGGGTGATCCGAAACACGGTCCCCACGTGCAAAGTGCAGCCTGGATTGTGAGGAGGTTTTGGAAAGTCCCCCTGATATTCTGAGCCCAGGACCCCTGACCAGACTTCTCCCCTCCCTGGGTCACCAGGAAACAGGTCCCCGGGGCTGCCTGATGTGCCCTCTTTCTGTCTCCTGCAGCACAGCCATGATGGGAGGCAGCCTGCTTTTTCTCTGCTCTTTCCTAGTTCCAGTGATCTTGGCAGAGGGTATGTATAGCTTGAGGGGGGCTATGTCTGTGCCTCAGCCTACTCTTGTGGCAACTGCTGGGAAGGAATAGATTTGGGTGGTTTCCTTGCATGCACTGTGAAGTCAGGATAGAGGAGGAGGAGGACTTGGCTCCCCTCTTGAACTGCCCACAGAACTGCCACGTTATGGATGTTTTGTTTGCTCTTTCCAGCAACTGAGCAAGAGAAAGAAAAGGATCCCTTCAACTATGGTGAGACACAAACACCTTTATTTGACCCTCTCCAATATTTCTGAGCATTGCTGCAACCTCACTTCCCTTTGGTCTTCCCCATTCCCTTTCAGACTACCAGACCCTGCGGATTGGCGGCCTGACCTTTGCCGTTGTTTTCTTCACGCTCGGGATCCTGCTCATTCTGAGTAAGTGAACTCCGGATTAAGGGCAGGAATGCTGCTTGCCAAGAGCCTGGCCTCCCTGGGGCAGGAAAGGAAGCCAAGTGGAGATGGCCTGCCTCCCCTGGGTACTCTGGCCAAGGTGAGGCTTTGGCAGGAAAGGGGCCCCAGGCGATAGTTTTCATCCCCCCCTCTGTCCACACCAAAGAAAGAGATGGAAACAGGAAGCAGCTGACCACTACATCTCCCGGGCTGGAGCTGCCCAGCTTGGCTTTGCTCAGGAGGTGCCCATGCCAGACTTGCCCTTTCTTGCCCAATGGAAGAGGAAGGCCAATGGTTTGTGCACAAGGCAGCTGCTTTGTCAAGTCCCCGCCTCCCCCCGCCCCAGCTCAGCATCTGGTCTGCTCTGCCACGGTGGGAGACATGCCCGTGATGCCAGGAGAGTCATGGCAGACAAAAGGCTTTTCCCGTGGCCCCCACCCAGAGCATCTCCTCTTGCCTCACGTTGCCGTGTCTTTTCTCCCAGGCAGGCGATGCAGGTGCAGCTTCAACACAAAGGCCAGGTGGGTGAGGAGGCTTTGCTTCCTGGCTGTCCTTCTCCCCGTCGCCCCCCTGGGAAGTGGGAAGGTGGTGACGCCCCCTGTCTGCTCTTGCTCTGCAGGGCTCCTGGTGATGAGGAGGTGCAGGCTGAGAACCTGATTGCTCCAAACGGTAAGGCTTGGCCAGGCCCTGCCCTCATTCAGGGGGGAGGTCTTCTGGCCCCAGAAGGGGGCAAAGAGTTTGCGGAGCCCATTCAGTCTTCCACCTTCCTCCCCTGCCCCCACTGTGCTTGTGGCCTGCCCTCAGTGCCACTGGAGTAGGAGAGGAGCCTGCAAAGTGTGCTGCGTTTGCCCAGGGGGTGGTCTGGCCTCATCAAAGGTGGTTTTTTGCAGCAGCAACAGCAGCACCAGAGAAAGCAGAGAACTGAAGTGAAGGTGTGCAGGTGAGTTTTCAGAAAGGGAAGAGAGAGTGTGGGGGGGGGAGGGCTGTTGAATGGCAGAAACGGTGCAAATCTTGCCAAACTGAAAATTCAGGGACTATCCTGGGTAGGAGAGAGGAGCAGCTGACTGAAAAAAACCTGACAAAGAAGCCTGAACCTTTTGGGAAATTTGCATGAAAAGTGATTGTTGCTTTCTCTCAAGAGTGGCTACAGCCTTTGCGAAATGGGGCTCTTGTTTTAAATGTGGTTTTAAACCAGATGTACCTTCATGTGCTGCAGGGGGTCTTTCTGCTTTGCCACTGTTTCCTTTTCTTCTTCAGCAAAGGAGAGCTGACACTGGACCGGTAAATTCCAAATGCAAACCAGATGAAGGGACATGGAGGTGATGGCCCCCTGGTCCTCTAAGGGAATGTTGACGTTTTGGTGTCCATGTTGGCCTCTGCCCTGGAAAATCAGCCCTCTGCTTAACTATTCCCCACAAAATTCTTGTCTGATTGCATAATGTTCATCTGTCATTACCATGGTTGTGGCCTTGATGTTGTCCTTGTGCAACTATCTCCTCTGTGACCCCCCCTCCTCCCCCATGCTTGTTCGATATTCTGACCCTCCCTGGTGAAGACCTGGCCGCTTCTGCCTTGATGTGCACAAAGGCTGTGGCTGCCCCCCACCCAGTTGAAACAGGAGGCGGGGAGGACTGTGGGAAGGGAATCCGGCACCTTGGTGGTGTTCAGCCTTGGCAGTAGTGGCCTCCCTCCCCTTGCCCCTGGCCCTTCTCCTCACCAGGTGGAGTCTGGGTCCCTCCAGAAGCTGCCTGTCAGCAAGGCCATAATGGGCCGTGCCCAGTGTCTCTCATGCCAGCCAGCCACAGGGCCAGAAAAGGAGCTGGAATGGGAGGGGCTCTTCTCAGAAGTCTTCACTTGGCTCCCCAGGAGGCTAAGAGGGTAGTTTGGCAGGGTACCTTTTTCCTGGGGTGGAGATCTGCTGGCGGGGGTGGGGGGCAGGTATTAACTTTTTTGCAAGGCCTTCATACAGTGGGGTGAGGTGATTGCTGTTACCATTGACTTGATTTGGATAGGGCATTAGTTCTGCCAAGTTCACACCCCTGCATGTTGCAACACAACATCCTGCAAGATTTTGGGTGCCCTTGGATTCTTACTCTAAAGTGCTTGGCAGAATTGGCAACAGAGTTCAGCACAGGAAAGAATGAGAAATTCATTTCCAAGATGGTTTCCATTAGAAGCCCAAAGAGGAGCAGAGTCTCTTCCAGATGAGGGTGGGAAGTGGATTTGGCCTACCTTAATGCCCTGTTCCCCAGCCCTAGAACCCACCCACCCCCAAATGCAGAAGGCTCCCCTGGTTACTTCTCATCTTATGCAGCCACCTGATCAGAGGCTGCCAGTTGAGGAGAGTAGAAGAGGAGCCAACCCTTTCTCTTCCTCCCCCTCCCCAGTCTTGTCTTTGCTGTGGTTGCCACACCTTCTGTATTGCCATGTGACTCTATTGTCTCTGTAGTGTACAGTAGGTAACAACCATTGAAAGCATCTGTGTACAAATGTAATTCCAAAACCCAAGCCATGGTTGTGCGTTCACTTGATGTAGGCTCTCCTACTGTGTGGCTATGATAAAGGACTCCCACATGTTTGTGCTGTATCTCAACTCAAGAGAAGCATCAAATAAAATATTGTTTCTATTTCAGTGCCTCACTGTTCTCCTGCAATGCATGAGGGGTCCTTAGGAGGGCTCCGTGAATAAGGAGGAGTTGGGGCTCCTGCACTTCCGGTGCCCGTGTTCCCTTCAGCCCATGCCCTTGTCCTGTTTGCAAAGGAAAAACGCACTGGTTATCTATTTCTCTCTCTCTCCCCCCCCCTCCCTCCCTCCCATCATCCATCCATCCATCCATCCATCCATCCATCTATCATCTCTATCCACCCATCCATCCAATCTCTTCTATCATCAAGATAGGCTGAACAAATAGTGAGATTTGCAAGTAGGGGGCAGCCCACTTGCCAATCACAAAAGTTGGGAAGCAGCAGCTATTTATGTCAGGCCAACTTAGGTTGTGTGGCCTTTGGGGGGGGCTGCTGCCCCCTTCGGATGGGATGTCATCGGAGAGCACAATCCCACAAAACCTGGACAAAATACAATGGTGGGAATGGAGGGGGGGAGATTTCCTGTATGTGAGTCAGGTTGTGTGCTGAAAAGAAGGCAGGGGGTGGTAAATGCACCTTCCTGGAGTGTGGGCTCTGAGTGGAATCTCCACCATTGGAATGTCAATGAAGGACCCCAAGGAGGATGTTCCGCTGAATGGGTTGATGGCCAGAGAGCCGCCTGAGGGCGTTTCTGGTTGACCTTGGGGAAATCCTTCAACTTGGCTTCCTGGGGTGCCTGTTGTTTTAGTCTCCTTTAGGGGTTTCCCTGTAATGTCAGAGCAGCAGCCAGACATCAAAAACCATTTGCTGGCACCTGAAAGATAAAGGTGGATTATTGCAGATGTTTTAAGAGATCACAACTGATGGAAAAATAAACATGTTGGAGAACTTCAAAAACCACATGACTTGGTTGCTAGGGAAAGACTTTGCAACGGTATCTGTGCCTGGACCCCACAGGTTTACAGCTGATTGTTTTAAGCCTTTCTGCATGCTACAGCAAACATGTAAAGCCATGAGCTAGTGCCAGAAAGCCTTCCATTGGAGTAGGAGCCTTGCCCAGGACCTCGCTCCAGAGGGTCCCCCAATAAAGTGCCAACCAAGAGAGAAGTTCCAAGGACAGTGCAGTGGCCGACTCTGCTGGTCTTTCCCTCTGGCTGCCTCACTCTCTATGAGAGAGGGAGGGAGGGAGGGAGGGAGAGAACATGCTTTGGCTTCTGGGATGGGAGACAGCTCCAGCTGTTTGGCTTTGGAGTACCCCATGTGCTTCATTGACAGGGAGACACAGCTATTTCCAGTCTGGACGTAGACTGCTGCAATGTGATATGGGGAGGGAGGAAGCTCCCCAAAAGAAGGGGGACTTCAGCAACCCCAGTCTGAGAGATGCAGATCAGCCTCAATGCAGGCAGAAAGACCTGTGCCCAAAGACCAGGATTGAGCCATCTGCTCATTCAGGAGTGGATGGTGGCAGGCAAGAGTGGCTTCTACTCAAACTGGACCCCTTATTTACCTCCACCGCAGCTGAGCCTCTCCTATAACCCTGATGCCAATTCTGGGGCAGCCACCACTCCATGGGAGCAGCAACAGGATGGAGCAGAGCAGAGTGGGGAGCCTTGGGTGGTCCAGGCCTCAGCCTGTGCCTTATTTTCAAGGAGACTGAGCCCTTCCAAAGGAGGGTAGCCTCCCCCAGGCTTTGCCTTGTGACTGGGATAAACATTATGGGCAGCTGGTTAATGTTTAATGAGGTGTTTGTCCTCCGTGCTCCCCATTACAATGTATGTGTGTGCAGCCGAGGCTGCTCTGGCTGTCCATATCGGAGCCAGACAGGCTGGAAAAGGGTAGGTGGTCCAGGTTCTTCACAGCTGGAGAGAAATTACCCCCTTCACCAGCCCCCTCCCATTTCCTCCAACAGAAAGTCAGAGGAGAGAGTAACTCCGACCTTTTGATCCAGCCCACCAAATGCGATGGTGACTCTGCCTTGAAAAGGCAGGCCCAGATTCTGCTCACAGGGGGCACCAGCCCTGGGCCAGAGGCGAGGGGGGAGTGTTGGAGAGGTGGAAAAACCCCAGAAGAGGCGTCCCCATCAGACGCGGGAGGGGGTCCTGCGGGCCCTCTATTTATTGCCCCGCACAGTTGCTCTCCAGTCCTTTCCGCAGCGAGATCTGAGCTCTCCCAAGGGACGCGGGCAAAACCAGCGGGTGGCGCGATGGGACCGGTTCCTTTCTCCCCCACCGATGTGGCAAGTGGGTCTTTTCTTGTACTTGCCGCATGCACGGGGTGCGGGTGGTCGGTTTCAGGCCGAGGGCCTCTGCGTTGTCTCCCGAGCGCCTCTGGGCTGCCATCTTTCCTCGGCTGGGGCTCCTCCGTGGGGTTGACAGCGTAGCCAGCTGTTTTGCAGTTGCTCCACCGGCCGGCTTGAAAGTTTCGGATGCCGAATGCGAAAGGCTCCGGAGCCCGGGTCGCAGCGTCTCCTCCTCGGAAGCCCAGCCCCGCGACTGCCCGGCTTCTGATTTGATTTCTTTTCTCTCCTCCCGTTCCTGCCAGAAAATTTGCCGGAGACCGAGAAAGCCATATTTTCTTACGGTAAGAAGGGGCGAAGGGGCTGAGCCCAGGATGGGGCGGTACAGGGAATTGGCCGCCTCCACTGCTACCCTGCCAGGGGCTCCAGAGAAAGGGGAGACGGGCTTGCACTGCCCGGACTACGGTCCCTTAATACCAAGCCGTCTACGAAAGACCTCCGAGGAATTATACTGTGAATAATAAGAAGGGAACTGAGAGGACACCGAGCACCACTAAGACTTATCCCTCCCCAAAATATTGATTTCGTTTCATTTCTATATCGCTTCCCTTTGAGCAAAACACAGTAAAACGTGTTTACATAAGACAAGATCAATAAATATGGGAACACACTCCGACACAATAAAAAAACCGTTAAAAAGGAGTCCCCCCCCCATCCCTCCCGCTTTCCGAGCCGCGCTCTCCTAGGACCAGCGAGTCACCAGCCACCTTCCTTAAGCCTTGGAGGAGTCTCGCCTCACCTTGCCGCTCAGATCCACGCCCCTCCCCTCCCCGCGCCTTTGATTCACAGCTTGTTTGGTAAGTAACCAGGCGGGGCATGCAGGAGGGGCAGCCGGTCGCGTGCAATTTTAGCGCTGGGTCCTTGCCCCGTCGCAACCAGAGGCAAACTCTCTGGCCGCCCCGCTCTCCCCCGCCCGCCGCAAGCTTAGCCTCTGTGTATGCCGAGCGCTCCTTCTTCTCTCCCCAGACTACGAGACCATCCGCCACGGGGGGCTCATCTTCGCCGTGGCGGCCTTCCTGATCGGGCTCGCCATACTCTTCAGTAAGCGGCGGGGAGGGAGGGGGCGCGGGGGAGGTTCTGGCGACCTTTCCCGGGACCCAGGAAAGCGGGCGAGAGCGCCTGGCTCGCCCCTTCCTTCGAGGAAAACGGGAGCCGCTGTCCCCGCCTTTGTCGGTCTCAGGGTTACGCTCCAACTCCCGGGAGCAGGCGGCAGGGAGGACATCGGGGCGGCCAAGCCGAACCCCCCAACAGCTGCCCGTCCCGGCGGCTCGAGGCTTCACCAAGTTCTTTCGTTGCAGGTCGGCGGTTCCGCTGCGGAGGGAAGCAGCAGCGACGGTGAGTACCCCTGGCCCCATTAGCCCAGACTCCCAGGCCCGGGGACTTTCCTGATCTCCGCCTGCTCTCCTCCCCCCCTCTCTCCAGACCCGGCGAAGTGAACGAACTGTGAACCCGGCTCTGTCCAGCGCACCTTTCTGCGAGCCTCCAGCTCCTTCTAGGAGGGGGACAGGGAGTGCGGGAGGCCTAGCCGGCGGCTGTAGCACCAGTGGCGGCGGATATGCCTCTTCTCTGCCGGGAGCAAGAGGCTGCGGACCGCGCAGGTGCTCCGAAGGCTCAATGGGAAGCGTCTCCGGTCGCGCGTCCGAGGAAGCGACGAGCCTACAGGTGTGCTTGGCTGCCGCCGCACCGCCTCTGGCCATGAAATAAAGCGCCGCCTCCCAAGTCGGGTTTTAGCCTGAGAAAACCGGCTCCGCTTGATCATTGTGGCCATCCCAAGTGGGCAGCAGGTGCGACATTTCTCCGCCTGGGGCATGCTCTCCGATAAGGGGAGCGGGAGGTCCCGGCCGACGGGCAGGAAGAAGCGGGGGCTTTCCGTACCTTAGCTGCGCTTGGTCGGGACAGAGCTGCCAACCAGAAGAGGCCGGCGGCCTGTGTGTGTGTGTGTGGGGGGGGGGGAAGGCAGGGGTGATTTTTCACCTCAGCGGTCCAAGCGCAGAGTTCCGGGTTGGGGATGGCCGGACTGCAATTCCTTCCATGGATGAAAGCAGAAGAGTTGAAAGGGGCGGCAAGTGCCCTGAAGGAGGCGGGAGGATGTGTGTGAAGGTGGGTACCAGCATCCTGTATGCTGCAACTCTTAAAAGAGCCTCCGGCCAGAAGAGTATTTGCATCCTCCTAAAGTCTGAGCTGTGGGGATTATATCAGAATCCCACCATCTGCTGTGGCCTTTGATGCCATCTTAATGGGGCAGGCTGATTTCATTGGCAGTCACAAAGAGATACGGGGTGTGATTCAGCCAGGATCCCTGCTTGCCATCTCTTTCTTTTGGCCTTTCTCCAGGGCTGAGTCCAGGTGCTTTCCTCTGCCATCCTTGAGTTGGCATAAAAATAGACCTGCATAAAAGTTAGTGTCCCCATTGCCAATCACTATCTTGTCCCTTTGCCTGTTTCTGAGTCCTAATTTGTGAGCATGTTAATGGTTGGCTTCCTCCTGTAGCTTTGGTGCCCCCAGCCCCCCCACACCTTTGGTAAAGGAAACACCTCCTGGTCAGAAGAGGGCAGGAAGAGGGAGGGTGGACCTTTGGAACCCAGCTGGGCTTCTCAGGCAAAACTCAACTTGCTCTGTCTTGACCAAGAGGGCAGAAGGGAGAAACTCTCCTAGGATGTTAAGATTCTGTGCAATCACAGAGTTCCAGTTATTATTGGGGTTTCTGTTTTCTGACCAGGCCTGTTTCAAAGTGCTGAATGTGGGGATGGTGGAGGCCAGTGAGCCCCACTTTCTCTTCTTAATGGGCACAACCCATTAAGATGCTCCCTAGTCGTGAATTAGTTGTTGGCCAATAGGGCATCCACACTGTTCACACATGCCATATTTGGCTGCTCCAAGTGAGACTAAGTGGAACAGGAGCAAACAGGATCTGGAAAGCGGGCTAGGGGCCAGGCTCCCCCAACCCCTTTGCAATGTTGCTTCTCTTCCCATCATTCCTAAACTAAAAGAAACCCCAATATTCTGTAACAGAGATGGCTACAATCTTCCCTCGGGTGCATCAGTTTTTGCAGCAATTGTGGTCTTTTAAAGGCATGCAGCCTTTTTGATAAGACAGGTAGGGCTCTTGAAATGGAGGACACTGAGTGGAAGAGCTGCACTTCAAAGAGCTCCACTAGAGGTCAGTGTAGGTTCATAATTTGTTCTATAAAAGGCAGGCAGAAGAATTGTGTTGGTTGCCTGTAAAAGGATCAGTATCTTGATTAGGGACTTCCAAAATGGCACAAAGGAGCTTTTGATTTCTCTGGAACACTTCAAGAGAGGAGATGTTCATAAAAGCTGTCTTTAACATTTCTTAAAATCAATAGTACCTAGCTGATCTTGGGTGACAGCAATAGCAATAGCACTTATTCTTGTATACCGCTGCATAATGCTTTATAGCATTCTCTCTTTCAATCCATTCCTCCCACGCCCCCAAAGCTAGAGATTGGGGTGCCCGCATCTGGTCAGTTGCAGTTCTCCTGCTCTCCAGGAACTAGCTGGTGGACGTGAGGGTGTTTGGCCAGAGAGGCAGGCAAGCAGCCTAGAGAAGCCCAGGCAGGGTCCCAACGCACCTCTTCCCCCCCCTATCCTGACCAGTGGGTAACCTCTTTATCAGGGGTGAGGGACAGCAAAGCAAAGGGAGAAAGCCAATCATTGGCGCATTCACACATTCACGTTAGGACAAGGCCACAGACTCAGAAAGAGGCAGGATGAAGTTTGGCAATGGAGACACCAACTTTTATGCTAGTCTATTTTTGTGTCACCTTGAGAACAGGTGGAGCACATCGCCTTCATCAAGTAATAAACTAACCTGCTAGTATTTCTCCTGAAATGGCACTACCTGCAGTTCACGGCGGGATGAAGCACAAGAGACCCCTGCATGGGAAAGTTGCTCAGGGTTGTATCCTTGCATATTATCATCTCCCAATTGTTTGGTCTACCAACTATTGGGAGAAATTTGAACACTGTCATCCATGAGACTGGCACACACAAACAAAAATCAATTTCAATCATATCATTTCTGCCTCTGAAAATTAAATGTGGCTTTTTATTTGTCTTGGAAGAAAATAATTAATCCCTGCCCTCCTGAAGAGAGACCATCTGCCCCCAGCCTCTGTGGAGTGTTTGAGCGTAAATCTCAGGGGAGCGGGATTATAGCTAGAGAAATATATATTGTGGAGGGCCAACACCTTGTCTCTTCCTCCCACTCCAAAAAGTGTCTTAGTGGTAGTTATTTATTCCACATCAAGAACTCAGTGGGATTCTGTGTCAGGCACAGATGTAAGAATAAGACACCATCATTACCAGTGAGCCACACTGGGAATTATATGTCCTTTGTGTTTACCCAAAGCCATACAGCAGGTTGCATCCAGGTAAACTATTGCAATTGGACACCTGCAAGGTAACTCGGCAAAGGCTTAGCCATAACCCCCTTCCTTTTTTCTGGCAAAATCTGGAAAGAGAAAGCACAGGGATATGGGAATTTATTCTCAGTTACTTTCCCCACAATGCTGGGGAACAGATTTTGCCTTCTTGATCTTTTTGCAAGGACAGTGTTCTCTTTCCACAAAACACCCTTGGAACTGAGATATACCTAATTTGAGAACAATCATCTATAGGGAGTCAGTTTAGCTGACCAGATCCTGGGAAAAACAAAGCAAAGAGGGGGTGAAACACAAGGCTTATAAGTCTGAGCCCAAGAGAGGGGAAGTCGAGCTCTCCAGGAGAAAGAAAATATTGTAGACATCCCGGTGAATGCTGGGGAACTCTCTGGCCTAGGAAGGGCCGTTCCGACAGGGTTCCTCTTAATAAGCCCAACCTGAGGGACTGTTTCCCACATGGTCTTACTCTGGGAATTAATCCAGGCCCAGAATGGAGAGGCAGTGCAAGAATGGTGACTCGAATTATCCGCAGACAGATTAGCCAGTCCATGTTTAGGTCGTTAGAGAAAAGAGATCTGGAGTTCTTAAATTCCTGGGCCACTGGACTAAGCCAAGCAGGCCGCTATTCATGAACACAGAGACTATATTGATTTTCAAAAGGAGTTGCAGTCAATAGCAGGAATGGCTTCCCTATCTAGCTTGGGATCTCAATGAGAGGTGAACAGATATTTATTTATTTGAACAGTTATCTAGAATATCTGTGTAGTCCCTAACAGGTTTTCTGGTTATATGCAGAAAAATTGAAAAGCACATACAAATAAGAAGCAAAACCAATGTCAAAATAAGAAAATACAGGTAGTCCTTAATTTACAACCACAATTGAGCCCAAAATTTCTGTTGCTAAGCGCGACAGTTGTTAAGCGAATCACTGCAGTTAAGTTAATAACACGGTTGTTAAGTGAATCTGGCTTCCCCACTGACTTTGCTCACAAAAGGGAATCAGATGTCACTGCAACCGTCATAATTATGAGTCAGTTGCCAAGCTTCTGAATTTTAAACACACAACATGGGGATGCTGTAATGGTTGTAAGTGTGAAAAATGGTCATAAGTTTATTTTTTTGGTGCTGTTGTAACTTCGAACAGTAACTAAATGAACTAATGTAAGTTGAGGACTTCTTGTAGCCGGTTCAAGACATCAGAATACAAAGTCAACAACTTGTGCTGAAAATGACACATACCCCAATAGTTGGCCTCTGCTGACACCACCACTGATGAAAGGCCCTCTGCTGAGGAGGACGAAGCTCTTCTTATTTGACTATGTGGACCAACCAACATGCACGAGTCTCGGTGCCAGGGCCTCTAATGGGCATATTTGAAGCCCTCAAAACAGTTCAGGAGCAAGAAATGTGGCAGAAGATTAATCTGTACAACTGTGGAGCAGAACTGGCACCACCAAAATAGTGACTGGGCAGCAGGGTCAGATGGAATAGTAGGTCAGAGTTCAAGTGCTCTTGAAATGCCACAATTTGATCCAGGAACCTCCCTCCAAGCATCCTCAGAGCAAAGCTGGCTCCTGGGTCTGCAGTGCCCTCCAGATAAATCAGTTCCTGCCATTACCAGCATAACCATTTCACCAAAAGTTGACCCATCATAATGATTTCTACGAATCTCTGTAACCCATCAATTATGGGTGCCCTCTATACATGAAATGGACATGTATGATTAAACAGTAGTTTGGGGGGCTCATAAGGGACTCACGTTTTGTGCTTTGAGATGGATCTCTTATCAGCCCCTAAAAGCAGATTTGAGGATCTCTTCTGGGGGCTAAGGTGAACTTGAGAACAAATTATAAGTTATAAATTCTACTCGGTTCACAGAACCTTCTCTCTTCCCTGTTGCTTTTATTGATCTGTTCCTTTCCCTGTTGCCTTTGGTCAGCTGGGCTGACATCCCTGCCCGCCCCCTGCCCGTTGATCCCTTTGAATCTACAACATCATTTCTTCACCCCTTCATCTTTCATCTGGTTGTATTTAATCTTCTTCCTGTGCCGCCCCCATCCCCAGGCATCCTTTGCTTTTTCCTTCTCCAGCTTTCTTTGATGGCTTGCTGGGTTACACCCACTTCTGAATTCTGGGTGGCTGTGGGCAAGTCAGATTGAGAGCCTGCATGCTCCTCCGTGAGAAATTTGATCAGGGAAGCTCTCAGATGTCGCTGATTTCTCCACATATCCTGGTACCTTCAGGAAGGCAAAGCAGTTCCTGCAGATTTTACTCTGTTAGTCATTGCCAACTTTAGGGAGCGATGCTCATCTCCATTTCGAAGCTGTTGAGCTAGCACTATCCAAAGATATTTCCATGTTCATATGGCCAGCATGACATCACAGAGCACTGTTACCTTCCCATCGAAGTGGTACCTATTTATCGACTCATATTTGCATGCTTTCGAACTGCTAGGTTGGCAGGAGCTGAGGCGAGGATGGGAGCTCCTCTCATCTCATGGTGCTCAGGTCTTGAACCTGTGCTGCCGGCTTTCCAGCCGACAAGCCCAGTGTCTTAACCAGTGAGTCATCTCTGCATCGTGCTGGTACCTTCAGGACCCAGACAGTAAATGAGAAAGCCCAAGGAGCAGATCTCCAGTCCCAATAGTTGGTGACCTCCATCACCGCCTGACATTACTCTGAGGGGATCACTGACAATGGCCTGCCTGGAAACCTCACACATCAGGAGAAGAAAAAAGATCATCGCCTCCAGGGAGTCATTAGCCCAGAATTGACTAGCTTATCTCTGCTGGCCTCCTGTTAACCACAGAACGTTTGTGTCCAATTATAGTAAATCAAAGATGAGTTTATTAAGGACAGTAAAGACAACCACACGGTAAAGGAAGAACATAGCAGCCGTCCAGCTGGGCAAGCGGCAAATGTGATCTGTAAAAGCCTGCCTACCTGGTTGAGGGCAAAGACTGAGGTCATGGGGCTCTTCCATGGCTGGTTTCTCCCTGGAGGAACATGCAGGCTCTCATAGGGCAGAGTTTCTCCCTCAAAGAAGCCACTCCGGCTCTAATTCATACTCTGCCAGAATGGCAGGGGAGAGATGGGGGATCACCCCCCCCCTGGTGGCCTGGGTTTTATACTTTGCTCTGCATATGCAACAAAGCAGAATAAATACCCCTCTATTCTTCTGCCTACTTTCAAAAGGTTTCTAAGATTTCTTCCAACTTAGTTTCAAAAAATTAAGGGCCTCTGATAGTTTGAAGTAGCTTATTTGAATTTCATGAAACAATTTTAATGCTTTTTTTAAAAAGTGTTTTTGGTTAAACCTAATTTTGATTTTGTGTGGTTTTTATTTTTGCCTTTGCTTGCCTTTGGTTTGATTTTATCATAGCAAGATGGACTTTATTCTAGTAAAGGGGTTTTTTCCTATTATGTTATCATAGCCCTGAAAAGAAGCATCTTCTGTATTATTTCCCGCATCCTTCCAGGCCACAGAAGATGGGTAAGAGGAAACCCAGAAGAAAGAAAGGGTAGAGGCTTCAGAAAAGGCAACACAGAAGATCATGAGAAGGAATGGTCTACTCTGAGAAGAGAAGATGGGAAGGGGGTGGAAGGATAACATTATTTGAATATCTAATTTTAGGGAAAGGAAGGCATGTTTCCAAGAAGACCAAAAAGACCCTCACCTTCCCAAGAGTAAGATTAATCTGATAGTGATGAAGAAAGGAGTGAGGTCCCTTTTGCTGACTATGAATGAATGACAGTCTTCCTGTACGCAGAAAGGGGCCAACCCGGAGGAAGAGAGTGAGGCAAATAAGCTCCTAAAGAATGTAAGACACAAAGGTGCTTCCCCCACCACAGAGATGGCCACAGAGGGATGACTAGAGCTGAGCCTTCTCAATCAAAGGGCCTGACTGCAGAATCCCCTGCTGGGGGAGGAGGGGAGGCATGGAAAGACTACTCCATGGTCAAAGGTTATACCCCAAAGAAAGAAAAAGGGGTCTGAAAACATCACCCATGCTCCAGCTCCTGGATATTGCTAGTTTGTTTGCTTATTTATTTCCAGTACTTTTGTGCTGTCCAGTTCCATCTTGATTCCAAGTGAATTACATAAAATATTATATAAAATATAACATAAATATAAGAAACTGCATGTAAAAACAATAGGGTTCTACTAGAACAAAAACAGAAATGAAAACAAAAACGGTTGCCTGGATAGTCATCATCCTATTGAACTTTAAATCTCTGCAGAAACATAATGGTTTTTGCTTATTTGTGGTAGGCTAAAAGGGCAGAGCCCAGGCAAACCTTGCAGGTAGCAGGGGCTGCATGGGACTATCCATCACAGAGAAACACTACGTTCAGGCCCCTGTTGCCCTCTCCCCACAATTCTTGTAGAGATGGGATCCCAGCATCTCTTTTTGCACAAGACAGGACAGTTTTTCTTGAACAAAACAGTTCCCAAGTAAGTCATGTTCAAAAAGAGACAAGGCTCTTCCCCACTGTATAAAAAATTGTGAAAAAAAGTCAGCATCTTGCCAACTGAAATTGCCTACATATAATTAATTTAATTTAATTTAATTTAATTTAATATTTAAATTTATATACCGCCCTTCTCCTGAAGGACTCAGGGCGGTGAACAGCCAGAAGTAAAAAACATCAAATACAAAATTTTAAAACAATTTAAAAATAAATTAAACATTTTGGCCCGACAGTTAAAATCCCCCATTAAAAATCCAAATTAAAATACACAATTGGAGAGATTAGGCCAGCCCGACTTGATGAAATAAAAAGGTTTTGAAGGCCCCACGGAAAGTATGAAAGTCCGGAATCGTCTGTATATCCAGGGGGAGCTCGTTCCAGAGGGCAGGTGCTCCCACAGAGAAAGCTCTCCCCCTGGGAGCCGCCAGTCGGCATTGTTTGGCCGACGGCACCCGGAGGAGCCCCTCTCTGTGGGAGTGTACTGGCCAGTGAGAGGCTCTTGGTGGCAGAAGGCGGTCCCGTAAATATCCAGGCCGTAAGCCATAAAAGTGGTCACCAACACCTTGAATCGCACCCGGAGGACCACCGGGAGCCACTGCAGCTCACGCCGGAGAGGTGTTACATGGGAGCGCCATGACGCTCCCATAATCACCCGCGCGGCCACATTCTGGACCAGTTGGAGCCTCCGGATGCTCTTCAAGGGGAGCCCCATGTAGAAAGCATTGCAGTAGTCCAGGCAGGAAATAAGTTTCTTATTTGAGAGTAGAGTACGTTTTGGAATCAGAGTTTTTTCCAATAAATATTACTAATCAGAACTCTGAGAGACTTGCTTTTTGGACTAATTATTTCCAGTCCCAGTTGATACAAGTGGAGGTAATATGTAGCCAAGCAGGGTACCATTTTAAAGATTAAAACTGAAGCACTTTGAATGGAAGTCTGTTAGCAACCCAGACAGCAACCAAAGAATTGATATTCTACAGTTTGCACTGTAGTTCCATAGTGTCTAACAGCCAACCCAGCCGAAGCTTCTGAATGAACTTCAAGGGTAGTCCCATGCTCCAGTGTTTTACAGTAATCTAACTGCAGGATGGTCAGTATGTGAATCACAGTGGTCAGAGCATCTTCCTTAAGTAAGATCGCAATTGGCACACCCACCTCAGCTGGCTTGCCTTTACCTGCTGTATCAGCAGCAGCAGCAGCCGTGAGTCTAGGAGTCTCTGCAAAATGAAGTTCAGCTCCTTTAAAGGGAGAGTGATCTTGTCCACAATTACGGCTGGAATTATTCTCACTTTAGAACCAGAATGCTTGTGAACAAATAGTAGTTTTATTGTGCTGGGTTTTGGCCCGTACTAGACCCGGAATTAAAACTTCCTTAACTTTTCTAGTGTTGTGCCTACGTGATATTGATGATACCTTCTACTGTTTTGCTATGTAGGGTTGAGATGTGGCTCCTAATGTACGTCTAGCCCTCCCACACCATCTCACACAGACGGGAAGAGGTCACCTCATTTCCAGTCAGCTCCCACCTCCAATTCCAGCCCCGTTAGGAAGAGAATGGTACCCTCCCAAGGTATCCTTCCCGCAGACCCTCCCTCACAGCTTTACAGTCACAATTGAGCCCAAAATTTCTGTTCCCACATGAGACAGTTGTTCAATGAGTTTTGCCCCATTTTATGACCTTTCTTGCCGCAATTGTTAAGTGAATCACTGCAGTTGTTAAGTTAGTAACATGGTTAAGTGAATCTGGCTGTCCCATTGACTTTGTTGGTCAGAAGGTCACAAAAGATGATCACTGATCCCAGGACATTGCAACTGGTCATGAGTCTGAATTTTGATCACATGACCATGGGGATGCTGCAACGGTCATAAGTCTGAAAAATGAGCATAAGTCACTTTTTTCAATGCTGTTGTAACTTCAAATGACCACTAAATGAACTGTTGTAAATCGAGGACTACCTGTATTAAGATACTGTTATATTAAGTTCTTACAGAGCCCCCTCCCTTCCCTGTCTTCACCTTGCTACCTTGGGCAACTGGACAGTGCCAGTCCAGGCCCATTTCTTCAGGACAGGTCCTTTAGCACTGCCAAGGCACAATCACATTTGGGCTACCTCTGAAGGCTATGTCATCAACAAAATGTGCCAGGGAGGACTAAATCTTGATTTTCTCCTCTAATTGCTGGGGGAGATTTTGATCAAAAGGCTTCAGAGTTTGAAAAATCCCCACCGGTGAGAGATTCCTTTGGAGGAACTTTCCAGAATACGCTGCTGCCCTCGCATTTAGGGCAGGGGTGGAGAACTACCGCCCGTTTATGACGTGTAGACTTCAGCTCCCAGAATTCTCGCATGCTGACTCAGGAATTCTGGGAGTTGAAGTCCACAAGTCATAAAGGGGCTTAGTTCCCCACCCCTGCTTTAGGGGAAGAAGTCCCAGCTGAGCTGTCTTTGGGATTCCATCTCCCCAGAGCAAGTAAGTCGATCTGTGGCTGGCTTGCCCTTTCTCTCCTGACTATGCAGACCCCGAGGCCCCCCAGAAACCTCTCCCGCTCCAGGGGAATCTTCCTGCGGAACGTTTCCCGGGTGTTGGGAGTTCAAGGCTTCGCTCGCTCTGCCTAATTCAGACTTAGGCCGTTCGCTCTGCTCGCCTGGTCCACCCAGGACTGGCCGAGAGCGGGGGCGAGGTCGCCAGGCCAGGGCCGGCGCGCTTGGAGAGCAGGAAGAGCGGGGCCCGTCGGGGCGTCACCGGAGAGGGATGGGCGGGGGGAGCGGCCGAATGCTGAGGCGCAGCGCGGGAGGGCCGAGAGGCGGCAAGGTCGGTCCTTGACCGCCGGTCACGCACGGGCGACCCCACGGCTCAGCCCCGCCTGCCCTTCTCAGGAGGGGCGCTCCCGGTCCGGTTCCTCAGGCGGAGGCCGTTTCCCCGTGTGCCGAAAGGTCCCCACGTGTCGCAGGCGCGCCCTCCAACAGCCGACCGGCTCCGGCCGAGACTCCGGGAGTGAGGATGAAGCCGTGGCCGCTGGTCCCCCGGAGGACCTGAACCTGGGCACGGTTGGCCGGGGAGTCCATTTCGATATGCGAATGGCTCGGGTCGCGCACCTGCCGGGCCGGGCAGGCTAGTTGCCCCGGGGTCGACTGGCTTAGGCCTTTCCAACTGCGCCAGACGGCCGTGCCTGACCGCCTGAGGGCCAGCCGCCAAGTCCCCGACGGGTCCGGAAAACTTTTGTCTGCCGCGGAGTGGAGACACCGGCAGTCCCTCCTTACTGGTTACACGAAGGAGAAACCAGCTGCTCGGCGCCGGAACCGCCTGCCCAGCCCAGGTTCGGCCGCGAGCAAGAACAGCCCGTCGCCTTTTCCACTGTCTCTTTCCTCGGAAAGGCGAGGCCGACGAAGAGGAGGCCGCTCCCAGCTGCCGGAGGTAAACGGGGGACCCAAACCGGCACTCGGGGGCTTCAGCTGGGAGCCGGGCCGGGCTGAGGGGAGGCGAGTTCCCGGGCGGGCGGGCCGCACAGAGACCCCTGCGAGGTGGCGCTCGCCCGCCCGCCTTAGCGGGGCACCTGTCCAGGGCCCGGCGCGGAGGCGCCCCTTCTCCCCCTCCCGGCTGGTGGGCGGGGATGTGGGAGGCCGCCCGCTCCTCCTCCCTCACCGCCCGCCCGCCCGCTCGCTCGCTCGCTAGCTCGTCCGCGCGTTCGTTCGTTCCTTCGTTCGCTCGCTCGCTCGCTCGCCGGCTGACAGTCGGAGCGGCTGAGCGTAGCGCTAGGCTGGCGGGCGGGCGGGCTGGCCGTGAGGAGCGCGGAGCATCCGACGACGGGGGAAGCTGGCGAGGGCCGGCCGGGGACACGGGCAGAGGCAGGGCGCCCGCCCGCCCGCGGCATCGGCCCCCCTGGATGGCATGTGGCTGGTCACTTCTTGCCTCCTGCTGCTCAACTCCTGGACCAGCCCAGGTAGGCGGCGGCGCGTCGAGCGGGCGGCGGCGGGTCGCCCCGTCGGGGCGGGAACTTCAGGACTTTCTGCGGGAGCTGCTTCCCTGTCCTGGCCGTCCTTCCCTCCAGGAGAGACCGGAGCAGCTTGCGATCCCTCTGCCCTCCCCAGCTCGGTAGGGGCAGCGGCTAAGCGTGCCCAGGCTTGCCACCGAGGCTGCTCCTGGCGGCCGGCTAATAGCGTCCCCTCTTTGCCCCTCTGGCGAAGGGATGGCGGCCTCCCTTGGGCCCCGGACGGCTGCCGCCCCTTTGTCCTGCCGCCCGCGGTGGGTGCCGGCAGCCCCTTTTGAAGAGGCAAGGACTGCTGTGGGACCATTTGCCTCCCGGCCTCTGCCGGGACTGAGCAGTCAGCTCCCCTCCGACTCTCAGCCGGCAGCCGCACGGTTAGAGCCCTGAAATCATTCAATAGGAAATTAAAATGAATCCCACCCACCTCCCTCAGCCCATCGCTGCAGAAATGTCCTTAATTACATGAATGTCGGGTAGACTCTAGCGCAGCGTTTCTGCCAGTGCTCCAAGCGAGAATGTTCAAGGCTTAACGCGGAGCGCGTTACTTTTAGAGCTTTGTTCTCTTGTCTCCAGTTCTCAAAGTAGATGGAGAACCATCTTTGAAACCCAGGAAACACATATTCCCAAGCCCGGCGGGCCTTTAAAATCTGGAAGTGCTTCTATCAATCCAACTCGGCAGTTTGATAGAGATGGGATGGAATCGGAGGGGCAGCCTTAGGGGGTAGGTGGAAAATGCAATTGCTTCAGATGCTTCAGCTTCAGATCAGGAGCAGCGATCTTGTGTGTCAAAACTGGGGCCAAACTAATGAAGCTGTTGAAATGAGAAGGCGATGGGAGGTTGCCTTGGATGAAATTACAATCCGATGTAGAGTAATCGATCTGCGCTGCATAAAAGAACGGGCAGCGGGAGCTTCTGCCATCTGTTTGGTGCAGGAGCTTCCAGCCACATCCTGCAGCCGTGGCGGCAGCATTTCGGGGGTGCCTGGCTCTTCTTCGGCTTCATAGGTTCTGGCATCAGCTATTCTCTCCTGCTGAGCAAGTGTCTCTACCTTTGGTTCAGTCAGAAACGTTGATGGGGGGCAAGATACAGAAACAGCATTTACTTATTCCTATTTATTCCTTCTAGGGACATGCCCAGATATCGGAAAATGGGTGATTAATCATCCCAAAACTTTTTAATTAAAACCAGGGCTCGCCTGTTTTTCTAGAATGCTGCCCAGATCTTTCTCCTTGTCGCTGCCATCCATGCCAGCGTCTGATTTGCCTTCATTTGCATTTTGACTGTGCGAAAGGCAGGGGAAAAAAGAAGACACAATCTGAGCTGAGACCCTTTTGATTTTTCACAGCCAGACTAATAACTTCATGTGAGATGCAATGATCATTTTCAATGCCGGTGGCGAGGAAGGTGTCGGGGCTGGTTTGGTTTTTGTGGAGACCAAATCGAACAACCTTCATTCTGAAAGAGAATCTTCTACTGCCTCATCCCTTTTTGGAAGCCATGATTAAAAAATAAGGATCCTAACTGCTTCTTTGTTACCAAGTATTATACTGAAGCGGTTCCAGAAAGTGAATAATAATGCTACAGAGGTTAGGTGACATTAAGAAAAGAAATGGAATGTCTTAATGCATGAAAAATCTTTTCGATATTTAATATAATGGTGCATCAAAGCACAGAAGCTTAATAGTTTGTGCTGTATGAAATGGGCTCCTGTAGAACAAAAAAACCAACTGTTTGTACCAGGATATCACGGAAGTTTGGGAATATCTCTCAGTAGATTAGATCTTTTTGGTATCTTCATTATTAAAAATCCCCACTTCCCAATGAATGGCTTACAAGGACAGGTTGGGAGTTTGTTGGGTGGAGCTGGGTGCCACGGCTTTTGTGATGGGAGAGGGAATAGAAAAGAACACCTTGGTTTCCTGTCACAGGCTGGAGATGGTCCAGGTGCTTAGTGTGATGGGAACACCTGTCATTTTCTGTCTTCTTATTCAGTTCAGGCAGCCATAGAGTCTCCATTGAAAACCTCCCTCCCCCCACCTCACTGTGCCTTGCTTTGTTTGCCATGGAAATTAAACATGGATCCTCATTAAACTGGGAAAAAACTGGCTTTGCACATCCCAAGTTCTGCTGAGCAGTTACATTCAGAGCAGGTAACAGATGGGGCAGCTGCATCTTCCCCACACCCAACCAGTACTGACGGACCTCAAAGCCCTCCAAAACTGGGCAGTGGCTGCAAAAGACCTCTTGGTTGGAATCCACCTGGAAAAGTTGCCCTTGTCTAGAGGGAGCTGGGCAGAAATTCTGGCTTTGCCATTCATCCTGTAGGCACCTCCTGTCCCTGGCAGCACAGCAAGAGAAGAAGGGGGGTGAGCCTCCCCATCTGTTCCTGTCCGCATCGAAGCTCTGGGGGAGAAGGAAAAAAGCTGCCTTCCTTTCTGTGTTGAGAGCCTCCCAACATGGCGGCCCACCCATTCTGCAGTGTGCTGCTGGGAGGTGTGAATTCATCCCTTGGTCAGGAGCAGAGACCGAGCCCTTGCCAATCTCCAGCAGCCAGGAGGCAACTGTTCCCAGAACAGGAAAGGGAACAGCCAGTTTCCAAATGAGGAATTGCATTTTCAGAGGCCTCGTCAATTTTAGTTCCTTGCGAAATCAAAAATGGGCAAAACCATTTATTGCATCTCAGTAGATGCAAAGAAACCAGGGATGTTCTATTTTTGTGGAACATTTTAGTTCTTTCCGGTTATAGGATTACCTTTGCTTTATGCACACTATTTAAGGGTTCCTGTAGCCTTGGCAGCTGGACTTCAAGACCGCATGCCAAGGTCCCCCTACTGGCTCATTGGTAGCTTATTCTGTTGTCAAGCTTTGTCTTCCAAAGCCCCTGACCGGATAGGGTCTCCAGGGTCTCCAGTGGATAGGGTCTCCTTGCCCTGATGTGGGTAGGGGCAGGAATCAGTAGGTGAATTCAGGAGTCGGATGCAATGGGTGAATGCTCTTCCCTCCCCCTACCCCATTTGCTTACAAATCCCAGTAAGGAAATGCTTGCTCTTAATGCCGGAGGAGGGTACAGCACAACCCACCTCTTTCCTTTGCCCATCTGATCCCCAAACTATGAGGCAGGCCTGGAAAAGGCATGTATAGTCTATCCTCTCAGTGATGGCAGGTGGGGGCTCCTTGGGCTGCAGTCTCCCCCACTAACTGGGACAAGGTCTTCCTTATGAGTCACAGCATTTGCATGTTCATGGCTCGGCCCGAGACTGCCTTCCTCTGGCATGGCTCCTCTTGTCACATTTTGACAAAGGCTATGTAGCCTCTCAGAGAGAGGCAGCCTCCTTTTTGGCTCCAGCATGTGTACATGCCTCCCTGCCACGAGTGGTACCTGGGCAGAGAAGGACTTACTGGGCAGCCTCTTTGTAACCTCCACTGGGTGAGCCTGGTCACCCTGCCCTGCCTGTCTCCTCCCCTGCTAATCAGCCTGGAACAGACCCTGCCTTTGAGGGATAGAGGCTTGTCTATGGACTGCCTGGTCTCCTACCTGGCTGTCAGGTGACTTTTTCCAAGGAGGCAAAAACCTTACTGAAGACTGTGTAGGTGACTAATTTCAGCCAAGTAAAGTGGGAGGAATGACATTTAGGCTGGACCAACCTCATGAGAAGGGACAGGATGTGTCTTCTGGTCTCAGAGGACAAATATTTGCTCTTCCAATATTGCTGCACCAAATCAGCTCTGGTCAGCTAAGCAATAGCAATAGCAATAGCAATAGCACTTAGACTGATATACCGCTTCACAGTACTACAGCCCTCTCATTTTGGAGGGCTGTTCTTTGGCTTTCCAAATCTTTGTGCAAGAGCAGCCAACTCACAGGGACCACTTTTACCCTGAAGATGACTAACTGGTAGTGATATCTACATTCTTACTGTTTTGGCCCTCCTGGGCCAATCAGCCAGCTGACTCTGAAGGGGGACAGCCAGGAACATGCTGTGCAAGGGGCAGGTATCCCTTACAAGAGGCCCTCTTTTCCTTTGAGTTTGGTTATGGGACGTTGGTGGGGTCTCCTTTGCACAATCAGGGACAGCTGCAAGTGGTAGAGGGCTGAGAAATTGATTGGCTGGGTTTGAGACACCTCTGTGATTTACATCTGTAAATGGGGGTGGATTCTCTAGCTAGGCCAGTCTAACTTTGCCAACATTGTAAAAGTTGAGCGAGGAAAACAAGTCAATATTGGAGTGGAATGATAAAGATTCCTTGAACAAAGCAGAAGCATTAATATTTCAATACTCTTAGGTTGCAATATCCTGCAATTTTGGTAGATTGCTCACTGAGAACTTGAAAATGTGTTTTTTCCAGTGCTGGGAATGCAGAATCTTTATCTGGGTACCACTGTTGTGCTGCCCTTTGTTTCTGTAGGGAGGCCCCCTTTTTACATAATTTCTGAAGGTAGAATCTAAATTAATGCCTCTGGTATGTAGGTTACATCCAAGGCTTGTGACCAGATGCCAGAAGTGATTTCTGTTTTAAAAATATTGCAGGCTTTTCCTACATTTTTAATCTCTCTTGCTGATTTGGAGGCAGTTTTATGAAAGATGGAATTAGGATGATGTACACCGTTAAATGGTAAAGGAGATTAGATGGATTTAACTCTATGCGTCTGTCTCATAACTACCACCAATCCTGTAACTTCCATTTTATATGAAAAATCTATTCTGCCCCTTTTGACCTGCAGAGGCTTTACCAGCCAATCTGAATTTCTTCTCTTTATTTATGAGATATTTTGCTGTTTTCTCTTCCTGGATTTGCACTCTCCGCTGCTCTTCTGCCAGGGACTCTTTTTCAAGGAAGGTGTGTGCCAAGTAGGCTGCAGAGAGAGCTCCATGGGAGGCAGCTGCCACTTCTCGGGTGCCCCTTTGTCTCTGGAAAGTGCACTCACTGGCTTGAGGCACTGGAACTGCTCCATTATGTCATCTAGGCTATGTGTCGATTTCATTAAGGACTTCCCAAAATATTTGTCAGCCACTTTTCACCTCCCCCAAGGGTCTTATGCTAAAAGAAATAACACATCAATACCAATTGTTTAAAAAAAACAAAAGTTAAAATATTGCATAGCAGGGGTACAGTAAAGGTTGCAGAATGTGCATGCTGTTAAGGATCTTATAGAATCATAGGGAATCATCATTATTTCAAGTGAGGATCTTTCTCTACGAAGCTGTCTTCTTCCCAGTCCCCATGGAGAACAAATCCAGACCCTCTTCCCACCTCCAGAACTTGGAAGGCTGCTGGCAGAAGAGTCGCCTTCTCTTCTTTAGATTAACACATACTCTACTCTTTTAACCATTCTTCACAGAGTTTAGTTGCTTTGCCTTTTTGTAATTTTTATATTTCTATTGTGAATAATCATCAGTTAACATATTTGTATCTACAAGGGCATAGAGATATAAATGGAGGTTCTCATATAAATGTGGCTTTGTGTTGATAAGCATACAGTATAAAAGTAGGTAGATTGCATATTTTGTATATTTATTATTTTAATTGAGTCCCATCCAGCTCCAAACAACTCTGAGTGGCTCACAACATAAACTGATCAGCGCAGCATATCACATACTAAACATGCAGAGAAGATTCAAATCTGTAAGGCCCTACAAAATGCTTTCAGGGCAGAAATTCTCTGGATCTCAGGGGGAACCTCATTCTAGAAGGCAAGTGCAATGACTGAGAAGGTGAGCTTCAGGGGTCCTAATAGATGTCACTGTTGACTCAAAGGAATCAGTCCCTACCAACTCTTGGATTAATGTGGCAAGGCTGACACCACAGGTATTCAGTCCTTCAGATAGCCAGGCCCTGTGTCATGAAGGACTTCATAGATTATAGCCATCACCTTAAACCTCACGTAGTAGCAAGCAAGTACAGCTTGTGAAGCAGAGCTGTCACATGGGCAACCTAAGGCATGCCCATCACTGCCAGTGATGCTGCATTCCAGACCATTTGAAGCTTCCAGGTGCTCTTCAAGGGCATCCCTGAATTTCTAGAAACTTTCCACAAATTACCTAAGGTAGTTTATTAGTGAAGTAAAATAGAGGCTACAATAAAATCATAAGGTGCTAGACAATATCAAGCTTTGATGTTCTCTTTGACGTGGCCAGAGAATGGCCAAGATTTTCATGGTGTATAATTCTCCATGATGTTCCAGGTGTTGTATTTGTTAATGTGATTTTCAATGAGCCGAGGACAGATGTTTCCTGAAACTCCGAGGACCTTTTGCCTTAGAAGAGTACGTAGCATGGTTGGTTTTCCATGGGGCAATTTCAGCTGTTTTGAAACCCACCAGCTTCAAGGGGCATTCATGACCCTCTGCTGGGAAGTGAAGGAAAGCATTTGAGTTATCGTTTTTCTGAACACCAGCCAAAAGGGCTTTGGTGCTACAGTTTCCAAATGGCTGCCATGATGATGAAAAGACAAAACATTTTTCCCATCTTGCCTAGCGCTAATGGTCTCATCACTGCTTTGTGATGGGATGTGAATTGCTGTGCCCAATGCAGCTTTAATTCCTTTCCTCAAATGAGCAGTTGGGATGCATCTTCCCTGGAGGGCCAATAAAGTACTTGGCTTGGAATATTAATAGAGGAGCTGTTTTGCGGCTGCTACTGTTCCTCTTCCTCTGATCTCAAAAGCAGTGCTAGGGAAATAGGCAGGCAATGGGGAGCCCCTTGCCTGTGGGGCTGGCGCAGGAAGGCTCCGTCCTCCATCTTGGCCTTGCCACCTGCCTAAGCGCAGCTGAAGAGAAGGGTCAGTCCAAATGGCTCTGGGGCCTCCAGCTGCCACCGAACCCTTCAGCAGCCAGGAAGAGGCCTGTGAGTGGGAGGGTGGGGGGGGCTGGATCTCAGCCTTGCAAGGCGCAACCGGGGCAGCCCAGTGGGGCCTGGAGTGCAGCAGGACTTGGGAAATGGCGGCGGGAGCAGCAGGGCTGTGAGGGACTGAATTGTTTTAGGCCAGACTAAAACGCCAGAGCTGCTTTTGCTTTGGCAGGGGCGTTATGTGAGCATGTGGCCTCCTGGATTCCATGCCTTCCCTTGCCAGCTTCTTGTTCCCAACAATATTCATTGGTGATTCTGAAATATACACATCTTCCTGGATTTCCTGTCAGTGCCGTTGAAGGTCTTTTGGGATGGGAGTCTCAGTTTTGGCATGGCGGTAGATTTAATTCAGAAAGGCTGGCCCTGGAGATGGCCTGGGCTTGAGAAAAGCCCACCTGATCAAGAAAAGCTTGTACTTTTCATTCAGGAGCCCGTTCCCTGGTCTGGAGCACTTTGGGGGAAATTTGGTGGTCCGCAGGCTTGTGAGTGCTAACTCATGAAGCTTTTCCTAGCATTTATTCAGAATGTGGCTTCTATTCTATTCAACAGAGCCTTTCTCTCTGTTCTTCTCTCTGGGGTGATGGAGGAATGCTGCAGAGATGCCTGCAGGGACCTGGAAACTGCTGCCTTACCCACTCCTCCTCTAAGGGGCACAGCTTGTGAAATAAGGGACCTGCTGGATGAGCCCACCCTTCTTCCTCCCAGGGCCCAAAGGGACATCTCTAGGGACCCAGCAGCAGGACCTTCCCTTTCCCACCATAGTTTCCCTGCAAGGGGTATATGAAGACAGGCCACCCTTGCCTCAGAATTTTTTTTTTTTTAATTTGATTTATATGCCGCCCTTCTCTGGAGACTCAGGGCGGCTTACAATGCGTTAAGCAATAAGACTAACCCTCATCACCCATGAATTTTTTCAGTCTTCTTTTAAGACACCCAAGTTATTCATCATTGTCCCATCTTGTGGGAATGAATCCCACAGTTTACTGATATGCTCAGTTCCAGTATGCCTCTTGTTGATTTACACTGAAAAAATTAATCAATCAATTCACTAAGGTGTGAATCAGACACCTTCCAGTCAGGATCATTGAGTGACCATTGATCCTACTGTTTGGGTAGCAATTGTGTGCGTGTGTGTGTTTATGTGTGTGTGTGTGCCTTCAAGTCTGTTGACTGCAACACTGTTGGCAAGATTTTGGAACTGGTTTGCCACTGCCTGCTTGCTAGGACTATGACTGGCCCAAGGTCATTCAGCTAAGGTGGCACTAAAATAGATGGCTTTTCCGTTTCTAACCTGGTGTTACGTGCAAGAAATCAAGAAGAAGGCAGTTCAAATGAATATATATTTATTGCATGCTAACACTCCCTACAAGAATCTGAACTATTAATGGTCCAAGCAAATTGGCGGTAAATAAGAGTCAATGGAACTGAAGGTGGGCTGGATTTAGGTCTCTTGTGGGCAGGAAGGGACTCAAGACTGATAATATGTTTGACCCAGTGGTGAAATCCATTTTTTTTTACTATTGGTTCTGTGGGCGTGGCTTGGTAGGCATGGTGTGGCTTGGTGGGTGTGGCACGGGAAGGATACTGCAAAATCTCCATTCCCACCCCACTCCAGAGGCTAGCCAGAGGTGGTATTTGCCGGTTCTCCGAACTGCTCAAAATTTCCGCTACCGGTTCTCCAGAACCTGTCAGAACCTGCTGGATTTCACCCTTGGTTTGACCCCTCCCTCAGGCTCTGCCTGGTCATCTCCTACAGCTGGTGCCTTCACCACTATGTTGACAGCTGCGTTGGCTGTCACAAATCAAACTGTTTGGAGGACGGGGAAAAAATACTGATTTCCCTACTAGGCATCATGTTCCAAGCTTGGGCTGTATTCACCCCTCCCCCAACTTTTTTAGCAAATGCATCTAATCTCTATTAGCCTCCAAATCATTTGAGCTGCTCTTTTCTGCACTTTTCCTAACTTGCTTCTCTCCTCCTTCCAAGGGGCCCATGGTACTTGGATGAAGGGGAGTGCTGAGCCAGGAGGAACGAGGGGAGGCAGGGGCTTTGCAAGTTCAGGTGATCTTGTTCTTTGGGAACTGCATTCACTTTCTGCTTGCCCCCATAGCACACACTGAAGATGTGGGTACCAGCCTCTATTTTGTGAACGACTCCATTCAGCAGGTGACCTTCTCCAGCTCTGTGGGAGTGATCATCCCTTGTCCAGCAGCAGGATCACCCAGTGCCACCCTTCGCTGGTACCTTGCTACTGGGGATGACATCTATGATGTCCCACACATCCGCCACGTCCATGCCAATGGAACTCTTCAACTTTACCCCTTCTCGCCATCTGCCTTCAACAGCTTTATCCACGACAATGTTTACTTCTGCACTGCAGAGAACTCCGTGGGCAAAATCAGGAGCCCAAACATCCGGGTCAAAGCAGGTATTGGCTGGCTGAGGGAGGGCAGTCCTTCTTCTCGACTGGTAAGGGAGGTGTTGCTAGCTAAATTTAGTCCCAGAGAATCATATTTGCTGGGGGAAGGAAAATACACTGGGATGCAATAGGAGGTGGTATTCAGCCGGTTCGGACCGGTTCAGGCGAACTGGTAGCAGATATCACATCCTGGATCTATGCTGTCCTATTTAGGCACGTTTTTGAGGCCGGGCACCTGTGCATGTGTGTGTGCTCACATTTTTGGTGCTGGGCGAACTGGTGGGTAAATTATGTGAATCCCACCTCTGATGCAATAGGTCTTCAGGAGATCTCTTCAGGAGATCTGATTCTGCTTTCTGGATGGCACATTCCTTTGTGAGCTACAGGCTAAGCAGTTGGAGGACTAATTAAGCAGAGGGAAGGGAGGAGCAGGTGGGAGACCATTTTTGGTCAAATGATCAACCAAGTGGGTGGACAAGGAGCCCCATTGGTTTCATTAGGTAAACTATTAAACACCAGTTGCCAAAGTGCACAGACCAGCTTGATACTCAACTTCTTCCTTCCTTGCCTCATAGGATGGGATAGGACATTAAAGACCAAGAAGTGAACTATTTACTTGAGTTACAAAATGTTTCTATATGTGCACATGATTTTATTTTTATTTTGAGGGCTCCGTGCCATGATGATTTCCTTAGAATTCTTAATAGGCAGCCTTTAACCTTCTTCCTTTGTATTCTCTTCTCTTGGATGTGAGGAGCAAGGGGGAAGAGACTCTTTTTAAATAGACTTGTGATAGTCCTTATTTCTTGCAATTTTATTTCTTGTTTCCTTCTGGTTGGGAAATTAGCTCAATTAGCTCAATAGCTTCACAGGGGGTTAGCCAAATAAATGCATTGCAGCAGCCACCTAGATCTTTGGAACACCAAGACTAGATCCGTAGTCATTCTTGGGTGGTATCAATAATCAAGTGTTGTATATATCTGGGACCTCCATCCACTGGCTCATTCTCCATTGCAATGGAAGTTCAGCAGGGGTCAGGCCTATGAAAATTCTCCCAGGTGTCGTGTCCAAAATTACATGTCTCCATTTCTTCAGTTGTTAGGGCCCAGCACAGAAAGGAGCAGGTTCAGGTGCAAAGAAACTTGAGGTCTGCCTGGAGAAGCTGAGGTACAGCTTCTGTCTTGGGAGTGGGGTTTCACTGAAGGGCCCCTGGAAGCCCCCAGAGATATCTAATGCATCTGATCATTCTGGAGGGAAGTTCGTTCAGTGGGAGCAAGCTAAAGGATTTGTCTGCTGTGGTCAGGCGGGGAGAGATGCACCTCTGCCCATAGGCCAAACCTTAGCTACGAATGGAGAGCAGCTGACCCACTTGAGGCTGAGTCAAGGCTACGATTGTTTAGCTTCAGTTTGCAGTTCAACTCAAAAGGTACCCCATGGAATCAGAAGAAAGCACAGAACCTTTTGATTGGTGATTGGAGGAAGAGCTCCAATATTTGGGGCTTCATTAATTAGAAAAATAAGTGAATGAATGTGAACATGGTAGAAGGTATAAAGTTATGAATGCTTTGAAACAAAGGATTAAAGCATTTTTTTCCTTCATCTTGTTAAATCTAAACCCAATGGAGTCGTCTGAGATAAACGGATATGGAAGAGTCCCGAAGGTGATTTTTCAAAAGGCAACTGGACTTTCTTTGTTTTTGCTTGAAGACATTTCGTTTCTCATCCAAGCGAAACGTCTTCAAGCAAAAAAAAAAAAAAAAAAAAAAAGAAAGTCCAGTCGCCTTTTGAAAAAGCACTTTTTTCAACTATGACCTGGATGATTGAGAATCTCCATAGACATTTGGACATGGAAGAAGTTGAAAGCAGGCAAAGAACAATGTTTCTTTGACATTGTGTATTTTAAAACGAAGCTTGCTGCCTTGAATGTGGCAAGTGTCAGGAAAACCATTTTATGCTTCTTGTCTGAATTCTGAGCTGATAAGGAACAGCAACAACAAGGAGCCATGTGTGAGAATGGGCTGGGCACTCATGTCCTGCTTGTGGACTTCTCAAACTGGACATGGAGTGGGCATCTTCTCCTCCTCAAAGAGGATAGTGGGAGAACTTCCTCGGAAAGAGAGGGTATATTGGTGATTGACAATTGATGGATAGAAAACCAAAGAGCAGGTTCAACTCTGCTCAAATGAAGTTCTCCATAAAATGGAACAAATCAGAATCATGATGAAGTAAAGGGAGGGATATGAAGAGAAATGCTTTAAGATTTTTGTTTTGCTTGCTTCGTAGCAAGTTCTGTTTGATTTATAATAACATATTTCATACTATGATCATTCTTTGTACATTAAAGCAATCTTGGGGGCATGTTAAGCCCTGTAACTCCTGCTAGGTCTACCTTTAAGAATTTTATCTGAACAGCCTATATCCAATTTAGCAGAAAAGCTAAAACAGGGTGTCCACCTATAAAGTATTATTCAATGGTGAGGACACCTGATATTATGAGGTTGGGAAAAGGGCAAGGAATGAAGGACAGGCAAGAGGGAAGCAAGAGAGGAAAGAGTCCTAAAGTACAACTCCTCCTTGCAGCTGGCCATTTGGCTAATGCTGGCCTTGGAATGTAAGTCTGGATAATCATCTATCGGAGAAGCTCTGGTGGATTTTACACTGAAGAGAAGGCTTGACTAGACTACCTCTGAGATGCCTTTTAGGTCTCTGGTTCTATGAAGTTCTGGAAGTTTTCAAAAGCAGCCTCTTCTTTCTTTCTTTGTCAGGTGCCCAGCCCCCTGCAATTCTACTCTAATCTTAACTCACAGCCAGTTTGACCTCTAAAGATCTTTGGGGTTGGGATCAAAGGGTACCCTGTGTGCTTGTGTTCCTGTGAACATCTGGGCTAGGCTACCAAGACAGACTAGCAGGAGTTTCCGGGGAGGAGGTAACAGCAACAGTGAAATGCCACCCCCTAGAGAGGCTTATTTGGCACCTGCCTTGGTGACACTTTGATCCCCAGAAAAGGCTTGTTTCTTTATTCTGTTCTTTCATTTTACACTGGTTTTAATAAGCTTTCCATTGAATTGTTTTTTTTTTTTGTGCAGAAATTCATTTTTAAGAATCTCAGTTAAAAGCCACCCATAGCAATCAGTTGCACTGAAGACAAATCGTTAACCTGCAACAGTTTTTCAGGTTAAGAACATCTTCTGTCAGCCTTCAGCTTATGATGGGACATGTGCTGTATTTCCCATCTTTGTCTTCTCCTGTTTTGACTAGAATGAGATTTTTGAAGCTGGAAAATCAGCAGATCAGGATAAAATACATACCGTATTTTTCGGAGTATAAGACGCACCTTTTCCCCCCCTAAAAGGGAGTGAAAATCTAGGTGCGTCTTATACACCAAATGTAGCCCCACCCACCTCCTTGCAGTGACCTCCTTGCAAGCAAACAGCAAGAAAAAACAGCTCCTTTCAGCTTCAGCACAGCCTAATTAGCATAAGTTGATTGGATCAGCCTCCCGACTCTCAGCTGATTTGCTCTCAGCTGTTTTGCGTAGGGCTCTGTAAATTGCTGGCACATATTTTTTTTCCCCTTGTGCTAATCAAGCTATGCTGAAAAGGAAAATGAAAGTAAAGCAGGCTGTTTGCTGTTACAAGGCAAAATTGCTCAGAGGCAGAGGGAGATTTCTTTTTCTTCTTTTCCTCACCAAAAAAGGTAGGTGCGTCTTATACTCCGGTGCGTCTTATACTCCGAAAAATACGGTATATAAGGTGCAGTCTTATCCTAATTATTGAAGCTATGGTCTGGGGCATTCTTTGGTATACACCCTGTAGGGCAGTGGTGGGTTTCAATTTTTTTTACTACTGGTTCTGTGGTTGTGACTTGGTGGGCATAGCTTGGTGGGTATGGCTTGGTGGGCATGGCAGGGGAAGGATACTGTAAAATCTCCATTCCCTCCCCACTCCAGGGGAAGGTTATTGCAAAATCCCCATTTCCTCCCGATCAGATGGGACTCGGGAGGCAGAGAATAAATGGGGGTGGGGCCAGTCAGAGGTGGCATTTACCGGTTCTCCAGAACTGGTCAGAACCTGCTGAAACCCACCTCTGCTGTAGGGTGAAGAGATGTGGGAAGGTGTGAAATTAATTTTGGGTGAAGTATACAAGTTGCTAACCTGTCTGCTCACCTATTGTTTTTCTTCCCAGTGTTCAGGGAACCTTACACAGTTCGAGTGGAGGATCAAAGATCAATGCGTGGAAACGTGGCGGTTTTTAAGTGCCTCATTCCTTCTTCAGTGCAAGAATATGTTAATGTTGTATCCTGGGAGAAAGATACAGTTTCTATCATCTCTGGTAAGAGGGGTAGCGGCAGTGTTCCCCTTTCTATTGCATGGTATTTCTAGGGGATCTCCTGAAGGTCTACTTTTGGGTGTGTCTCCAAAAGTCATTGGTCAAAAGTACAAGCTGATCAAGCTGATTACAAACCTTGGCTAGGTTTTCCTCAATAGTAGATCTCTCTGAGGATATTTTTTGCTTCAAGTGGTTTGCCAAGCTTCTAACAGGTTTTTTACCATTCTCCCAGTATCTTTGACTTGGGATGTCAGTACAAGTTTAATTTGCTCTGGCACTATTCAGCTCAGACATGTTTAGTTGTATCTCCTTGCTTAAACTTTGGTAGGATATCTGGCCATGTATGCCCAAAGAGTTTGGAATTTATCTTTCAAATTTGTCTCATATATATCTTAATGGTTTTTCTTTTATATAGCCTGTGTGATAATACAGCTGTGCATGTCACCTTTATAAACTTTGCATTCAAAGATTGGAGAAATAGCCATTCCTGCATGAAATTTAAAAGAGAAAATGTGAAGCTGATTTTTTGTTCATGTCAAGAGATAAGGGGATTGGGATTGGTTGCTGTCATGAAATAGGAACTAAAGGTAGTCCTCACACAATGGCCATAATTAGGATTGAAATCCTAAAGGGGGAGGGCCTTCTCTGTGGGGGCACCTACCCTCTGGAATCAATTGCCTCCAGAGATAAGGAGAATCCAAGACCTCGGTGCCTTCCGCCGTGCCCTTAAAACCTTCCTTTTCCAGCAAGCCGGGCTGGCCTAATTTTTTTTTTAAGTGTTTTTAAGTGTTTTGTTTATTGTTTTTAATTAATGGGGCCAAATTTATATATGTATATTTTAACTGTATTTTAATATTTGTATTTGATGTTTTTACTTGGCTGTTCACCGCCCTGAGTCCTCAGGGAGAAGGGCGGTATACAAATTCAAAATAAAATAAAATAAAAATAAATAAAAATTTCCATCGCTAAGTGATGCAATCATAAAGCGCCATGTTGGTGATGATGCCTCATAGCAATGGCAGTTCTGGCTGCCTTCCTTAAGCAGATCCTGTGCCGTCATTAAGTGGATGATGTCCCATGGTCCTGATTTGTGATTTCCTGACAGCTTCCCCATTGACTTTGCTTGTTGGATGCATTACATCACTGGGACACTGCAATGTCATATTGCAAGTTGGTCACTGAGTGCCAGGAATCACAATCTTATGACCACAGGGATGCTGCAGTGGCCAGAACTTTGAGAACCAGTCCTAAGTACCACTTGTTCAGTGCTATTGTAACTTCAGTGGTTGGTGAACATGTGGTCATTAAACAAGGATCACCTATATACAGAATCAAAGTTTGTGCTCATCTTGGAAATATATTAAAATGGAATCCACCATAGATGAGTAGCTTTCTTGAAACTGTCTTACAGTGAAATACTCTTGAGTGAATTTGAGGGCAAAATTCTACAAGGCCCTGCAGTGGATCTTCCATCCAAGAGAAGATTTCATAGCCTTCAGTTGTGCAAAGGCTATAAGAGTTTGAATAGGCCTGGAAGAGGAAAAAAGGCATGTGCCTCACCCCTCTATTTGACCTTTCTAGAGTACAAGCTGCATGATGAAAAGAAAGGGGAAACAATAAATAGCTCATTGATTTGTGTTTGCCTAGAGCATTTTCTGTTTGATCTGTAGGATAAAGGTTGTCCTTTTTTGAGAAATTCCAGATAGGTCCTACTGGTCTTGTGATCTTGGAGTCCTGATTTTAAATGCTGTGGCTTGGATAGCTTGGAGGTGTTGGTGAAATGGATGGAACGTACTTGGCTGTTGAGGTACTTCAGAAAGCTGGAGTCTACAACTAAGAAATGTTCCTGTATAATCTAGTGGGGAAATTCCAACCCCAGGTTGATGGGTGGGAGGGAATTGTCCAAATTTTTCTTGGCTATGTTGCTGCTCCTGCCGGAAGTACAGCTTTTGTGTGTATGCGTGTGTGCGTGTGTATGTGTATATAACTTGCTTTCTTTGAAAAAAAGCTGTAAAGGTGATTGCTTTGTGGCAGAGACTTCAGCAAGTCTGCCATTGATCAAGTACTTGTGCTGTTTATTGGAGGGGAACTGAAGAGGGAAACAGTTTTAGCATTAGGGCCTCTTGTGGTACCTGGCAAGCCTTTGGGGCTATTGGTGGAACATAATTCTGTCAGTCATAATTCATATTCAGGAAGTCGAAATTGACAAAGGACACAAGAAATGTCAGTGTTATAATGGAGTCCTTCAGTCTCCAAGGATGGGTCTGGACTGCAAGGGTTAAACTTATGTCTTGGCTTGACTCTGCAGGATGGCTCTAAGGTGCCCTGACTTCTAGGTGACATGAAAATTCTTATAATGTCAAACTCAACTTTTTCATTTCTTTTTTTTTTTCATTCAATCATCTCCCAAATCTTTAGTCCTTGAAGCAGCTTCACATCACTTTTGAATATTTGGCAATATCCAGTGTGAATTGGCAAGGAAGACAGGAAACCCAGCTTGACAAGATATTGTTAATATCCAATTACTGGATATTAATATTTCCTATTGTATTGTTAACTATCCACCCATTTAAGCAAAGAGTGAGAAAAGAGTTAGCTAATAATTCCTTTTCTGAGGCTTGTCATCTTGCCAGGTAGCAGAGCATGGTTGCCAAACACGTGGCTGGTTTAATACCAGATCACTAGTACCAGTCGATGCTGTTTCTCTGAAGCATCTCACTTATTTAACGTCTGAAGCCTGATATTAGAGGCTGACATCCACAACATTCCACTTGAAGTGGAGTTTTTTTCATCAGAGTACTGCCGATGTCACAGATGGGTCCAGAAGGTAACTGGTATTTAATCCTAACCCTTAATACTGACGATGGTTCCTGGAATGTGTTGTTTCCATTTGTCTCATGTGCTGCTTGCAACCTTAGAAAAAGAGACGAGGAGTTTCCTGTCTTGCTGCCATCATGTCACCTAACCCTCCCACACCATGTCTTGTGAGAAACTTTGGCAAGTCCTCTAGTGCTGCACCTTCAATTCGCCTGTACCTTTGAGCCAGCCCATCTCTAAAACTAGGCTTGCCAGGAAGCAATTATTGTTGACTCATGGATTTTAAGTGTTGAACTGAATTGAATTGAATACTTTATGTGGCCAAGTGTGATTAGACACACAAGGAACTTGTCTTTGGTACAGAAGGACTTAGTGTTGTGTTTGCTATTTTATAGATTTCACCAAGAAAAAAAAAAGGGGGGGGGTGTTATAGCTGATGGCTGACCTGCAACACTTTAGCAGTCTTATCCAGGTACCAACGTTTCTTATTGTTGCTCTTCCAAGATCCTGCCACGATTGAAGAAAGACGACTTTCACATTATAATCTGGTCTTGACATCATCATTGCCTGAGATTTATGGTGATGCTCCTGTTCAACTTTTGACTTGCCCATAGGTTTTTATATAGGGCATATTTGGTGCTGCAGTCCCCACTCTTTAGATGTCCCACAGCTGGAGGCTTCTGGTCACCCCCTTGTGCATCTTATTGGAAAAGCAAATTGCCTCATTGGAGAACTGGTCCGCTTTTGCAGCGTAGAAGTCCTTCCCCCGGGGCTCCCCCCAGGCTCTCAGTTACTGAGGTTTAGGGGTGAGAAGGTTTGCTGCCCCTTGGAGCTCTCCTTTGTTCTCTACCACCACTTTCCTTGAAGGGTCATTACCTTTGCCAACCTTTCCAGGCTGCCTGTCTTATTTCTTGAGCTTCTCAGAAGCATCCACTGTGAGGCAAACCAATGGCCTGTTTTCATAGCCAGTATTTTAATGCCTCCAATGGCCTGTTCTTCATCAGTTCCGGGCTGCTGTGGCTGCAGTAACTTCTTCCTCTCCCCCTTGTTTGTTAAATTGTTGGCTGTATTATTTGTTTAACTTGGCAACGCTGAAATTTACCCTGAAATCAAAGATAAATTCCCTTGTAGAAGGTTATCCTATATATGAACCATTATTAGTCTGCCTCATTTTCGCTTAATGCCTATCTCACTGTGCTTCTGTCTAAAAATGTGTGTTTAGTCAAGTCAAGGGTTGAAGAGAAATTATAGGTTTTTGAAAACCCATTTACTTTGCTGGTGCTCCTGTCAAGATCAGTCTCGCCTTGAGTTCTGACTCCTCCTGCCAAGAAGTCCTTGTTACGGATGCAGGAGTTTAAGAAAAGGTCGTGGGATTAGGAATGGAGCTTGAGGCCATCCCTGAACAGCCACAGCTCTGCAGCTGGACAGGCATCTGGATCTACTGGGGTTCTAATTGGAAGTATGACACAATTCAGAAAATCTGGAATAATGTACTAGAAATCCTTCTGCAAAATTTCATTTTAAGCAGCAAAACCTGGCCTGGGCACATGTTCTTGAGTAGAGGTGAGACAATGAAGCACAGATGACATTTTGCCAAGTGTGAGGAGGAAGCAAATGCAGATATCCCAGAGACTGGAAAGCCTCAGGTGCCAACCATCTCTTCCTTTCTCCTTTCCTTCTCCTCCTTTAGGCCTTTGTATCCTTTCTGTTGAATCTGTTCTTCAGAGGCAAGTAGACTCAGCTAAAGTAACGTTGTACCTCTGCTGAAGCCTTAGGAGATACCTTGGAGAATAAGGCTCAGTTTCCCAAGGGAGGCCATTTTTTTTCAGCTGGGAGCGGGCAGTGACAAGCTTCTTCGTTCTGCAGGCAATACTTCTGGGGTGAATTCCTAATTCTCTCTGAATTTTGGAGCTGGCAGTTGTAGAGATGTAGGTCCTTGTCAGTCCCAGAGCTTCATAGGTATCCTGAAAAATGTACTATTCATCCCATGATAATTTAAAGCTGATAGACAGATCACTTTGAGTTGAGAGGGGGGGGCTCTGAAGCAGAAGGCTGAGAGGCAATCAACCATTTTCTGTGGTGACCCCCTTTGAGACAGGGATTACAAGGAACTCTGTGGCAATCCAGGCCTCCCACTCTGTCCAACCAAGGTGGACTGGGAGCAAGCTGGCTGCACCCTCCTAGCCCTTTGTCTGGGAGCCTGCTTTGTTGGATGAGGCAGGAGGCTCACTGTCCAGAGAAGTGAACACAGAGGTGGCCCATGTTCCTGCTGTGAGTCCCTTGGTTTGCCCTGTCCTTTTCCTTCTTTTCACATCCTAATCCTCCCCCCCCCCCACAATTCTAAGCCTCACTGCTAGCAGTGGTCACATCCTGGAGCTGATTCAGTGGCATTGTAATGCTTTTTAGGATGCTCTTTTATGGGTTAAATTTTAGCGTTTAATAATCTGGGAATTTCACAAAATTATATTTTTAGAAGTTGTTTATTTCCTCTCCAAATGTAATGAACTCCTGGAGATTCAGCATGAAGCTACACCAAATTAAGGCTGCTGGCAATATTTACGGCTGTAGCATCCACATTCATATTCTGCTGTCTGAGCCAAGCCTTTGCATCATAGTTTGGCTGCCAGCCTCCACAGAGTGGTGCCCAGAGGTCTTGAACAATGTCACCTCCTTCCTTGTGGCCTGATCCAAGGAATCCCTGTGCTGGGCACATGTCACCCTGCCCTGCCTTTTTTCCAGGAGCTCTCTCTTTGAGGAGTAGCAACTCCTGCCTCCCACCAAAGGCTGTCTGGTATCACAAGGGGAAGCTGGGTCGCCAGCTGAGCGTGGAAGGGCTGAAACCAGATCCCTCCTTCCTGGCCCTCCATTGCTGCCCAGAGAGGTCCCTGTTATTAGTGAGTCATGGTTGTGTGTCACTGCATGGATGCAGCCCTGCCTCTCTGTCCCATCCTACCCTCACCTGGGAGTTCACAGTTTGGGGCAGAAGAATTGCATTCGACTAAGGAGGTCTCATCACCTGCAAGGATTCCCTCCTCAGGTGACCCTTTTGATTGCTTGAGGGGAACGCAATGAACAATCCCTTTCCAGGAGTTGCTGAGCAGGTTCCTAAGGGGGCTGGGGGGGGGGACGGACAGTGGGTGAGGGGAGAGATTGAGCTCATCTCCTGTAGTGGGGGAGGTGGGAATGTGCAGCGGGGCCACTGCTGGCCAGCATAATTCCCTTCCCCAAATTCAAGTCCAGGTTCTGGTTGAAAGCATTTCAGCCATATTGAGTGACTCCTTCGGTTGGGCAAAATCTTCAGCTTTTCATTCTACTCAAGCCAGCCAAATGATGCAAGTCTTGACATGTGTGCAAAAAAACCCATTCCCGAGCTCCTTGGTGGGGCATGTGCTGTGAAATGTGAAATAATGATCCGTCCTCATTTGAATATATTCTGTATCTCCTTGGGAATTCCTGCGTGTGTCTGATGCATTCAAGAAACCCCACAGGGGCTTTGCAGCAAAGCCGCCTGCTCGCTCGTGCACCTGGGGTCCGTGCCGGCCTTTTCCTTCCCCACTGTTGACCAGCCCCTTTCTGATGCTTATGCCAGATGAGAGGGGTCAAAAGCATGGCATCCCTGGCACCAATCTCAACAACAGGATGAGATTCTGTCTGCAATAATTCCACCCCCACCCCCCAGTCTTGGTGTGAATTTTATCTAATCACCATGGCAACAAGATAAAAAAAAAGTGTGAACACCATGTCTCTTTTACTGTGATAATTCAGATTTAGATATTCAGATCAGATGGAGATGAAGATTTCAAATGGAGCAGCAAAACAAGGAATGTTGCTGCGGGTGCCTTGGTGTGTGATCATCCTGCCCTTTTGAGTGAGGAGGAGGCATGTCGCCTAGTGATGTATTTGAAATACAATTAATTTGTCAAATCTATATGTATATAGATTGAATGATATATATTCATATATATATATATATGTATATACACGCACACACATATATACACACACCAGGGGTGGGTTCTACTTACCTTTACTACCGGTTCACAACAGGATCGAGCATGTGCGCGCCTTGCTTCTGTGCATGCGCAGATCGCTGACGACGACATCCAGGGCAGTGGGTGAGGCCTCCCGCCGGTTTTACTACCGGTTCTTGTGAACCGGTCAGAACTGGGGGCAACCCACCACTGACACACACATATATGTATACATATACATACACATACACATATGTATATGTGTATGTGTATGTGTGTGTATATATACACACACACACATAAAATATATATGTGTGTCTGTGTATGTATAATATATGTATACGTATATATGTATATAATATATGTGTATATACTGTATGTGTGTGTGTGTATGTATATATATATATATATGAATATATATCATTCAATCTATATACATATATATATAGAGAGAGAGAGAGCAGCCATAATGTTTTCCAAAGTCCCAGAGAGATTTAAAAGTTCCATGTTGAGTTCTGCCCCTCAACTAAGCCCTTGAGCTCCTCCTCCTCCTTCTCATGCCCATGTGTGCTCTGCTTAAAGCCCCCCTTACATGGCAGTGCCCAACTGCTGCATGGGCCTCCTCCTCTCCCCCTTCAGTAGGTCCTGCTTCCTGAATTTTAATTGGCAATTAACTCTGGCTGCTCCAGGTATCTCTGTTCCTGAGATGAAAGCCAGCCCCTGGGGAGGAAGGGGCTTTTACCCATCTCTCTGCCTTCTGAGTGGGTTAGGTTTAGGATAACGGGGGAGGGGTCTTGGGGAAGGAGGGAAAAGACCCTGGTTGATTCCGGGTGGGGGGTAAGAAGGTAGTTCCAATGATTTTGAGAACTCTCAACATATTTATAATTCCCAAGTCACCAGCTTGTTGTTGGTTGTTTATATTAGTGCTTCATGGGTGGATCATATTTTCTAGGATTTTCTGGCCAGATGCCGAATAATTCAGCAAAGTACCAGGTAAGGACAAGACCTGGTGATTTGAAATTATAAGTGTTGTGGGAATCTAGGCCAGTTCCACAGAGGATGCTGTTTCTCTGCCTTGGTCTTCAGAGTAACTAGATGGTCTCCACCTCAGGCTCCTTGGTGGGGCAGGATGGAACAGTCCTTTGTGCACAGTCCCCAGGTGCACAAGTGAGCGGGCAGCTTTATGGGGGGCCCTGGCCAAGGAGAGGTTCCTGGGGTCTCCTGAGAAGATATCGTTTCCACCAAGGGGAAAGGGGCCCATGTGGAAAGGCAGAATGGCCGTCAGAGGCTGGGGTTGTTAGCCACGTGGGCTCTGACCTGCAGAGGATGGGTTGGGTGGAGGGCTGTGTGTGCCTCAAAGGGTGCTGAAGCCAGTACAGGTGGCAGTCCCAGGAAGCTAAGCTATGGGCAGTTGACTTCAGCCTTTGGCTGCCCATCACCTTCCTTTGCTGTTCTGGATCTTTAGGAGCTGGTGGGTGATAGCAAGCTCGGCTGGGAGCAGATGGTCTTACATTGCAGGAGACAATGTTCAACATCATCTCCCCTTTCAGCCCTGGGCTTCTCCTTCAGGGCTGAGGATGGGCGTCTCTGGCTCACATGGTCAAGAGCTCTGTGCAAAGAGAGTGAATTGGGTTCTAGCACTTTGTGGGTGGTGGGGGGTGAGAGGAAGGAGAAAGGATCTCTGCCTGTTCAGATCCCCAGTGACTTTTTCTCCCAAGAAGCTTTGAAGCTCATGTCTTGCTGGGGTCTTTCCCTTCTTCAAGTCAAAATACAGTCCTTGAGTAATGACCATAACTGAGCCTAGAATCATGGTTATCAGTCATTGTGGTCATAAGTTGAGGAACCCGTATTACTGGAAGTAATGTTTCAGCTTTTTTGTACGGTAGTAGTTAAGCAAACACCACAGTTATTAAGCAAACACATTAATTTGAATAGGCCTTTTTTTGTTGGAAACCAGCAAAAAAACACAATCACGTGACTGTGGAAATGCCATGACTGTCATAAAGATAACCTTCCTGACATGCAGTCATGTAACTGAGGTGCATGTGACTGTTTTATGACAGCTGGGCCTGCTTTAAGGGCCATAAAACACTCGTCCTGTGGCTGTTGTAACTTTATAACTGGTTGTTAAGCGGGGACTAGATGTAATTTGTTTTTTACTCTCCCTGCTCAAGGCAATATGTAGCATGTTCAAACTGGGGCATGGAGAATTGAATTTTTTCCTGGTGCTGGCTGGTTAGGTGTCTCCCCAGAAAGCTTAACTGCCATTTGTCAAGGTGGCCTGTGAAGTCTGTTTACTTCATGAGTTCAGAAAGCAGATGCCCACCCCCCACCTCCCCATGCTCAAACAGGGCAGGGCAAGGCAGGGCATTGATGCAAGCATCTTCCTCCTCCTCTTGCCCCAGAGGCAGAGTTGAAAAAGATCACGAGGTCAGTCCCTCGGGATGCCATCTTTCTCTTCCCTGGCCCCATCTCTGCCTTTCCCTGGGAGGCAGGCATGCCTTGCCCACATCTTCCCTTTCCCCCGTTCTCTGCTGTTTTTACTTTCCCTCCTCCTTGGCTCTTTGTTTTTACCTACCTTTGTCTTGGCTGCTCACCTGAACCTCTCAGCCACCCACCCTTCCAGACTCGTGCTGGACCTGCTGGTGGCAGAAGGCTTCTTAATGTCCAGAACCCTCTATGCCTTTCCTGAGCTAAAGCCTCAAAATCCTGAGGAGGGGGGAGTGGAGGCCTGTTCTTGGTCACAAATCTGCTCTAGATTTGCTGAACGTCACCCAGCAGTCGCCCTGTGGCAGCATGGATTTCAGGGGCTGTAATAAACGCTGTTGGGAATGGTCCTTAGACACCCAGCAGGCAAAAACACAAAGGTCTTGCAATGTAGAGCACATAAGATAACTGCCCTATCTATAGGAGCTTTCTTGGCTACCTCATTGTTTGGCCCAAATAGCTCTTCATAGGAATCTCCAATGAGAGCAGTGTGTGTGTTTTTAGATAGGCTACCCCAAGGTGAGAGATTGTATGGCTTCTGGTCCAAATAGCAATAGCACTTATATACTGCTCCACAGTGCTTTTTAGCAGGGTCGCCAACCCCTGGGCTGTGGCCCACTACCTGGCTGTGGCCCATTCAGAACCGGGCTGCAGAAGCAGTGGGCGAGTACATGCGTGTGTGCAACTCTGCTGGCACAAGCAACAGGCAGACAAGCATGTGCGTGCAGCTCCATTTGTGTGAATGGCGGAACCATTCCCCCACTCCACAGGTCTGCAAAGCCAGAAAGACCATTGCTTTACAGCACTCTCTGAGCAGTTTATAATGTCAGCATTTCCCCCCCAACATTTTACCGACTTTGGAAGGATGGAAGGCTGAGAGGGCCTTCAGCCAGTCAGGATTGAACTCCTGACACTAGGCAGAGTTTGTCTGTTATACTGCATTCCAACCACTGTGCCACCATGGCTCCCCAATAATTCAAGAAAGACAAGGAATGACATGCTACCTTGGAACTCAAATGCATGTACCTTGCAATCAAATACTATTAGTTGTGGAAGAAAGTTCTGAAAACCATATAGAGTCTTCCAAAAAATAATTGTCTGGGGCTCAGTAGGCTTACAGGACACCTATCTACAACTTCCATCCAGGAAGTTCCTCAGGGACCCAGCATCAATTCAAGGCTCTCTCTTTTGACCTGTTGTCAGTTTCCATCATATTCATGAATATGATGGAGAGCACTGTAGTTTTGTTCAAATTCATACTTCAAACAGTACAACAGCATCCTCCAATTGTCACATACCTTACAGCATCTTGGTGCCATCTTGGATATCAGAAATGGTTCATTTTCCCTCTCAAAGGAGCAGCAAATGGAATCATTCAAGTGGTGGTTGTCCTAATCAAGTTCATGTACTGTACACATGACCTTGCACTACTAGATCCACTTTACCACAGATACCACTGATGGGAGCCAAAGACAGCAGAAACTTCCTGGAACTGTAGTCAGCATGGTAAGATCTGAACAAATTCTAGATTATTCCAAAAGATCAGTATATACTAGCAGGTTGACCATTAAAGGCCACGTCAAGAAAGAGGGAAGCAGCAGAGGAAAAAGGAGGCAGACCAACTTCTACACTGGGCAAAGGAAACCGTATCCTCTCTCATGGCAGATCTTACTTGGGGGAGCAAAAAAGCATCAAAATGTTTTATCTTAAAGAAGATAGATCCTGGCAAATGGTGCCTCAGTCCCAGAATGTTTGACTAAATAGAGCCGATCTTTGGGATTGCATCTATGGAGCTTCTAGCAATTCCCTTTGTTTGCACCAGTTCCAATTTAGAGAAGGATTCACCCAAACAGAATGGGAGAATTCAGACTTGAATAATTTTCTAGTTAGTTTAAAAGCCCAGTTGGACTCCAACGCCTTACCTCCTCATAATCTCCAGGTGGATCAACTAGCCTACAAGATTCAGAATAAGCTCCCCTCCACCCCGCCTGAATGCCAGGGCCTTGGCTGTCCTCAAAGTGAATACTCCATTGGTCTTCTGGGTCTTCTTTTATATGACAGTATAAGATTATCTTGTGCATCTTGGCTGCAGCATCCTTCAGTTGAACTACAGAAAAGAGTTCCCTGCCAAAACTGGTCTCCTCTCAGGGAGAGTCCCTCTTGAGAATGCTCTGATTCCATTGTAGGAAAACAATATATTGAATTTACCACAAAGGTCCTTTTTTCACAGTTCTTGCAGCCCAAGCAAACATTGCCAGGAAGAAGAGAGATCCTTGTTGGGAGGCCCATCTGTTTTGGCAATTGACGTGAAGATGGTTGTATCCATCCAATATTTCTGCTTTCTCAAATTTTATTTCTTGCAGCTCTTCGGTTTGTCATTTTGAAACTGAGGAAAGGACCCTCCTCCAACGTCACACACTTCTCCAGCCCTGCAACTGGAGTTGGTGGAAAGGAAGGACCCATTTCACAATGGAAAGAGAGCTTTCCCAGCAAGTCCAGCATCGTGCTATTCTTACATGTGCAAAGAGGTTAGGTTCTTGTAGTAAAGAGCAGGTGCTGAACCCTTGGACGGGTGACAGTTGCATGTCTCCACCCCACCCGCATTGCAAAGATGACTGCATAATATATGCAGTGACAGAAGCTGAGGGATGTTGGCTCCCCCCCTTCCTGAAACAGGCTGGGCTTTATTCCTGCTTTCCAAGTCTTTCATTTTGTAGGAGGAACAGATGTGTGGGCTGCAAGCCCGTTCTTCCCCAAAGAGAGAGGATTGCCTTGTTTGCATCTCCAACTCCTCTCATTTTTAGGACAGAGAGTCCTATTTCTCTTGGTTGCAGAACACAGCCTCCCCACACACCAGGGGGATGCAGCTGATCCCAGGCTATGTTATTTTCATTCTGGAGGGAGCGAAGGGGAAGGTCGCTCTTCTTGTGCCAATCCCTTTACTTCCGTCCTTCTATTCTTCTGCAGGGAACCTCACACCTTTCCCCCAAACTTGTTTCCTTACTGGCCTAGGTTGTTGGGCCACCCTCTTCTCCTGAGAGAGAGTCCCTATGTGTGCTGAAGTGCAGGGAAAAGTGAGGAAGAAGGGGAAGGGAAGCCACTTATTCAAGTCAGTTGCCTTTTTCTGCCAGAGAAGAGAGAGCAGGGACCTAGAGCAAGAGGGGCACAAGCTACGTGAGCAGTCTCTAACATAGTTAACATGACAGAGATGGGAGGGGGGAATATGGAATACATATTGTGTTCATTTTGGGTCAGCATTGAATCTTAAATCAGGCTTTCCTTTTGTCCTAGCCCAGCCTATTTTTTAGAATTTGATCTTGCCACCCAAAGGCTACAGAAATGACTTTGTCTGCAAACGATTCTGTACATTTCCCTAATTTAGCA
Source organism: Pantherophis guttatus (assembly GCF_059756535.1). Lineage (NCBI taxonomy): Eukaryota > Metazoa > Chordata > Lepidosauria > Squamata > Colubridae > Pantherophis > Pantherophis guttatus. Next base: position 32,669,735 of record NC_142071.1, read on the forward strand.
CAGTTTGGATTACTGCTCATTCATTCAAAGTTAGTAAAATGCCTTCAGAGAAAGTATGTTTGGTGAGTCAGTGGCAGCTGAGTGGAGGTGTGTCGCATACAGGGTGGAGGTTAGAGAGGTGCTAGACGGGGTGCCCACTCTGGATCCAGAGCACTTGCCTTGCTTTGGATCAGAAGATGCTGCTGGTGGACGGCTGATACTTGTCTGAGCCCCCCTGCTTGCTCTGCTGATCTGACTTCTTCTCCTGATTGGTCAGTTTGGCTTTCTCCCCTCCACCCAATTGGCAGAAAACAAGATCAGGAAGTGGGTTGCTGCTCTCAGTGTCACCCCCTGTCCTATTCTGGGTCAGACTTCCGATGCCCCCCAAGGGTGTGTCTGGTAAACCCTCATTGCTTTTATGTACCTTGGGAGCACCTTTGGGTAGTATTGGAAAAGGGGAAAGTTTGGCTAAGGAAAACGAAAGCCTGTTTCCCCCTAGAGCTGGTAACAAGGTCAAGACAGGGATCTCGGGGGGGGGGGGGCAGGATGAGGACAGGTGCAAGCAGGACATCGCCCAAAGTAGCAGCCTGATGTTTAGAAGCTCATGGCCAGTTGAGATGTTTGGAGCACAGCATCAGGCAGTGGGTGGATGGCAACCATTTTGTCCTCTGCTCTGTTCCCTTGCAGAAAGTGCTTCCTTGCTTGGCATGAAATGTTTTGGGGCTGTTGGGAATCAGCTCAGGAGTTTCTTCGCAAGTATCGGATCATGAGAGTCCTTGGGCTGGTCACTTTCTATCAGCCCTAGGAAGGAGGCAATGGCAAACCACTTGTTGAGAAACTCCAGGCAGTCTCCCAAGAATTGGACATGACTGAACAAGGAAAAAAAGTCTTAAGTGCTTCAGAGAAATGCTTTTTGGAGGAAAGGCTCCAAACACCAAGGAATTCTTGATTAACACTCTTCCCCCCCACACACACTCTTTTTCCTTTGAAGTCTATCCATCACCTTCTTATTCATGGTGTTACCATGTTTTGATGGCCTTCAGAAATGGCTTGCATCAAAGGAGATTAATCTTCATTTACAACAAGCCTGTGGCTCTTGAAGAGGCTGCTGAAACTGAATCTCCCTCTCAGAGAGTATCGGAGGTTCGGCCCTTGACCTTGCCTGGATCTGTATGGACAGAACAAACACTTCTAACCCTGACTGCAGCTGGAAGCAAAGGACTTGCTCTGAGGCTGCTCCTGCTGGGTTGCTGTAGGCCTTTATGTTGAAGGAGGAGCTGTGCAAACATGCCAGCATGGATAGCAGTGGTGATGTCCTCTGGCATCTGGAGGAGTGGAGATGCCTTTTGTCTGGCAGAACTGCCAGTTACAGACAGCAGCCAGGATGTGGGGCTGAGGATAGAACCTTAGATCCTGGGCTGAGCATCTTTTGCACAGCAGTTGGGCGCACCAATCCCTCCCCCAGCATTCCTGAAATGGTCCCCAGCGCCCTCTGAATCCTCTGCTCTGCCCATTACTCTTGTGGGTCTGGTTTAGATGGGATCTTGTGATTGCTTGGTCTTCTGTACCAGTTTGGGGATGCTTTGAAGGAAATGGATTTGGGCAAAATATGGCTACTCTTTTGGCTTTTCTAGAAGAGCAAGATTAGCAACTGTCTGTCCCATTTATTGTCTCTTCTGCACAATGTGCCACAGGATGTTGCTGAGATGAGCCTTGTTGTGGTCCTGCTAAGCAATGAAATATGGAGTCTCAGCATATTCTTTGGCTGGGAAGGATTAGGATTGACATTCATACCTAGAATTGCCTTCCTGTGAGAAAGGGCTTCCCGTTGCTCATGTTGTTATAAGGCATTTCCTTAAAACTATGGATAGCTGTTTCATGTGGCCACTAAGTCCTGACCTTCTGGGGGGGGGGTCTCTCCCCTATTCACCTCCCCCTAGTTCATTGTTGATCCTGCAGAGGAGTAGTGATTCTAATGCCTCCATCTAGTCTGCTGTGTCTCAGGACATGAAACAAGGAGGGCTTTTCTGTGTTCAGATTAGGTAGTTCTTTGTCCCAAGATACACAGCTTGGACCCTGTGGTGGCTGTGAGGGGCTTGCGCTGAATGAGCATGAGGGGATTGCCGGCTGCCCAAAGGGGTCGGGGGTTGCTCTAGTGCAACTCACAGGGTTGGAAAAGTTTGAGGTGGCTGAGGGATTGCTGTTGAATTCAGTGTTGTTGGGACTTCTTGATAGGATAAAAATGGATTTTTATGATTAGTGGTGGAGTAGCTATTTGTTTTTTTTAGGATGTATCTGAAAAGCAGCTTCTGGAGAGAGGCAGAATTTAGGAGGCAGATTTTGTAGCAACTGATGCATTCCAGCAAATCAGAGAAAGTCTTTGCAGTGACTTACGTGATTAAATACGTGAAAGAGGGTGGGGGAGGGGGAGAGATTGTTTTATCCTTGGGCACTAGGGTTGTAGGCTTACAGTTTTCATGTTGATAATCATTGCATGCTGCCCAGAGTCACCTGTAAGGGAAGAGTGGCCAAACAGACCGATACATTTTCTGCTTTCCATAGCCACTCTATTTTTTTGTGTGAGAGAACTTTCTAAATGTTTACAATTAGATAGTTTATATTCTGTTATTCCCTTTGATAATTGCTTGCTCTTCCTAACAGTCATCAAATGCTTGGGTGTTTGAGGGCTTGTCTTATGCTGAGCCCCCTGAAGTTGATGTTTGGGGAGCAACTGGCAGGAGAACTAGGATACCTGGTTTTCAAACCATCATGAGGTCCTTGGTAAGAATCTGGTTTAATATTTATTGTTGTCTACTAGCCAATCTCTCAAGGCTTCAGATCTCAGTTGCTCTGGTTTTGGTCAAAGGGAGCCATTTCCAAGATTGAGTGCTAACATTTACTCAATAGCACATTTGTACAGCAGTCTTAGACTCCAGCAATTTTTATCTCTATGATGAAGCCATGTTTTTAATCAATATTCTTGCATTTCTCTTAAACTTCAGATAAGATACTATGTCTCCAGAAAAATTATGTTTGATCTTTATTTCTATTGGATTGGGGGAGGGGGGGAGCGGACAACTTTTAAGCACTAAGAGAATGCATGAAGCCTAAGAATTGGCATTTTAATCATGTTTTCCCATAATCTGAACAACTTTTTCAGTCTTAACTGGATGTGAGAGAAGGATAAAAATTAGAGCACAATTATAGGTGGATTTGTTTTCAGGGGGCAGGTGCACAAATCCCATTTTGCTTTTGTCCTTCTGTCTGTTCCAGTTAAGAGCAGCCTCTGAAGGATCCAAAGTCTGGTCTGTGCTGCCTCCTTCTGGTGTCCCTTGGCACTCTCCAAAGGCTCCTGAAGCCCCGGAGAGGACAGGAGCAGGCATTCTCTTCCTCAGATCCCTGTCCTGCTGGGCTTCCATCACACAAAAAACGCTTCTAATATGCTCCTATTCTTAGCTGTGCACATGCCTGGTACTTGGATGGTCACTGCTTTCTTTATTAAATCTCTGCCCATCTCACAGTTTCTGTTCCTTTGGAGGAGGGATGCTGAAGCTGCTCATCGTGTTTCCAGCAGAACAGCACCTAGTCCTTGCCTTAGTTTCCAGCCCACGCCATCCAATTGTGCACACTTCTCTTGGATGCTGGAGTGTTATGGGCTGGGGGTGGGGGGCAATTTGACTTTGCAAAGGGAGTTAAGGGAACCTGATAGGCACTGTTTTGCCTGAGGTAGTGGCAATGGCCTCTGTTCAAATGCCCCCAGCGAAAAAGAGTCAAGGAAGTTTGGTCCTTGGTAATGTGAATCCCTTTTTTCTAGTTCTCCCTTCTGAAACTATTCTGCCCCCTGCTTTTCATGACAGCTCTTTGGTATTTGAAGGCATTTGCCATCAAATACCCTCCAGACTTCTCTTCTCCTGCTAAACATATCCATCCTTCCAGGTTTTACTTGCAGGCCCTTTTCTCTTGGTTATTTTCTTCTGGACCAACTCCAATTTGTCCATGTCTTTCTGTGAGTGTGATACTCAGAGCTGGACTTGGGATTCTAAGTGCAGCCTAACCAAGGCAGCCTAAAGAGGAACTGTGACTTCTCTTGATTTCAGCAGTATCCTTCTGTTAGCGCAGCCTAGAATTGCATTTGTTTTGTTTGCAGCTGGGTTATGACGCGAATTCAGCCTGTGATTCCCTTAAATAATTACCCAGTTTCTTTTTTTTTGTTCCAGTTTATCAGAATCCTCCTGAATCTTGATATTATTCTCTAAAGCATTTGCTATATTATCTTTGTGTCATCTGCAGATTTGATAACTCTTATCCTGATTTTCCTCCAGAACAATTGATCAGCAATGTGGAACAGAATATTTTCTTCTGAAAAGACCATTTTCTAAACTCTGTAAGAGCACAACCCATGGAAGCAAACAAACCAGACAATTTTAAAGCTGTATTTAATGTTTCTGATTACCATAATTAAATTTAATGGAAGATTCTTTGCATGAGTTAATATCTTAAGAAGTTTCTGTGCCTTTCATTTGCGGTGAAACTATTATTTATTTACTTAACATTTCTGTGATCTACTTTGAATACTGACAGCATGCATAAGAATTTTCAAAATCAAATAAATCAGACAAGAAACTCCCCGTTACACATAGAAAATGAATGCCACAAAATGATCAACTCAGGTTAAAAAAAGAGGAGTTTTTGTGACTGACTTTCACAAAACTAGGAGCAAGAGCAGTCATAATGTCAAAAATTCCAGAAGACGTCTTGGTCCTTTGATAAGAATAGTTTCAAAGCAAAGCTTTGGATTTTTTGATTAGAATATCTGAACCACTTTAAAATGCTTAATATAAGTACTGGAATTGAGGGTGTTCAGAAGAGAGATGGATTGGATCCCAGTCTATCGAGGGCACTGGAAAAATTCTCCATTTCAGATTTCCATCTGATGGGGCTGGCAATTTCTTCACCAGCCTTGGAGGCAGGGCTGCCAAGGGCACTTGGGAGGGGAGTGGGGCTGTCTAGCCCTGGTTGCTGCATGATGTATGGTGTGAGGGACTAAGGTGACAAGTTTATTGCTTGCTTCTGATTCATTATATGCCTTTATCTCTATACCATGGTAGGGATATTTCCTGGGTGATTTTAACCCAATGAACCCTTGCTCTCCCAAGGGAACAATGGAAATAAAGAGGAAACAAGGGTATCATCTGAAGGTTGCCATATGCAACCATAAACTTTGTCCTGTCAGAAGATCTGGTGAAAAGGTGAGCAGAAGAATGAATATGGATGGGTAGCTCTTTTATTGCATCCCTAGAGAAAATGTTGTAAGGAGAAACTGGAGAGGGTGAAGGACTTCTGGAAGGAAGGGATGAAGTGGGGGAGGGGAATGATGGCTTGGAAATAATGCGTCTCTAGGGAACCCTAAGCAGAATTGCTTGCCCAGTCAGTTCCAAGGCTTAGAATTTGGAAGACAGAGGCAGAGCCATTTTGCAAAGTAGTGGTCGGGGCCAAAACAAAGCTGGATTTGCATGGCATAATTATAAGTACTGTACCTGCTCTACGATCACTTTCCAGTCTTGTGTTTAAGGTTCTATTGGGAGGTCTCCAGAAGCTGCATGGGAGCTTTAAGCTCTGCCCATGGAGGGCTAAGCTGAATCTGCCCCTCCTGCACAGGATACCCTGCTGGAGGGCTCCTTGTTCCCCCCCTCTGCCACTCAGAATGTGGCAGCTGACCAAGGATCCTTCAAGCTTGGTGGCATTTGCATTGCTTGGCCAGAAATTTCCAGACATTGGTGGCAGTTTCTCTTTGACGAGTTTCTTAACTTTAGCTGGAAAGACAGAGAAGCAGAAACTGGTTTATTTTATTTATTTATTTGATTTGATTTGATTTTTATACTGCCCTACTCCAGCAGGACTCACGGCGGTAAACAGCCAAGGTAAAACATAGCATACAAAATTTAAAACAATTTAAAAAGATATTAAATAATTTCAGCCCACAATTTAAAAACACCCCAATAAAATCAATTACAAATTAAAACCGAAAGATGGGATCAAGCCAGCCCGGCTAGATGAAATAAGTGAGTTTTAAGGGCCCGACGAAAAGTCTGGAGGTCCGGGATCATACGTATCTCTGGGGGTAGGTTGTTCCAGAGGGCGGGTGCCGCCACAGAGAAGGCTCTCCCCCTGGGGGTCTCCAGGCGACATTGTCTGGCCGACGGCACCCTGAGGAGCCCCTCTCTGTGCGAGCGTACTGGCCGGTGGGAGGCTATTGGCGGCAAAAGGCGGTCTCGTAGATACCCAGGCCCTAAGCCATGGAGCGCTTTAAAGGTAGTCACCAACACCTTGAAGCGCGCCCGGAAGACCACCGGAAGCCAGTGCAGCTCACGCAGGAGGGGTGTCACATGGGAGCGCCCCATCGCTCCCATAATCCCCCGCACGGCCGCATTCTGGACCAGTTGGAGCCTCCAGGTGCAGCTCAAGGGGAGCCCCATGTAGAGATCTTAAAATCTTGCATGGACTGAAAAACAAGGACAGATCAGCGATGGGTTGCCCCCGGTTCGCACCGGTTCTATAAAACCGGTAGTAAAACCGGTGGGAGGCTCCGCCCACCGATCCCAACATCATCAAAACGCTTCTGCGCATGCGCAGAAGAGCGTGTGCAGCCCCGCTGCGAACCGGTAGTAAAGTTAAGTAGAACCCACCCCTGGGACAGATACCTTTATTTCCTGTCTGTAGTGTTAGAACTTGGGGGATCCTAAATGAAACTAAATTTGGGAAGGTTGTGGACCAAGATAAAAGTTACCCTTGTACACTGCAGAGTTACAATGTGGTGGTAATGGGCCAATTCATGGTGGGCAGGACAATCCAGGCCATGGATTCTGATTTTGTTGTGGAATCGTGGCAGGCGATCTTGCCCCCGTCTCTCGTTGCAAGCTCTCCAGGTGTTCTTGGTCAACTAGTGTCGGTCAGATCTGGCCAAGTGTAAGGATACTCTTTATTTCATTCATTCATTCATTCATTCATTCATTCATTCATTCATTCATTCATTTCTCAGGCTTATATGCACCTTCAATGGGAAATAACTATAAGCAATATATGCTCGATTTGAGTAAAAAGTGTTAAAATGATACAAGCAAGATAGTAATAATGTCATCCATCCCTTTGCACCAAGGAACATACTCCCAATCCTATAAATCGTCACTTTCTGTGCAGGGGAGTCTACTTCCAGTCCCCAAAGCCCCTGTCCTGGTTTAGCCCCCCTCCCCCGCCTTCTTTCTTCAAGAGCTGAACAATTATGTGGTCATGCATGGTGGTAGCGGCTACTTTCCAAGGAACAGGCATTTATTTGGTGGACATTTTGTGAAGTAATTCACATGGCAGGAGGAACTGCCTCTTGGAACTGGGGCTCCGCCTGATGCAAAAAAATGTATTCATTTTATTTATTTAAAAGATCTATACAACCACCCACCTTCTGAACAACTCTGGGCAGCTCCCAATGAGAGGTTGCTTTCCCAAACCTGCCTTTGAGACCTACAAGGGAGAACAAGGTTGTGAGTGCCCCTTCCCAGCGGGGCCTCAGTGAGGGCCCTCCTTGAGCCTGGCTGGCCTCAGGTCTGGCTGGAGTGTGAAGCGTCCTCTTGGCTCTTTTGGGGCTGGGAAAAAATGCATCTGCAGGCCTCAAAAGGAAGCCTTGGGGCAGCGTGGCTCTCAGTCCTCCCCCTGTGGTGCAACTTCACTCAGGCCAGAGTGTTTTGGAGTGGCAGGGCTGTGTCCCCATGATGGGCCCCTTTGCTGGGTAGACCTCCTTTCAGTTTAAGACCTCCTTTCCTCCTTTCTTTTCTGCCCAGGTAGCCGAGAAAGAAAGGCCAAAGCCCCGAGGCTGAGCCAAAGTGCATCCCCCCCACCCACCCCCATGCTTGGGGCAGGGGTGGGTGTTGCAGAACTGAAATCTGCCCCTGCAGCTCCATCTGGTGAGAAGCCTCCCTCTTCAGATCAGGCCAGTGGCTTTACAGTGGAGTCCTGAGCATGAGGATTACTTGGGAGGGAGACCCTTCCGGCTTTCTGCCAGCTGTCGGGGGTCAGGGCACTTGTGGCTTACATGAGCTTGTCAGCCAAGATGAAATGTTACTAAGATTAAATGCTACGCAGAACCCAGTTAGGCTTCCCGCTGTTGCATTTCAGGAGGGCTTTAGTCAGGCTGCCGCAGGGTTTTAGAGGGAGTAGCTGCTTTTCTGGCTTTGTGTGTGCGTCTGTGTCTGTGTCTGCATGTGCGCAGGCTAGTGCACCCCCCCACCCCTATGCACAAAGAAAACTCCTCTGAACCCCTGGACTGACTTCTTCTGGGGCTCTGAAAAATCAAGATTGCTGCTAAAAGAAGTGAAGTCTAAATAAATGGTTATTTGCACACTCACATGTAAAAAAGGTGCATACTCCTGGAAATCCCATTTGCAGGTTGATGTTGTTGAAGCTGCAAAAATGTTGAGGATATGTGTGGTTATAGCAGCATTTTGTAGCTTTGACATGACAGACTACTAGCTAAGCTTTGGTGAACAAAAAAAATAGAAATATGTATTTTAAATAGAAATACAAGGAAAGTGAAGTTTGGATGTTGTGTTTTCTTTGACAGCTTTCCTTATCCAGACTAGCTGCTTAAATGTAACAAACTTCTGGCATTTGGGGTTAAAGATCGAATAGTAACTAACCAAAGAATTTCCTGAGTTGAACAAATTTTTAATGTATTTTGTATATACCTTGACAGTGTTGTTGAGTTCAGAAGAGTTTACCCCAGGTTATGTGTTTGTGTTGAACTCCTGGAGACTGCCTGGATTGTTCCTGCAGTTTTCTCGGCAAAATTTTTTGACAGTGGTCTGCCATTGCCTGCTTCCTAGGAGAGAGAAGGATTGGCTCATCTAATCTGGATCATCCCAGCCTAATAGGGACAGGTGGTGTGTGAAAGAGAGTGAACACGTGAGTGTGCATAGTGGCTGCATTTCCACCTAACCACAACTTTTCCCTGACTGCTGGGGCCTCTTCTCACATTCCCATATCTACTAGTTCACCTGCTGGCCAGGCCTGAAGATCGCAGGGAAGCCTCTGGCTGGGCTAGATTTTGTGTGTCTTGAAGCACACACCATCTGAGTCCCTTTTATCTTGTGGTGGCACTCTTTTTGATCATGAGCTCATTCTTTAAGATCCCATCTTCAGATAGTCAAGTGCCGTCACCCTTTATAAATTTATAAAATATACTCTGTGTGATAGAATTCGTCCCAAAGTCCTTCTTTTGGGAGCCCAGCTTTGTTATAGGACAATCCAACTTGATCACAGCCTTTTAGAGTTCCCTCTCTAATAGTGACATTAATCATGAATGTCTTGGATATTGGTTTCAGTCATGAAGGTTCTTGGAATCCTCAAGTACCATCTCATCTGCTTTGCAAGACAAACTGAATGGCCCTCAAGGTCTCTCCAATTAAAAGAGAGGATGGGGGGAAACCTATCTTTGTACAGGTAGAGCAGGACAATGGCCAGAATCTTTCATAATATTACTTATGTGTGTGTGTGGTGGGGAGTGGGGTGGAATTTGCATTGTGTCACTCTTCCAGAATGGACTTCTGATGTGGGAGAAGTCTTAAAAGGGGCCTCTGCTTGCAAATTCATCTGATAAAGGAGAGAGGTGAGTCCTTCACCCCAGCTGTTTCCCCAGAGGAGACTTCCTGTGGGTTATCTGCAGCATGCCAGGGCCTAAGCACTGGTGCCTGCTTTTAATCCTGGAGCCCTCTCCCTGCTGCCTGCTGTCTTCCCTCCCAAGTCTTGAAAATCAGTTTTGAGGGATTCTGGTTTTGAGGGATTCTGCAATGTTGGACTTGTCCAGCACATTTCCGGCTGGAATCTAGAATGCTTGTTGACTGTTTAAATAAACCAGGACAGTTGAGGGGGCTTAGACTGCCTGAATCTTCTAACCCATATGCTACAGGGCTGAGGCCATGTAATCCTTTTGGAATCACTTGGGCAAAGTTGGACTTGCAGGAAGACCAGACACAAGGGGGATCTACCTCTTGGTGGTCCTGGAGAAATTTGCCATTCTCTGCTAGCTTAGCACAAAGTGGGTGGAGCAGAGCCATTTTAACCTAGTATTTAAGGCTGGCCACTGGACCTAAGCATTGCCCCCTCTTAAACCATGCTGGCAGCCATTTAGTCTAATACTAACAGGTTTGTTGCCTGCTGGGATTTCATGACTGCTTGAAAGATTCTGGCTGGGGAAGAGAGGAGTCCTCTTTGGATTAACCTGTGAATTGCTTTCTCTCTAGACTCTAGAGTCTAGAGTGTGCAGGTGCCTGCCTTTCTCTGTCCCCTGAAAAATCCCCATGTCCCATGACTGATATCTCTGATACCTGAAGTTGCCCTCAGTTGTTGCAGAATTGGATTTGGATGTGTCTTCAGCAGTGGATACCAGAGCTCTGTGATGTCAGGTTAGGGGACAGTCTTCTCCTAGAACAGCTGCCTGATTTGGTCCTGGATGCTGATTGTTGGCACCCCTCTTTGTACAGCTGTTGTATCTCAAGACAGAATCTTCCAAGTACACTTCTTTGTCTCATGACTTGGCTGCTAAGTTGAAAGGGAGGGACATTCTTTGTCTCTTTGTACTGATGTATGTCACCAAACTTCTGCAAATGTATTTTCCTTGATATTTTCCATTTAAAAATTATATTCCTCTAACTGGGTCAGCCAACTTTATACTGTAAGCCTCTGAGAGCAATTGCTGAAAAAATCTGTCTGAGTGCACATTTTCCAGACTTTCTCTTTGCCAGCCAATCATCCTTCCCTCTGAAGGAAGAACCTGCCTCTTAGTGGATAATGAGTGCCTGGGGAGATGGTCAGCCTAGGAGTGGCCTTCTTAGAGGGTGAGCACTGAAGGGTCGATGGACTGTAGCCCTTCTGTGCTGGGGTTGAGGAGGTGGGTAGCAGTACAGCCAACTGGGTGAATGTTTGGGCAAGACTCAGGACTGCAGACATGGTTCCAGAGATACTTAGAAAATCAGAAGGAGATGAAGGATTGATGATGGGACAGCTGAAGCATGCTTGATGAGAGAGCTGTATGGGTGTGAAGGAAGGTTTGATGGACATCTTTATTGTGTGATGCAGAAGGAGGCCAAGAGTTTGCAATGATTTTGATGAAGGGACTGTGTGTGCATTGTGATCTGCTGCCATCTTCCTCTTGTCTAGTCTTGTGCCAGGCAGGAGGAAGACAGTTTGCATATGCTCAGAGTAATGTTTGTTGCACCACAGTGCTGCCTGCTGGTTTAAACCCAGTGGTAGTTCCAGAAGTATCCTGAACATTTAGCCAGCAAAACCAAATTTGGGTGGGAGAAGAGGTGGTGGGTGAAGCATCACAAATTGCATTCTCCCGATGATATGCAGTGGGTGAACAAGAATTAGAAAATTAATGGTTTCCTGCAATTAATGTAATGACCTATGCTAGAAGAGGTTATTTACACTGGAAATAGAACTCTTGGCTGTAGACATCAGGGTGTCTTTGTCAAGCAGCAAGCTGATATTGAGCAGGCTTGGCCAGGAGATCAGGGTCTCATGTTTGGGTTGTGGTCAAGAGAACTTGGGAAGGGCAGAATCTCCTCTCCCCCTTGCTTCCTCTTATGGGTACAGAGGATGGCTTAAAGATCTCAGAATAGCCAGGAACCAGACTGTCAGTGACCAGAGAAAGGGCAGGTTTGCTTTGCTTTTATTTTTCAAAATATTTTTGTATTTCCTTTGGATTGAGGCACTCCAGCAGAAAGCATGTAGAATAAATAGGTCATGTCAACTCATTGAAAGCAAATTACTTACCACAAATCAGCATAAACATGTGAAGAAACAAACAGAAAAGTGGTGACCTGCCTCAGGAAGAGTAACACTAGTATAGGATATAATAATATTGTTCCAGGGAGGGATATTCCGTGGACCAGGATCATCAAGGAAAAGGTTTTCTTCCTTCTTGTTATTTACAGGAATATATGGAAAAGCCTATATATGGTACTCCCGAGGATGATTGAAGGGAATACCAATGAGCTGCAAACGGGGCCCTTTTCTAGCCATTTCTTCTCAGTGAAAGGTGGGAACTTGTAAGGTGGTGCTGCATTCCATAGGTTTCTGAGTAAAGATGGTGCTTGCGTGGTGCTCTGTAGATGCACAGCAATCTCCCAAAAGTGAGCTTGTTGTTGGAGCAGTCTGATGGGCCGAAAAAGCCCCTCTCCCTGAATGCAAGGGGATTGGTGCCTTTTCCTCTGTTACAGAAAGGGCCTGTGTGTGCATGTAAGTCCAGCGAAGCTGAGACCGGCCTGGGTCCTTTCTTCTGTGCTGATCTGTCTAGGGCAGAGTTTCTCAACCTTGGCAACTTTAAGATGCATGGGCTTCCAGAATTTCCCAGCCATCCATAATATGGAGAAGAAAGAATTTCAAGATCCCACTCCTTTGGACTCTGTTGCAAGCCACAGCCCATGGTTTTTTCCAGGAGAAATTGTGGATAGGCTTCACCATAAGATGGCCCATCTCTGCCAAACGAACAGCCTGAAATTCTACCACGATGCCAGCAGTTGATGAGGTTCCTTTGCTGGATAGGAAGAGGTTGATGTTGTGACCCACAGTGCCTGGGCCCGGTGAGTTGCTTACCAGCTTGGCCCTGTCTTTCTGTGGCTCTTTCCTCCCTTTGCCTTTTCAGTCCCTGATGAGGCAGAGTTAGCGGTCTTGGAAACCATCTCAGCAGTACTTTCCTCTAGGCGTCCTGCGTCACCTTGCTATTCTAGGTCGCTTGTCATTTTAGTACAGAGGAAAGCAAATGTGCGAATACAGTGTGCCCATGTGCCAGCCACTTTTACTGCCTGGTGCCCATGATGATGACAGCTTCCAGCTTGCCATTCTTGCAGATGAGTAACAGGCAAATGACTTGTCCCTGATGGCAAATACTTGCCACTCTTCACCCCCCTGCGGTACAATACTTGCCCATGTTACAGAGGCCCGAAACAACGAACAGGAACCTCCAGACAACGTCTGCTGCTTTTCCGCACTGCTGGAGAGAGCTGGACCATTTGTGCTGTGCGGGGTGATGAGTGTCAGGGATTTGTTCCAAGCCCTGTTGAGATGTGGCTTACATCTGTAAATCCTTTTCCGCTTCACGGCCCAGCCACGAGGCTTCATCTATGTGACTGCCCATCACAGTGGCCAGGCCTCTGCTGGCTGGGGCACTTGGGGAAAGAGAAGGCAGCCGCAGGGTGTTGCTGCTGCTGTGCTCACCTTCCAGGGGCAGGTGGCAACCTGTCTAGGCTGAGCTGCCTCTGGACTGGAGCTGCATTGCCCCATGTCCAGTCCCGAATCCTGATCATCAGCTCCTTCCATGACTGTACTGGACCGCTCTGGATGACTCTTTCGTGGCAGGGCGAAACTGGTTGTACAGCCAAGTGGCCCTGGTGGATGCTGGCTCCGTTAGCTGACCAGGGAAGGTGTGCGCCAGAGGTAGGTGACCGCCTGCTCTCCCTCCGCCCCTTGCTCTGAGCAGCTGTTTCACTCTTGGGCCAGAGGAAGGTCTTCCTTAGGGAGTAAGGCATACTTGCATCAAACTGAAGAGATGGTCAGAATCATGGGGAGGGCACTTCCTGGTCTGAGCACCTGGGCTGGAGTCTCTTTTCACTTGGGATTATGGCAGGGTTAGGGTACCTCAATCACCTTTTCCCACTTTTAAGGAAGTTACAAGGACAAGCATCTTCCCAGGTGGCTTCTCTTCTTCACTATTGGAGGGAAAAGATAGAGGGAAAATACAGACTAAGATCAGTTAGGAGCAACCACAGTGAGCAATCATTAAGAAGTTAATAGCTAATAATGTGCTTTAGGAATACCTAAGAAAAAAACCCACTGTTGATAGTAATTCGTGATTATTGCTAAACAAGGGACATGGTCTATTCTGTAAACAGTAAAAATAGTCCAAGTGGTTTCTTTTTCAAATCCAAAGGAGTTTGTGTCTCATTGCTCAGGGAGCTTGCCCATTCTGCAAAACCTCTCTCTGGCAAAGCCCTCATGTAGCCCGCCCGAGTGAAAAAGGGGCTTGCACCAAGTCCTCTTTTTGTGTATGGGGTGCCTTTCATGGAACTGTGAGCAGAAGACCATAAAAGCTGAGCATAACAACCATGACCGTAGAGCAGGTAAGCTCTGTGTTGCTGCTGCTCCTCTGGGTTACGACTGGAGCCCTGGGACCCAGGGCGAATGAAGACACCTGGCGGGATCTTCTACTGGGTGGACCTCATGGCACTGGAACCTATCCCTTTCACTCAGGGTTCCTCCAGAGCTGCCATCTGAGGCCAATTGTTTGCTGACCTGAAGGTATCTTTTCCTGTGCCAAGCAGAGAGCGTGCCCAGTGCAGAGTCATTCTTTGTGCAAGGCTCTTGGGGTGCTGTCCCAAACAGGTACTTTTCCCTTCCTTCTATCCTGGACAAGACATTAAGATCCCTGTGGTCCCAAACTTGTGGGTGCTGGCCATTTGGGGGTATGGTATAGGATTACTGCTGGTATAATTAAATTGACTTCCCAGCTACTCTTCTCAGACTTCCATTTGAGTGGAGACTAATTTCCGTATAATAACATTTTGTTATTTGCAATAAATCATCCACAGTAAGGTGACTGGGTTATGTCATTATTTGCAAACCTCCAAGTATAATTACCCAGAGCCTGAAAAACCTTCCTTTGAAGTGTTGGTTGTGCCAACCATTTGAACACAGTGGATGTGTATCTCCTTGCAGACTGTCCTGACTCAAAAATGACGGGCGCCAGGCAGGAAAGGTCCACCAGCATCCTGCCCTTCCCAAAGAGGCTTGAAGTTTCCTCAGTGTTCCCAAGAGGCTGATGGCCTGTTTGCAAGGGAGGGGCTCAACTTTAGTTAGAAAGGGAGGGAGGGGAGATGAAGCCACAGCAGTCATGGGAAATCCTCTCATCCTTGGGTAAGGAGAAATGTCTCTGTGAATAGCTAATGCAATAGGATTAGAAGACTTTTGTTCATCTGAGCCCCGTATGAAGGGCAGCCAAAGTGCCAACTTCTCAGATATACTGTACACTACTGAACGTAAAGCAAATAATGCAGGGAAAAATCATTATTTTTAAAAATTATGTTTCTGTTTAATTGTCTGTTCATGTATTTGGGGAACACATATCGACAGATCCCATTCCTATCGAACAATGAGGTTAAGTAGCAGTTAGCTGGATAGGGCTTTAATGATCATTTTTCATTGATTAACATATGTCAAAGAGTCCTTATGGCATGGTAGAGGTTTGCTTCACAGCTTTTTCTGTGCACTTTTTAAGGGTGGAGCCGATGAACAGCTGGACCGGTTTGGTTCAGTTCAACTCAATTCAGAATTGCGTGTCTGAAGATCCTGCTCCTCTCTCACTGACCCGATGCCCCCGTGGGGCTGGAATTCCAGAATTCTAACTGGTGAATGTTTCCCTGGGGACAGAGATGCTGCAGACGGGATCCTTCCTCTTGTTCTGCAAGGTGACCTCTCCTCTGTCATTGGCAGCCCTTGCAAGCCCTGGGAGAATGGCAGAGCTGCCATTTGGTAGAAGATCCCAAAGTAACTTGTGAGTTGTTTCTACAGGTTGTGGTGGTGGATAGTAACTTGGGTGGCTTTGAAAGGAGAGTACTAAATTCATGGAAAACATATTTTATTTATTTATTTGTGCCATTTATTCACTATCTCAATCCTAGAAAGTTTTAAATTTTAGAGATAAATTTAATTAATTTAGTTTTAATTAGAATTTTTGATACAGACATAGACATATGCCTGTAGGTGTGCAGTTAGAATCCTAATCAGATTATTACCGGCTTCTACTCAAAAGACTGTGAGTAGGAGTCATCTGGGTTCAGGAGGAAAGGGTGTTTCATTGATGAGGAACTCTTTTTTTTTTTTAATAAAGTTTTTTATTTTTATTTTTCATAAACACATTTACATGTACAGTCATTTCCATCATTTTTCATTCATCTTTTCTTTAACTTTCATTTTTCATTTTTACTTTTTCGGGGCTGCTCTTTTACCCTTTACCTTTACTCCAACCTTTTTTCTTCTCCTCCCCTTCTCTTCCCGTTTCTCCTCCTACTTCCTTCGTTCTTCCTCTCCTTCTCTTTCCTACTTCCCCTTCTCTTCCCCCACTCCTCTCTTCTTCCCCCTTCTAACCTTCTCCACTATTCCTCTTTCCCCTCCCTCTTCTTCCTCTCCTTTTCCCTTTCTTCTTTCTCCTCTCCTCTCCTCTCCTCTCCTCTCCTCTCCTCTCCTCTCCTCTCCTCTCCTCTCCTCTCTTTTCCCTTCCTCTCTTCTACTCCTTCCCCTCTCTCCTGTTGTTTCCCTTTTCAGTTCAATCTAAAGTGGTATTTGAGCAGCCCCAATTTCCTAATTATCTTTATTCTCATTTCAATTTCTTATTCAATTATTATTTATTTTTATTTCATCATTTGCGTACATTTTTATAATATCTCACTTTTTTTCCCTTTTACCCCCCCTCCCCTTTTTCCTTTTACTTGGCATCATCTGGGTATCTATTTTTCTAATTGTTTTCTCCCATCTATTCGCTATCTATTTTATCTCTATGTCCTTATTCATATTTCTTTTCTAACCAATCATAAAATTTATCCCATGTCTTGAAATACAGATAAAGATAAAGACTCCTCTTTATCTTTTATTCTCAATGTTAATCTATTCATTTCTGCACATTCTAAAATTTTCTTTATAATATCTCCTTCCAACGGAATTTTATCTGCTTTCCAGTTTTGTGCAAATACAATTCTAGTTATTATATGAATTATCAGTTATTATATGAATAATCAAATATGTATCTTCTTTGCTATAATTCTCTGGTAAAATTCCCAAAAAGAATATCTCTGGTTTTAACTCTAGATGTTGCTGCAACATTCCCTCTAACCATGTTTGTATTTTCAGCCAATATTGTTTTGCTTCTTTACACAACCACCACATATGATAGTATGATCCCGGCAACTGATGACATTTCCAACACTTAGCTGATTTATCGTTAAACATCTTAGCTAATCTTTCTGGTGGCATATGCCATCTATAAAACATCTTATACAAGTTTTCTTTATAGGCTGTTGCCATTGTTAATTTATAATTTCTTTCCCAAAGTTGTTGCTATTTGTCCAATTCTATGGTGTATCCAAAATTCTTTGCCCATGCTGTCATTGTTTCTTTTACTTCTTCATCTTCTAGTTTAATACGCAATAAATAATTATATAATTTCTTAATCATTTTCTCATCTGTTCCTGTCAATATTTCATCCAGTTCTGATTTCCCCAAGTTAAAGCCATATTGTCTACGATCTGCTTCATATCTTGATTGTATTTGCAATCTTGTGTACCAATCTATCTCAATTCCTTGACTCTCTAGTTCTTGTTTTTGTTTCAGCTCTCCCTGATCTGTCAAAATGTCTTTATATCTAACAATATTCCCCATGTTCACAAT
This sequence comes from Pantherophis guttatus, assembly GCF_059756535.1. Lineage (NCBI taxonomy): Eukaryota > Metazoa > Chordata > Lepidosauria > Squamata > Colubridae > Pantherophis > Pantherophis guttatus. The sequence goes on from NC_142071.1 coordinate 32,687,201, forward strand.
ATTTGGGTATGTCACCGCTTCTATTGTAGAAAGCCACATTGGAATATTCAAATGATGTTTTTCTTTTACTCTCTCCCACACTGATAGCAACCCATTTCTTACATAATGTCTTTGGAAATATCCATGTATCCTTTGTTTCCCATACCATAAAAAGGCATGCCAACCCAGTTGTAAATCATGACCCTCCAATGTCAGAAGTCTTGTATTCCTTAATAAAATCCATTCTTTAATCCATGTTAACGCTGCCGCTTGATAATACAATTCCCAATTCGGAAGGCCAAACCCACCTCTAATTCTTGCATCTTTAAGCATTTTTATGTTAATCCTTGCTCTCTTTCCTTGCCACACATATTTCCATGTTATTTTCTTCAACTCTTGAAAATATTTTTTCTCCAGTTTTATTGGTATAATTTGAAATAAAAATAATATTTTTGGTAATATATTCATTTTTATTAATGCTATTCTTCCCATTAGTGATAATTGCAACTTTCTCCATTTCTCCAGGTCTGTTTCAATTTGTTTTTTTCAGTTTGTGATAATTGTCTTCCTTGAGCGTTGCTCATCTTGATGTCAGATAGATGCGCAAATATTTCACTTTCTTCACAATTTGAATGTCCAGTTTCTCCATCATCTCCTTCTTTTGCTTTTGAGAAAATTGATGAGGAACTCTCGTTGGCCCTCTTTCACCATGCCTGCTCTTGAAGAGCGACTGAATCATAGAATCCCAGGACCAGAAATTTCTTATTTCCAGGTGGAATTCCCCCTGACAGAACCCTGAAGAACCCCACTGCACACTTCCCTCCACATAGATGTAGTTCCCTTGAGGACCAGACACTGAGTGTGGTTAGTCAGCCAACTGCAGATCAGTTTGGTAGTGATACTCTGTATTGTAAATTGCTCTATCTCACTAAGAAATAGGCTGTGACCTACTTCATCAAGTGTGTTATTGAAATCCAAGTATGCTATATCCACAGAACTTCTTGGTCCACTAATTTAGTCATTCTAACAAAGAAGGCAGTAAGGTTTGTTTGGCATTCCCTCTTTTTAACAAACCCACACTGGCTTCTATTAATCAGCTTGGGCCTTTTTTCCAGAATTTCCCCAGTCCTAGTAGTTCCTCTCTTTCTGTTTGGACAGGCAGAATCCATGTGGGAAAAATAGCCTCTTAAATACTAACTGGCTAAGGTTCCATGGCAGCCCCCTTGGAATGTATTGCTCCATAATGAGGATAAGAGTGACCATCCTCCTTTCATCCCCTTCCAGGGAAGGCCTTGCTGTGCTACAGCCCCCAGGCCATGGCTTCTACTTGTTTCTTGAGGGCCTCATATTGTGTGCCAACTTTGGCAAGATTCAGAAGGCTTCTGAATTAACAGGCCCTCCATCATGCTCAGGTTGAATCTGAGCTTGTTTTCCCCTGGTCTTAAGCTTGATGGACAGCACTTCATCTCTCATTTGGCCTAGGTGAGGATGTACAATTGGGTAATATTGGCCTGTTGAGGCTCTCTAACTCTGAGCAGGATGGCCTCTCCCCGTGGTTTTCTGTAGATGTTAACAAATCTATCAAGCCCCAAAGACTTGGGGTGCCTCCAAAGAATAGGTGCAGGGGAGCTACTGTGGAAGAAGGGGATGTCTCTATGGCCTGCTTGTGAGCACCCAAGACAACCTGGCAGAAACCGAAGGTTTGCGATGTCCTTCTGGTGCTGGGCGTGCTGGGAAGGAGGGCTGAGACTTCCATTTCAACTCCCAGTAGCTGCCAGCACCTTTCAACGGTGGTGGATTCCCCCCAGGCACTCTATCCCTTGAGCAGCAATAGAATACAGAATGACAGAGTTGGAAGGGGCCCTGGACATCTTCTAATCCAACCCCCTGCTCAAGCAGGAAATCCTATACCATTCCAGACAAATGGCTGTCCCTTTCTTCTTAAAAGCGTCCAGTGACAGAGCACCCTTAACTTCTGGAGGCAAGCTGTTCGACTGGTTAATTGTGCCCAATGTCAGGAAATTTCTCTTTAGTTCTAGTTTTGCCACTGTCCCGTTCTCATGTTTGGATAGGAAAGCCCTTCGCCGCCTCCGGGGCTGCAATTGTCACTTTGTTCTCCGGCTGTTCTCCAGATGTCTCTCTGGAGTCCAGATTCCTAAGGGGGCTGGGGCTTCCTTCTCAAGCAGTTTCTTCCTTCTCTTTCCTCCTCTCCAAAGCAAGGCCCAAAGCTCCTGTGGAAATCTAGAAATAGGGGAAATAAACAATCACCCATCCCAGATTTCAAAGTCAGAATCAGCTGGGTAATCCAAGCCAGCTGCTTGCAGTCGCTGCCTCATGCAAGTGACCAAATAGTATGGCCAGGACACAAGTTTCTCGGAATGGGACAGCTAGGTATGGTCAACTCACTGCCAGCAGCTTGCCTCTGCCAAGTCACCGCCACCAAGTCACCGCAGAACAACTCCACAAAGCCAACTTGGCACGGAGACAACTTGCCATGGGTGCCAGAGGGAGAACCGGGTGGATGCACAAGCAGGCGGGTGGGTAGAGCGCAGAGCAGTGGTGGTGGCTGGGGGCATCCTATTTTCACACACACCGCTGCCTCCACCGCTATTGCTGCTGAACCCTAAGCCAAAAGGTTTGGGGCCAGTGGTGGGCGGGGCAGACATTGGGAGAGTGGTGGCTGGGGGCATCCTGTTTTTACACCACCTGCTGTCACCGCTGCCATCCTTGGCTTGGTGTGTGTGAAAATGGGATGCCCAGGCTCCCACCTCCCCACCGCCCACCCCACCCACCACCGCCACCGCTGCCATCACTGACCTCTTCGACCCAAAGCTCAGCAGCAACAGTGGCGGTGAGGAGTGTGAAAATGGGAACCCCCAGCCACCATCATCACTCTGCATTCTGCCCACCAACCCGCTCACTCACCCGCTTGGGTCTCCGGCTGTCCACATCAAGATGTCCCTGTGGTGAGCTGGCCATGTGGAGTTGTCCTGTACCAGCTGGGTGATAGTGAGTTGGCAGAGGCAACGTGGTGGTGGCGAGCTGGCCGTGGTGAGTTGTCCTAGACCCCAAGTTTCTTCCCTCTCCCTGCTGCCATTCTCCCCAGTCTGTAGTATCAGTGGCCTGGGCTCGAGCCATCCTTCTCCAGCCTCTTGCAAGTTTGCCTTCCTCTTTCTCAGGCTGTTGTGCTTGTGACTGAAATAGCTATGATGGATTCCACCACCACAACACCTCTTCTACACCCCCCTCCATTATCATAAATATTTCAGAATAATTGAATAAGCATTCATTCAGCATCCATTTCTGCTCCATTTCTTCTGTAGTTGCTCTGGGCTGGTGGCTAGTCTGGGTGGCAGGTGGTTGAGCTCTGGGTCTTCAGAGCTGCCCAGTGGCATCTTTGCCCGCTGGCAATGTGGTCAGCATGAGGAGGAAGAGCCGCTCTGGGTCTGGCACCTTAGTTCTGGCACTGAGATAGGAACTCAGTTTGATCCTATTGGAATCGAAGGCGCTTCATTAAATCGCCTGTGAGGACATCTGCAAAAAGAGCAAAGATCTCAGAAAAGCCATCTCTCAGAAGCCCCATAGAATCCCTGGTGCTTAAGCTCAGGTGGTGGAGAAAAATGATGAATTTGTGATAAAGAATTATATAAAAGGGATGAATATGGAAAAAGCAGGAAGGTTGGAATAGATTATAAAAATTAATATATATAAGATGTGTAAGATGTGACCCAGACAACACTCTGTTCATAAAATATATATGATAAAAGAAAAATGTTAATAAAACTTGTTTACAAAAAAAAAAAAAAAAGCTCAGGCAACGGTGTCACTCAGCAAAAGTCCTGCCCTCCTGAATTATTCCTTATCAATCCCAGAACAAGTGTCTTAACTTTAATTGCATTCTTTTTGTCTGGTTGTGACATTCTATGAGGGAAGGAAAGCTGTTTCCTAGTGGCCCATTGATTATTCAGCCAAGCCTGATTAATGCTCAATAGCTTATAGCTTCATTAGGGATCGAGACCTTTTTTACATAAGCAAGGAATATGAGAAAAAAATGGGAGCAGGCTGTGTCCAGAATCCAACAGCAGATTTGGGAAACCATCCATCCCATCTATGTGTGAGGGGCATCCGTTGCTGCCCCCCCCCCATCCCGACCATCAGTCCCTCTGGTTAGGTTCTAGGGACAGGTGTCCTTATGAAAAAGGTGCTCTTTGAGTCTGCTCTGGATGGGCTTTTTCAGGCATTCTGCTCAGGAAGCCCAGGGTTGTTGGTTTCTTGATGTCCCTTTGGAAGGCCTTTGGCATATCTTGCCAGCCAGGGCGTTCTCCGCTGCAGAGATAAGATCTTGAGAATGAAATTTCTCCCTCTTCCCTCTGCTTTTAGAAGGCTGCGTTTGGATGATTCTGACATTCTGAAAAATCTGGTCCAAACTTCATTCTAATAGGAAAGTGTCTATTTGCTTTCAAATAAGAAGAGGAAGGAGAATTAGGTATGTTCACAGTCCTGAATTATTTATAAAAATAGTAAAGGTGGGATTGTAATAAATAAGCGCTTTGCCTCTCATATTTCATGTTCAGTATTTGTATGTCTGGATAGGTATGATTACATTGGAAAGATTGGGATGAAAATGGAATTTTTGTGGGAGGAGGAACTAACTGAATCCCTTCTGGAGCATATTTCCACAAAGTTTTATGCTGATAAAAGTCATAGCTAAAGACACTTGTATGTCTTTTTGGCTAATTGGCCCACAAAAGCCAAAATGAACTTTTATGCTTTTGTCGATCACATATCTCTGTAGTTTGGGGTTTTGCAGGAAAAATATGTTTATCTTATAATGTATTCTATAGAGATGCCATCGATGTGACATACGGTACACAGGTGGCTCTAACAAACCTGTCACCTGCAGTGGCTTTTCTGAAATGGACCTGTTCAGATTTGGTGGGGATCAAGTTTGAGGTAGGAAGAAAGATGGACGCACCTTGTGTTCTTTCTATGCTGGCGATCTTTCTGGAACAAGAAAATTCAGAAACTGTGTGAGAGTTGCAAAATGCAGAAAAATTTCCACCAAACTCCATTACTTATGATTGGGATCATAAGTAGGTTATTGGCCTGATGGCTAAAGAGGATAAGGTACAATAATATTTTGATATTGAAATAAACACAACGATGGATTCTTTTATTTTTGTTGTTCATGAATTGTGACCCTCTTTAGTTTTAAAAGTGTGCTTCCTTTGCATTCAGAATGAGAGGTTATTCTATTAAACTGGGACTTTTTACATTTCCTGCAGTGGGAATGGTGGCTCTTGTTTGTCCATGTTGCCTTTCCTGTGGCTGGAGCTGGGCCTGAAGTTTCTCTGCATTTGTGCATTGATTGACTTTTGCATTTCTGCAGTGTGGTCTCCCCTTATATTGTCCAGTGGAAACCAACTTTTTGGATTTTTGATCAACCCAAATATAAGAGGTACAAATTAATAGTTTAGCACCACTGGAAATGGTGCTTCATTTCCTTTGGAGAACCTGAAGCAGCTGTTTGACCATTCAGATAGTGACTTCCTGAAAGCTCTCCAAGGGAGAGATGCTCCCCATCAGAATGCAGTGAAACTTTGCTGCATTCCTGCTGGAAGATCCTCACAAGACTCCCCGGGACTTCTCTCAGCCCATGAGCCTCTCAGATTCTTCCTAAGGAGGGGTGCCATTCAAGCAAACCCTCCCGCACTCCTGTCCCACTGGTGGCTGTAGTTTCCAGGACCAGGAGAAGTTAGAAGTCAGTAGCGATGGACATTTCAGACTTTGCATTCAGGCTTCCTGGGGTGAAGTAATGAACTGAGCTTCTTGAGGCTTCCCACAAATTCTGCTGGGAAGTTAACCCTGGCAAGGAGCAGAGATTTACATAGTAAGCAGCAAAAATCGTTAGCGGTGCTGCTAGTGTCCTGCTTAATTAAGACATACAGCCTTCGTGTGCGGCAGGAAAGGGGGGAGATAGTCTCTATTTATGGTCTGTGCAGAGGCATCTGTCAGGGAGAAAACACAGAGCTTGTTAGTGTGCGGAAGATGCCTCTTGCCCTGGATTTCAGCAAGCCCCAATTGCAGTCATTTTCCCCCAAGCTGTAATGGCAGAGGCAAATAAAATAGATGGGAAAATAGCAAATATTATTTTTAACCCGTTTTATACTCCAGATTGCTTCATTCTTCAGGACACAACAATTCTGGAACATCTTTAAGAGATTCCTTTTCCTAGGCCTTATATTTTATAACTACAAGGAGTTCCTCCTTATTTTATGTCTGAGAAAATATGTTCCTTGGTTGTGTGGCTTATTTTTAAATCTACAGATGGTTTTGGCTTCTTCTGCCCTCAGCTTTTGCTGCAGCTTTCCACCTCAGTAAACTGCTTTCTAATTTAGCCAGAGGCTTAGAGCAACTGTGCTGTCATATTTGGTTGTCCATTCTCATCTCCTTTGCATGTTCTCATTCCTTCTTTGATAATGAGCAGCTAGAGTGCACATCTGTGCTAGCTTGCTCACTTTGTAATTCTTGTCCTATCTGTAGAAATAATGGTGGAAGTTCAGGGCCAACTTGCCATGTGGTGAATTTTCGATGGAACCATGAATAAGGGCATTTGAGGTGGGAATATATCTGAAAGAGGGCCACAGAGATCAGGAACCATATTGGAACCATAAATGGAGAGGAACTGGTGAATGTGATCTGAGCATCACTAACTGTAATTTTGAGAATTCCTGGAGCATCAAAGATTGGAGAAGAGCTAACATTGTTCCAGTATTTTTTAAAAAGTGGATTCGGGAAACTATTGCTTGACACTAATAACCAGAAAAGATAATCAAGCAGTGGGACTACAAGCACCTGGGAAGGAACAAGACAATTTCTAGAAGCCAGCATGAGTTTCTTAAAAATTGATTGTGCCAAACTAATCTTGCTTTTTTTTTTTACATTCGTAGACAAAGGGAATGCAATCGATGCAGTGCACATAGATTTAAATAAAATATAAAATAAATACATAAAGTTGACTGTAGATTCCATCTCCATGAAATGGAACAGTGCGGGATGGATGATCCCACTACCAGATGGATTTGCTGTTAGCTGTCCATGGTCCTTAATGGATCTAGGTCTATGTGAGTGTCCCAGATGATGTGGAATACCTCAGGGTTCTGTCCTGGGTCCAGAGCTCCTCAACACAGACAAAGGGCTAGAAAGGTTTGCTGGAGACACGAAGATGGGGGTGGGGGGTGGGGTAGGGTAAGGAGATTGCTAACACCTCAACATTGGGGTTCAAAAGGATCTTGGTAGATTTGAATATTGGGTCTTTTCCAGTAGTTCTGTTTTCCTCAGCACTAGTGCTGGTGAGAAGGAAGTGGGAATCCTGGTAGACTACAAATGAAACCTGAGCAGCAGTGTGCTGCAGCTGCCAAAAGAGCCAATGCAGTCTCGGGTTGAATCATCAGAGGTATAATGTTGAGATTATGGGAAATGACAGTTCCACTCTACAACTCTGGTCAAACCACACCCATTGCCAGTTTTGGTTACTACAATACAAGAAGGTGGCTGAAGGCCTGGAAAAAATGCAGAGAAAAACAACCAAGGTATTGAGGGTTATGGAGCCAAGTCCCATGAAGAACTCTTAAAGGAACTGATGTTTCTTGCTGTGGAATCAAAACTGATTTTCCTCACAGAAGAAAAGGCTGAGAGGGGACATGATAGCAGTCTTCCAACACTTGGACACTTGTCACAGGAAAGAGGGTGTAGATCAGGCCTGCACAAACACGTGGCCTACCAAACAGCCTTGTATGATCCATCAGTTTTGATTAATAAAGAATAAATCCACTGTCACCCTGCTCCTGCCGAGCACCTCCAAGTCTTGCCAGCTCCAGCACAGCTGCCAAACAGCTGATCAATAGACCAGGTATTATTTGTGGCTCCGATGATTTTTAATTTATCGATATTGCCCTTTCTATTCTATGAGTTGTGCAGGACTGGTGTAGATTCTTCCTCTACAGTGACAAAATCTAATGGGTAGCAGCTTTACAGAGATTCAGACTTGAAAGAAAGAGAAACTGTAGTAAATGAGAGTTAGTTCTCTCTCTCCTCTCTCTTCTCTTCTCTCTCTCACACACACCTGTATGTGTTTCCTTAAACATTTGCTAACCTAGGCAGAGTATTTGTGCAAGTGCAGTCTTCCTGAATGCTCATTTTTTGGAGGCAGAGAACTTCAGGGGGAGATGGAGACACGATCTTTTTCCAGGTTCCATCTCGGCCTTTGTGCTGCATTGCAAAATCCAGATATTGGGAGAGTTCAAAGTGATTCTTAGGGATGGAGCAGGGGTGGAGTTGCCCAAGGTTGATGAAACTGAAGTGACAAGCCAAGAAGTCTTGCTTAATAATCTGGGTATAATGAGGGTGGGGAGGGAGGGAGGGAGACCACTATGCCCAGTCGCTTTGTTCCCTGTTTCATGCTTTCAGATGCAAACTTCTGTACAAATTGATCAGATTTTTTTCTGTTCATTAGCATGAAATTTGATTAATTCTACATTTTAGTGGAAAAAAGAATCTAACCGGAAGAAGAAACATGGGAGACTGTGATATCTGGGAAATGGCAGACTCAGCCATGCATGGATCTGCATCTCCCTTTTGCCTCTTAGCCAGCAATCGGTTGAGGGAGGTGGGAGCCCTCTGCCTTAGCGGTGGAAACATTCCCTCCCCCAAAAAACTGAGTTTCTTTCCAAACTCTACTGCTCAGATTTTGAATCCTGCCATGGGGACTTTGCTTTTCCTCTGGGCAGCCTTCTAACCTGCATCTCCCCTGCTAAATTGCTTTCTGAGAACTGGTTTCTTGGTGCTAGACTTGTACCCCTTGTAAAAAATTTTTTTTTGTTACGGTGCCTTTCCTAAAGTCATGGGCAAACTCGGTGCCTTTCCTAAAAAGCAGAGAGTGATGGAAGAGCAGCAGTGATATCCACTTCTCCAAGAATGAGGTTAAATTGCTCAGGTTGGTTGCAAGGAGGCAGAATTTATAAGAGATTCTGTTTCACTCTCCACCATCTTATAGCCTGCCCATACCTATTCAAGAACTTCCTGCTCCCCCCACCCAACCCTACGCCTTACCACCCCTCCTGAGCAAAATTGCGGCCACTGCGTGGTAGTTGTGGAGGGTACCCAGAGAAGGTCTCAGCACAGCAGCTCCAGCTCAGCCAAGGCGTTGGCATGTCCTACTCTGCCACTAGACGACATAAACAATCGTTTACATGCTGGCCTATTTTATCTCGAGTCTGAGTGATTCACAGTCAAATGATGGATATAGACCAGGTTCCCTACAGCTGGATCAGCCTGTCTCATAGAGGGTCACATTCCTACAGATTCCATTCTCCTGCTACCATCAATTATTTTAGCCTTTTATTCATTTGTTAATCTGTTTGGATTTGGTATCAACCAAAAGGTACCAATTTCATACATTCCGGAAAGAAAACTTCCTTTTTGTTTCTCCGGCATCTTTCACTTATCAGTTTCTTTGGAGCCTCCTTGAGGCAATGCTGCCCCAACAAGCCGTGGAAAAATGGCAATTTTCCGTCCTTGCCCCACTGAAAAGGGCAACAGCCTCTATTTCAGGGACTTCAGACAGGATGGGCTTGTCAGGGAAGGCTACCTGGATTGGTTGTGAATGCCTAGGACACTGGACGCCTCCTAGTAAGTTTGAGATTGAGGGTCAGGGTTGCCAAGGGGATGGGAACCGCTTGGGCTGAAAGGTGGTGTCTGTTTGCATCCCTTCTGTGAATGAGGAGTTAGCTAGCTTCTTTGCAATGTATTTGAATGTGGCAACTCAGACAACCCCTGATCTGTTATGCCACAGGGGTAGGCTTCGCTCTGTTGGGTGCATGAAATGTTATTCTAGTTACAGATAAAATACAGTATTGCAGAGGGAAGAAAGGAGGAAGCACTGAGAAGTGATGACATAAAATGTAAACAACAGAGTTTATGAATTAAATGTATGCAAAAATAATTGCAGTATAAAAGCTGCATTTTACCGAAATCTGATCTTGCCTGTTCTGATCTCTGGCATGAGTTGCTTGTTGGTGGGCCAGATAGGATGCCCTCCAATGAGCCCAGCCCCTGTTAACTCCTCCCCATCTTCCTTCCCTTCTCTCCCCTCCCACTCCCCCTTCCCTTTCTCCCTCCTTCCCACGAAATCCATTTAAATGCAATTCCATTCTTCAGCCCTCTCCTTCATGCATGTCTAATGAATGTCAGAGAAAATGCTATTACAATGCAGCCAAGTAGGATCCAATCTTGTAGAGTGTCTACAAGTCATTTGGCGAAAACCCTGGGAGCGCTCCCAGTTTTATTACGATGTAATTAGAAATAAAATCTCATTGCCATAGTTGAATGAGGGATGGGTGTTAATCCTTTAACCGGGAAAGATAGAGCTGTACTTAGAGAAGAGATTAAGGGCAGGAGTCTGCCAGCTTAGGCAGGCCTGGTGGTTGAGGAACAGTGAAACCCCCAGGCCTGGTGGGGAAAAGATTTTTATGAATGGGAACCTCCTTTCTTCATATTTGTCATTCAGGATTTGGTGGTGGTTGGACTGAACAGGTAAAACTCTCACCGTGGCTTGGTTCGGTTGAAATAGTTCAGCCGGTTGAAACCAGCTCTTGACTTGGTGAGCTGTTAACCAGGCCATCAGCCATGAAAGCATGGCAAGATGCGCTTGGGTGGGGTTTTGAAAACGGCTCTCGTCAAGAGTGTCATTTCTTAAGCCTATATGAAATGACCGGTAGTCCAGCAGTAGTCCTGGCTACTCATTCAGCTGGGGAGACATGCCCTCTTGCTAAGAGGCAGAGGCAATGAACCCTCCCTAGCCCTTTGGGGCACAGCCTAAGCACTAAGTAGTAGGTGGCCCAGGATCCTCCTTCCCCACCCTCTCTGGAGGAAAAGATTGGCCCAGGACAATGGGTCTGAGGGCCCCTCTGGACTGGCGGCTGAGCTCAGCCAGTGGTTCTCTTTTCAGCCTGTTGGCTTAAAGGGACTTCTGGCTGTTGATATTCCTTTCTTTTGGGGAGGATCTGCCCCCACCCCATGTTTCCCAGAGTAGGGAATCCTTTAGCATGCTTTTTGTTAGTGCAGCCTCCTTCCCTCAAGGCCTTTTCCTTCCTTGCAGAATATAAGAGCTGATGCTTCTGAAAAGCTATTCCATCAATTAAATGTGCATACAAATTGGACAGGGGAGAGCAGCCATTTGCAAAGCAGTGGTTGCCTGTTGCCATAGCAACTGCCTCCCCCCCCCACCCCCAAATTCTGAGGCAGACAGGCTCCAGGCTGTTGGTTCGCAGGCAGCTGGGAGAATCTGGATTCTTTGTTCCCCTTCCCCGCCCCCCACCCTCCCTCCATTCCAGACTGATGACTTTGAACTTCAACCCACGGCTTGTACCAAGGATGATGGGTGTGTGGTCCTCCAGAGAAAAGGACCTTGCCAATGCTGGGGATGCCCTGGGGAAGAAGCTGGCATCGAGCAATGCTGGTGGCTGGGCATCGGCTGGGCAACTGGATCCCATCCCTGCAGGCTGTAGAGCAATTTACCCCCCCTCCCTCTGATGCCAATTACATTTCATTGCATTCCTTGGCAGGGCTTCTCCGCCAAGGTCTCTTGGTGGATAGCCCCTTGCAGTCTTGGTGTTACTGCCAACACTGTGCTGTGGGTAAGTGAAGCACGCCTTATTGCTGGCATTTCACCTCCAACGTGTGTCTGTACTTTGTACCTGCACAGACGCACGTGGATGAGATTGCAGATAGGTATAAGTTGCCCTCTCTTTCTGACAGGGGCTTAACCAGAATGTTTGTTTTAGTCCCAAAACTGTCTTAAGACATCTCAATATGTAAGGAGTGTTAAATTGGGGGCTTAACCAGACTACTTCCAGCCTGCCAATAGGAGAACCAGGAGTCCCCTTGCAGGCTGGGCCTTGGCTCTTTCAAGCACTCTGCTGCTCTTTGCTTCCCAGTGGAAGAGGTTAGAGCCTGCAAGGTGTCTCCTTCTGTTGTGTTGCTGCTGATTCCCTTTTGCACGGATTCTTTTAGTCTTCCGGGACCTAAACATGCTAACGTTGCTCTTTTTTCTCTGCTTGTCTCTTCCAGAAAATAGGTTTTTCATTACTTTCTATGGTGGGTTGTACATATCAGACGTCCAGAAGGAAGACGCCCTGTCCACCTATAGGTGCATTACAAAGCACAAGTATAGTGGGGAGACGCGGCAGAGCAATGGTGCCCGCTTGTCTGTCTCAGGTAGGTCTTGCTGGGTCATTTGCCAGGGAGTTGGGCTAAGTTTTGGCTTGCTTGGATGGTTGGCATGTGGGTACTGAAGGACACTTTCCTGAATTTGGGGGGGGGCAGGCAAGGATGTGGGGAGTGTTCATGGCTTCTGTGGAGCCCTGCTGGTGGGAGGAAATCCTCCAGAACAGAAAGGCCCACCCACAGCAGCAACATGCTTTTTCTGAAGAACTATCGATGGGAAGAGCAGCCTGAGAACCCACAGTTCTTGGGGCTGAGGAGCTGCCAACAACGGATTCCTTCACTGAAGAGGGGGTTGCACCAGCTGGCCTCTAGGATCTTTCCATTTTGTGATTCTGGTTTAGTTTCAAAGCCACCAAGCAGTGCTCAAACAGTTCTTGTATTTGTAGGAAACGCAGGAAAAAAACAGTGTGAATTTGAACCAGTGGAGTGGGCAGCCAGGTATCCTGCTAGTTTGTAGCTAGGATCATTTTCTAATCTTTATCTGTGTCTCTGAGGCTTCTGGTTAATCCTACTCAGAGAAACAAGGTAGGAGGTCTAAGTGCTGGTCAGGGGAGCCTCAACATCGGCCTGTTTTCTATATTGGGCCCGAAGAGTTGGGGATAGCACCAAGTGATGTTTAACACCCAAAATGGAAAGGAGACCTACCTTGGGGCAACTAAGGAAAAATATTCCTACCAACCAGGGTGGTACAAAAATCCTTCAGTGGTTCTTGAGTTTTAAGAAACAGGGCTTTCTTCTTCCATTGAGCCTGCCCGTCTACTCAACCTTCAGCTGCTGCGAACGTTTGGGGCAGCGGAGGAAAAACTGCTCCTGGCTGAGCCTGAGCCTTCTCCCCTCTTGCTTCCCAGCAGCGGAAGCTTCATGGATGTGGGGGTCCTACTGAAGGGAGAGCCTGGAGCAGGTTCTTAGCCAAGCAGCTCCAGTCTTCCCACTCTGCCCAGTGAGGGGAAGAGGCTTCTTCTCATGCTGTCTAGGCCTAAAAGAAGCATTCAGTAAATCCCTGCAGAGAGCAGATCTGTGAAAGTGCTGGGCTCTTGAAAGGCCTGTCCTCCTGATTCCTTTGCCCCCATGCAGAGTTACATTGTTCTCCTCTCTTCACATATCTTGAATAACAAACTTCTCATCTCCCATTGGCCGAAGCTGCAGAAGGCCCAACTCAAAATTTTGGTCACCTGTTTTTGTTTTGGGACAATGCTGATGTGATCTGGTATTGGGGGATGTAGCTGGGGCGTCCTTTGTTGTGGTCAGAATGTGGTCATTCTCTATGGGCATCAGAATTATTTGCAGACACTCCCTGACACAGGGAGGAAGGATCCGTTTGATTGGTCCATCTCAAGAACTTGGTAGGTCCTGTTAGATTCCAGTGGGAACCTGGGCTGGTTCTTGAGACTCTGATGGTTTAACTAATACATCTTAGTCTGTCTCTGGAAGATGGAGTGGCAATGACTTTGGATCGGATCATACCTCTGCTTCTGGAGTCTGAAAACTCTGGTTTTCAGAGATGCTCCAGAGATGACTGGCAGAAAACAAAAAATGAATCTATGCATGGGTGAGATATTTATTAAGGACAACCTTGTGGCAATGAGTAGCAAAGCATGATTATTTCTCTGCTCTTACAACATCTGCAAATAGCCAGCTAGTGGCCCACAGTTGGTTCAATAAGCAGCAGTGCAGGTAATTATGAGCAAACCATGTTATACCCATGTAAGATTTCTATTTTGTGAGCTACATTGGGCTGGCAAGACCCCAGTCTCCAATTGTGTCTCTCAAGAGTTACTTTGGATAGTGAAATGGTTGGCATACTAAATAAATAAACAAACAAACCAAACAAACAAAATTCCATTAATATGAAAGACTAGTTTGCATTCCCTTCACAAAATAATACCATCCAATGACACATCCAATGTCTTCTCTGTACTGGCACCTGCTCTTTGAAACAGTACCCATCCCCAAAGATTTTGATGGTCTGACCCTGCTGGCCTTTAAAATCTTTAAAAAGTAAATTTTCCTTCTCAAGTTCTTGGCTAATAGATTGAATGAGCCCATCTGGGAAAAAGGAATCATTTCAAAATGAGTTTGGGGGGGGAGGGGCAAATAAATTTAACAATTTTTTAAAAATTAAAAATTGGTTTAAGGTTTTAAATATGTTGCCTTGTTGACCTTTATGCTCATCTGTTGCATATTGTACTGCCTTTTTATAATTACTGTTGTCTTAATCCCATGCTACTCAGCTGGAAGTGAATTGTGTGATTTGAGTGCCCATACAAATAGTTTGTTTAAAAGAAAGAAAAAAAATTGGTGCTCCATCATAGAGACCTGATGTAGAGAGGGCTCTGTGTCCTGTTTTTTTACTGTTTTGTGCAACTTGGGAAAGCTGCCCTGCACATTTCTTTGAGATAGCGGAAGCAGCTTCACCCCTATTGGTATCACCCTCATCTGGAGCAGTTCCTAAATATTTGTCCAAATGGCCATGGGCCAGTGAGAAGACTCGGAAGATTCTATTTCTGAGTTCTGCTGGGCGAGAGCTTTAAATGGATGCCCATCCCTGGCAGAGACCTTGGAGCCAATTCGGGAGGAAAGATAAATCCTTAAAAGGCTTTGAGAGTACCTTTCATTGTAATGCACTGCATTTATAGAATTTGGGACACGGGTTAGGGTTAACAACTGGGGTGAGATTGCACCACCTGAATTCCATTTGTTTCTCTGTTCTCAGACCCAGCAGAGTCCATCCCAACCATTCTAGACAACTTCCAGGACCAGGAAGCAAAGGTGGGGCAACTAGTGGAATTGCCATGCATTGCCTCTGGATACCCGAATCCTGCCATCCGATGGGTAAAGGATGGAAGGCCCCTGCCTGCTGACAGTCGATGGACCAAGCGTATCACAGGCCTGATGATCAGTGATTTGCGTGTGGAAGACAGTGGGACCTACATCTGTGAAATCACAAACACTTTTGGGTCTGCTGAGGTCACTGGGACCCTGGAAGTAATTGGTGAGTGGGTGAAGACTTAATTCCCAGATGCTGTGTGCGAAAAGTCTTTTACTAGGAGGGAGAGGGAAGAGGACAAGAAGAGAGAGCATGGATGTGCTCCAAGATCTTCCATATTTTTACAGAGGATGTACACCTGGGGGACCTGGCTGCTTGGGAGACTAGTAACCTACCCTTATTTATGAATGAAATGTAACTTATTCAGGATGCAAAACCAAAATTATACTGAAGAGTTCCAGAATGGTCTCCTATGTGATTCTCCAATCAAAGAACAAATGCATTTCCACTAAAGTCAGAGAACTTATTTAAATAACACTGCCCATTGGGGCAAAACTCCTCAGCTTCACAGATACAGTTGGGGTATCGGCTGTCTGTAACTAACTAGGAAAAAGATCTTGGGGTCATAGTGGACAATCTAAGGTGTCTTCATGTAAGGCAGCTGAGGAAAATGAAGGGAAGCTTTCAAAGACCCGACCCATCAAGAGGCATTCCCATAGGAATTGTTGTGGGTCAGGATGATCATCTTCACCTCTGTGTTAACATCCCTGCAGACTAGCCATGGATGATGGGATTGGGAAGAGAGGTTGGGTTGCTGGTGACCAGACAAAGATGGCTCCTATGTGGGTATCCTCCTCCTCTCTTGAAATTGGTTGTGCTCTTTGTCTTTCACAGAGCCACTGCGAGTCACCCTCACACCAAAGAAGCTAAAGACTGGTATTGGAAGCACTGTTATCCTCTCTTGTGCACTTTCTGGCTCACCGGAATACTCCATCCGTTGGTTCCGCAATACGGAGCTGGTGGTTCCAGATGACTTCGTCTCCATCCGGGGAATCCACAATGAGACGTTGCTCATCACGGCTGCCCAAAAGAGCCACTCAGGGGCCTACCAGTGTTTTGCCACCAGAAAGGTCCAGACAGCTCAGGACTTTGCTGTAATTGTCTTGGAGGGTGAGCATCCAACCCTGAAGAGGGGCTTCTAGGCTCCCAATGTAGTTCTGGGTTGTTTCCAAAGAAGGAGAGATCCTGAAAGGGGTTTCCAGCAGCTCGTACTTGTTTGAGAGGATCCCATAGCTGTTGCAGCCCAGATCCCCTCTCTCCTCCACATCCTGATCCATGGGATCTGTTTCCAGCAACAAGTGGGAGGAGAGGGAGAGAGAGAGAGAAAGAGGGAGGGAGGAGAACTAACTCTCATTTACTACAGGGGAGAAAGGAAATTATTGGACTGGAAGGTGTTGAACAGGGCGGCCATTAAGCCAGCAAGGCTAATGTAATTTCACAATGAATAGTATTCCTACAAAAAATCACTTTTGGGTCAGAGCGAGTATGAATTGCCAGGACAGGAGGATAATTATTCTGTAAAATGCTGAGGGACCTACAAAGTTATGCCCTACTCTTTCCAGGCTTTTGGGAATGTTTTGAGATTTAGGGCTTGAAATTTGGTGTTTCAACATTTTTCAGCCCTCCTATCATTAAAAAGATGTGCTTGGATGGAAAGAGCAATTGCATTGATCCACATCTCTGCTGTGGTCTCTCTCCTAGATGGGACCCCCCGGATTGTCTCCTCCTTCAGTGAGAAGGTGGTGAACCCTGGTGAGCAGTTCTCCCTGATGTGTGCAGCCAAGGGAGCCCCTCCCCCCACCATCACCTGGTCCTTGGACGATGAGCCCATCCAGAGAGATGGCAGCCACCGCACCAACCAGTACACCATGTCCGATGGCACCACTGTGAGCCACATGAATGTGACAGGCCCACACATCAGGGATGGAGGCGTCTACCGATGTACTGCGCGGAACTCGGTGGGCAGCGCCGAATACCAAGCGCGAATAAACGTAAGAGGTGCCTGTCTACTTTTCAATATCAGCCTAGGCTCTTCTTGCATTGGTTTTTCTTTCTGGTTGGTTGTGCTGTTTGTTCTGCCTTGTTCCCTTGCCTTTGTGTGTAGTTTCACCATAGGATGCCTTTTGACAGAGCAGAGGGTGCTGGGGGAGAATGCAGATCTCAGATGTCCAAGCAAAGTGTGGGTAGAATGTTGCCCCCATGGAAACTGGGTGGGAGTGCAGAAAAGGCAGGGTGGGTTGGAGCTGAACTCCCTTCCAATGACATGGCAGAGTGCCATTCTGCACCCTAGCCCTTGGCAAAACTGGTAATATGAAGCCCTTCCCTAGGTTCCTACAGTGCAGTTCAGTGTTCCATGCATTTCTTTTGGACATCTGCTATGCCTCCTCCACGCTCCTTTGTGGGGTGCCTGGAAGCCTGTTGAATGGGAGAGGTCGGCCTTTTGGCTCTCACTCAGTAGAAGGGCAACAAGCACTTAGTCTCTGGCTACTATTCATAAAATGGCCCACTAGCAAGACGGGGTTGTTGCTTGCCATTGCTTGGAGTCCCAAAGGTGCTTTTTCAAAAGGCAACTGGACTTTGTTTTTTCCTTGAGGAAGACATTTTGCTCCTCATCTGAGAAGCTTCTTCAGTTCTGACAGAATTGAAGAAGCTTCTCGGATGAGAAGTGAAACATCTTCAAGCAAAGCAAAGAAAGTCCAGATGCCTTTTGAAAAAGCACCTTTGGGGCAACCATGACCTGTGTGACTGAGAATCTCCATAGACATGTCGCTTGGAGTGTTTGAAATCACTTGAAGGAAGCCAGCTTGACAGAACTATTGCTGGGCATGGGTGGGGGCCCCCTCCCACATTCCTCCTTCTTGGGAGCGAAGCCACCCTTTCCTTGAATTGCCCTAGCCTGCCCTTTTCTCCTCCCCTGCTTCAGGCCCTCCCAGCATCCGTGCCATGAAGAACATCACAGCTGTGGCAGGCCGGGACACCTTCATCAACTGCAGGGTGATTGGCTACCCATATTACTCAATCAAGTGGTATAAGGACTCATTACTCCTGCCGGATAACCACCGACAAGTAGTCTTTGAAAATGGCACTCTCAAGCTGATGGATGTCCAGAAGGGGATGGACGAAGGAGAATACCTTTGCAGCGTCCTCATTCAGCCGCAGCTCTCTATCAGCCAGAGTGTCCATGTCACTGTGAAAGGTGGGTGGCCATAAGTAGGAATCCTCCCTGGCACTCTCACGCCTCTCCTTCCATGGCAGGCTTGCTATCTATCAAGGCTGTCCCTCTGACAGGCTCCATGGCTGGCCAGCAGATGGACCAGGACTGGCACATGGCCCCCCTAATGCTGTTGGACATGCCTGGAGAGGATCAGCCTTGCACTAGGGGGTTTAGGCAGGAGTTCCGAAAGATGGCACCCTGGTTTGCTTGTGGGCTGGGCAAGGCCTTCCCTTGCTAAATAGCCAGCCAAGGAAAGGGATAGAGAGCCAGATGTGTAGTGTGTTCGTTTCTTGGAAGAGGGGAATGGTTCTTGAGCAGGCAGCCATCAGCAGGAATGGCTTGGCGGGGCCCCTGCGTTCCAAAGGGGTTTCCAGCAGCTTGCGCCTGCTTGAGAGGATCACACAGCTGTTGCAGCCCAGATCTCCCCCTCTCCTCCGTCTCCCAATCCATGGGATGTCTTTCCAACAACAAGCGCTAGAGTCGAGTGGGCGAGTGTGCCGTGTAAACATGCACTTTGAAACAGCCGACCTTTGCTCAGAGCTCCTTTGGGGGTGGCTTTCTCTGTTTGCATCTCTGTAAAGGATCGTTCTCTCATCCTGCCAAATGCACAGAACACTGTAAGCGTTCTCCAATTCATCCATTATTCAGCTCAGTTTGGGGAGCCATCAGCCCTAATGAATTAAAAGAGAGGCAGGCCTGCCTTGCCTTTCCATCCCAGGGCTTGCTCAGTGTGAGCTCACGGCTGGACTGGCCCTTGCCAGACTGCATTTTGGGGGCAAGGACTTTGGGGCGGGGTGGGGTCGGAGATGGTTTTGAACTGCATGAGTGTTTGCAAATGGGAGGCAGTTGCTGCAGCTCTGGAGAAGGCATAGCAGCTGTTCAGGCTTCCCCGGGGTTGAGTGTTGCTGTCTTGGCCTTCTCCTTTCAAAAGGGCTCCTGCTGGCTCCCAGCAGGTTTGCATGGACATTAGGTGAACAAGGTTGGCTCAGGCTTCAGGTTGGATGGTTCTTTGTATTTGCCAGATTTTATGCAACTTTCTTAGCAAAGGGAATCTGCTTGGATGCTGCAGGGAGCCCTGAACTCTGTGGTAATCATTGGGCAACTGGACTGCCAATAAAAGGGGCAAAGGTTAAGCTGCCCTGCTGGCTCTTCCTTCCCCAAGGGCAGAGCAGGGGGAGGCCCTAGTTTGGAAGCTGCCAATCTTTCTTTGTGCCAAGAAATGGAAGGCCAGCCGTGCCCCACCTCAGGGAGATGAGAAGCTCAGCTCAGCTGCACTGCTTTTCTGTGGGGATGGCTGGTCTCAGTGGCCCTTGAGTGGCCTCCACCTTGACTTTCTTCTGGAGGGCATTTAGTCTTACTTTGACAATCATTTGGTTTAGTTAATTTAATTCAACATTTTTGTTAGTTCGTTACTTGTATTCTTTTGTTTATTTTTCTTGTAAACCATTCAGGAATAGGAAAAGCTCAGATGTGTTTGAGGGACAGGAGTTGCTGAGATGTAGCTAATGTAGCACCTTGGTTCTTGGCAGAGGTGCCTTCCAGGAAGGGAGCAACATGATGAAGCATATGTCATGGTGCAAATTCCACCTCTTTGAACTTTTGTGTGAAGCTGCATTGCAAATACTAAAGAATGGATCTAGCGTTGTGGCATCATAATACATTTAAACATTTTGACATCTCTATGGTTAGGAAGGCTGCTTTCGCCAATAAATCCAATCATTCACAGCATGCCTTCTTCCTGGCTAGGTGGAAGATCTACCTTTCAGAACCCAGAAGAGATGAGGTAGGCCAGGTATCCATGGGGAGAAGGAGATTCAAAGCTGAAGAGCAACAATAAAAAATGCCCATTTCCTGGGTCTCATCCGATAACATTTACAGGAAGTGGGATCTGGACAAAGTTAACCTATTTGGTTTGATTGGACAGACAGATAAGTAAAATGCTCCCAAAGATAATCCAGCTCAGAGCCACAAAGCACTTTAAAAGTGACAATTAGTGCCTCAAATCCCACTTAGAAGTCAACCAGCATCTAAGACATCTCTGGAAGCAGTCTAATATAATGGGAAATGTCATCTCTGCTCAGGCTGCTCATTTTGTTCCGGCTACACTCTGGAAGGTGTTCAAGGACAGCTCTGTGCCAAGCACAACACAATCACCCAGCAGGAGGCAGCTAGAGTGACTGAGTGTCCTGATCCTAGAGGAGACACAATTGGTGCACAGGATACAGCTGTGCAAAAGTCCTCCTCACCACAGCTGCCCCTGTTCCTCCAGCAGGAGCTGAATCTGGAAAGACCCTTTGCTTGTGAAGGGCCTCCAAACAGGAGATAAGACCCCGTTTTAGAGCCCAAACTACTCTTATATCTTGGAGGAAGTTGGTCTAGCTCTGTTCTTCACCATCTAGAAATCAGACACCCAGCATTATTACACTTATGATGGTCAGCTTCATTCAAAATCTTTTAAATGAATGAATGAACTTCTTTTGTCCACAAGCTCATAAAACCCTGTGTTTCATATGTTTTGTGGGTGCTGTGGCAAATTATATGGGACATGTCAAACTTGTGGGGCAGTTTGGGGAGAGTAGTTAGATTTTTGTGTATGTTTTGACTGTCATGTGTCTGTCTTAGGACTTGCCGCTAATTGATATGAATTTCTCATCTCAAAATGGTAGGAAACTATTTCCAGCAATGAAGATCAAAGGGATTTGTGAGGCTGCCATAGGCCTTGAAATGGGTTGAGCCTTCATCCGATTGATCCTGAATCTTCCACCAAGGTCTCTCTAGCCCTTTGTCCACCCTTTCATCACCATGGGCTCCTTGGGAAGAGCAAGGGATCTCAGCAGGGAAAGGGCACTGGGAAACAATTGTATCAGTTGTTAGATTAGAGAGAACCAACAGTTTTGGTGCAAGATATTTTCTGAAAATTCCAGAAAACAATTTGGATCTAAGAGGTTATCATATCTCCCTAGCCACAATTAGAAGACCAGCAAAGCAGCTCAGGTTAATAAGATTTATTAGGAAAATGGTTTTATACAAGAATTCTAGTAAGTAACCTTGCTTTCAAATGTGACAACTCATAATTGTTGGATTCTAGCTTTCTTTCTCTTGTGCTTGTGCTATAATGCATGATAGTTTCTAGCCACATTCTCAATGTGGGAATTTTCCTTTCTGGTGGTTACCCATCCCTGTGGTAAAAGGTGTTCCTGTAAGTCCTGTCTATTCTAACAGACAGGCAGGCAGGGATTTCTCTATAGCAGAGAATTATCTGCTACCCATCCAACTTCAGGTTGTATTCTTGCTCTTTTGCAAATCTGCTATTCAGCAAGCTTGAGTGTGCCAAATCTTCCCATAAGGGCTTGCAACTGTTTTGCAAAATAGGTAAGACTTATCATGAAGGGAGAGCTGTGGCCCCTGGATGTGTGGCTGAGAATTCCCTTGGTCCCCCAGAGCTATTTCCAAGCTCTCAGGTGCTGTGCAGAATCTCTTCCCATTGTCTGAGCAGGCCTCCCCTCAAGCCATGGGCTCATTCTCGGGGGGGGGGGGAGGGGAGCGGCTCCACTAGGCGACCTATCTCCTCTTCCTGCTTTCCCACCCTCCAGGGCCCTTTGGTGTCCAACACATTCCTCTTTTTGACAGTTCCTCCTCTGATCCAGCCCTTTGAGTTCCCTCCGGCTTCCATTGGGCAACTTCTGTACATTCCATGTGTGGTCTCTTCTGGCGATATGCCGATCCGCATCACTTGGAGGAAGGACGGGCAGGTGATTGTCTCAGGCTCTGGCATCACCATCGAGAGCAAGGAGTTCATGAGCTCCTTGCAGATCTCCAGCGTCTCCCTGAAGCACAACGGCAACTACACCTGCATTGCTAGCAATGCTGCTGCCACCATTAGCCGAGAGCGGCAGTTGATTGTGCGAGGTAAGGAGCCGACTGGGCTTTGGTGGGGAAAAGTCCCTGATGGTTCCCAAGGTAGTCCTGGTTGGCTTCCTGCCCAGGAAGGGACTGTGCTCCTTCCCAGATAATGATCCGGATAGTTGAGGCTGCTGGGCCAAGCTTGGCGCCGTCTGCCATACATTACCAGGAAGCCATGGAAGAAGTTGCTTGATGAACTCAGCAAAGGGTTAGGATTTCAGATGGCCCAGCTCTAGGGGGCTCAGAACAGGGGAACAGGGCTTGGTGCGACTGAATGTGTCAGAGGAGCAGAAATGCCTAGAAGGGCAGTTACAATGATATGGTGACGGGAGAGTTAGAAAAGGGCTTTAGAAAATGGCTGGGGGAGGGGTTGCTGTCAGCACTTTGGGAAGCTGGATTTCTGTAATCATTTATTTAATCCAATTTTGAAGTTGCTGGATTCCTTAACAACTCTGGGTGGCTTACATACAAGAGTTTAATGTAATAAATAGATAAAAAACACTGCCAACCAGAACAAAGCTAAGCTAAACTCCACACCTACCCTATCTCAAGGCCCAAGAAAATATTTTAATCAGTTTTAAAATACTGTCTGGAACATCCTAAGGATGGGAGCTGTACAGGTCTTGGGGGGAAGTGGAATATCACTCCAGAGGGCAGGTACTGCAACCAAGTGGGTGCACCTCCTGGGTGCTGCAACATGACATTGCTGGATAGATGGCACCTGGAGGGAACCCACGCTGCTTGAACAACACAGATGGGCAGAAACAAGCGGAGAGAAGCATCCCCTCAGCCAGCCCTATGCCATGAAGATTTTAAAAGTGATAACTAGCCTCTCGAATTGATTGGCAACCAGTGCAAATTGTGGAGTAGAGTGGGTCCCATGAGCATAAAACACTGCTCCTATCACTGCTCATGGATCTACTACAGTTTCTACAAGGACAGCTCCCTGTAGCATAAGGAGAATTATAGTAATTCAATTGTGAGGTGCCTAGGAATTGAGTGAGTCCTTGAAGAGCCTCCCAATTGAGGAAGGAAGGGAGGAGAAATAAGAGTAGGTTAGAAAGGGAGAAAGAGAGGAGGAGAGGGAGAAAGGAAGGGGAAGTAGAGAAGGAGTAGGAGAAGAGGGAAGAAGAAAGTAGAAAGAAAAGAAGGGAGGGAGATGGAAGAGATTGAGAAGAAAGATTGCTGTATAATAAAAAAGATGAAATGGAAGAAAGGCAACCCCGAACATGAATAAATGCACTAGGATAAAGAATGAGTTATTAAAAAATAAAAGAAAATAAATATGAGTTAAAACAGAAAAATTAGAATTTGAGGGCGAATAAAGATGTTGTTTATACAAATAAGCATAGAAATTTTAAGACACGATCAAAGAATGGAAAAAGAAAATTTTGGCAAAAATTGTAACTGAGTAAAATGTATTTGAATATGATAAATTGTATAACTTATGATATGGCCAATACTCTGTTCATAAAATATGTGGGGGAATGTGGGGGGGGGGAATCAATAAAATTTGATTCAAAAAAGAAGAAGAAGAAGCTAAAGAGCCTCCCAATCCAGAGAAGGGCATATCTTGCACACCCACATGTACTGTACCTATGCAAAAGACCTCCGGGCCACAGCTACTACCTACTTTTTGAGAGTTCTGCGTACATCCTACCATCCACCTAGCTCTACCAAAGGTCATCAGCAAGTGCCACCAAAGTAACTTCCACACGAAATCCTGGCCTGAATACCAACTGAAACAGGTCAAGATAATCTGCTTCTGCTGGGGACCTTGAAGCTGAAGCCTGATTGCCTTTTCCACCAACTTCCCTATAAAGGCAGATTGGAGACTGGATGGTCCAGGGCTGTTGGGTGCAGCTATGACCTTTTGAAGCGAGGGCACAGAAAAAGGCCAAGGGTACCATACTCACTCAAAGAAGCGGACACCCCCCATGAACCCAACCACAAGTCACCTCCTGGTTTGCTGTCACTGCCCCTTCCAGCCTGTGGCCGATGGCAGACTGTCCACCAAACCCTCAGGGGAAGCCCCAAGAAACCAGTCAGGTCCCTCGCTGCAGCTCTGCTTCAACAGGCCTGGTGCCTGAAACTTTTCTGAAGGGAAGAAGCAGCCAGGAGGCTGAGGTTGCTCAAGTGGACTGCCCCCACTTGTTCAGCTAATGCCATGTGGCTAAGGGAGGTGTGGGGTCTGTCTTCCCAGCAGAAAGTGAGGTATGGGTAGGGCAAACTGCTGGTGCAGAATTGTGGGGGCACAGGCAGAGGAGTTGGGGGGGCTGTGATTTAGAACCTAATACCATCTAATGTGACAAATTCTCCGGCTGAGCTGACCTGTAGCAGCTCCAGGCCTGTGTTCTGCCCCAGCTCTGGATTTCCGAGGATATTGACACACACCAACGGTCCTTATCAAATTTATTAAGTAGCAAGAATAAACAAGACCGGCAAAGGTTGGCAACCAGCCCAGAAAACAAGATACAATAAACCAAAATACTCTGATAATAAATACGAGTTGTTTCCAGCAAGAAAGCACTAGCTGCGTGCGACTTAAATAGGCTAAGGGAGTGGCCAATTATCCTCAAGCCCTACACTTGAGTAGACCTCCTCCTCCTGAGTAGCCACTCCTGCCTTTTGGCAGCCCTGCGTGCTCGAGCATTGAGGAGAGGCTCCTCCACTTCGCTCTCTCCACTTGAAGGAGCCTCTGGAAGTTCTGAAGGCCCTGGCTGAGTCTCTGCCTCTGGCACCACATCCTCTTCAGCCTCCTCACTGTCCGACGCGAGCACCGGCTGGCGCGACACCACACCAGCCTTGTCGTCGGGATCAGCCACGATCCGTGCAGGCCGCTGGTGGGCCACAACAGCCTGTGGGTGGACATTTCAGAGGTGATTTGGAGTTATTCTGGTCCAGCAAGCATTAGAACAAAAAGACACATCTGTTGTAAAAGCCGTCCCTCAACACATGCTGTTTGGGATTTCCGCATTTTTCTTCTTGTACGTGTTATGCTTCTGATAGAGAAAAAAAACAAGGCAGCAAAGCTGGTGAATTGAATGACAGCACTGCTCTGTGTGGCATTGCTGGCCTTGGATCATATTCTAGGCCAGGAGAAAAGTCCATCCTGCCACACAGGCTCTGATTCTGAATCCTAACCCTAACCTAGGGGTTGGCAACCTTAAACACTTAAAGAGCCATTTGGACCCGTTTCCCACAGAAAAAAAAACACCGGGAGCCACAGAACCCTTTTGACATCTAAAATGAAGATAACACTTCATATACACTGCATATATTGTTTTTTACCTTTATGCTATGTATAAAAAAATTATAGTGTGTTGCATTTATGAAATCAATGACCTGCTACAGAGAAAACACATTTTTATTTCTGCATGCAACAAAAACATTTTGAACTCAAAAAAAAAAAAAAAAGATGGGTTGAAAAGATCAATAAATTGGGTGTCGCACATTGGCAGTTGTGATGCATATTTTGAGTGACAGGGAACCGCAGCAGAGGGATGAAAGAGACACATCCGGCTCCAGAGCCGCGGGTTTCAGATCCCTGCCCTAACCCTATCCCTATCCCTGATCTGGTGGCATGCTTCTGCATCTCCAGCGCAAGGTATCTTCCGAGCCCCTGGGTGGCTCCCCACCCCACACATCTGCCGAAGGAAAAGAGGATGCCTTTTCTCCAGATGCAGATGTGTGTCTGTCACCATCTAAAGAGAGCAGATAGTCCTGCCTGTGGCATCCTCTGTTCTAACTGTGATTGCCCAGAGATTGGACACCCATTTCTTCAGAATCATATAGGTTGAGCAAGGGGTTGGACTAGAAGACCTCCAAGGTCCCTTCCAACTCTGTTATTCTGTAAAAGGTGGAGGGAGGCTGCAAATGGGAAGTGGGGGGGCTCATGAGAGGAGTCTTCAGCATTTCTTTAGGCCTGGCATTTTTGAGGTGTTAAGCCAGATAAGGGAAGGCGATGGGGTGGGAATATTAGAGTGAAGGGAAGAATTGGCAGTAAAAGACCCCTGAGTGAAGGGAGGCTTTGGGACTGTCCCTTCACCTGCTCCCTTGTTCCACAGTGCCTCCTCGTTTTGTGGTCCAGCCCAACAATCAAGATGGGATTTATGGCAAAGCTGGGGTCTTGAACTGTTCAGTGGATGGGTATCCCCCTCCCAAAGTCATGTGGAAACATGCTAAAGGTATGTGAAATCTTTCCTTTGGGATTGCAGTGGAGGGCTATGCCCTCAAAGTGTGTGGAGCAGGGACCAAGACTGGTGAATTGAATGGCAGCACTGCTCTGTGCGGCATCGCTGGCCTTAGATTGAGGCCAGCATTGAGAAGAGAATCAGTGGTGGCCTGGTAGATGGCTTGGTCCGGCTAGTGGCTCCCCTCTTTCCCCAGCCATTGAAGGGCCTTTTTCTCACTTATTTTCTTCCAGGCAGTGGGAACCCCCAGCAGTACCACCCTGTCCCCCTGACAGGCCGCATCCAGATCCTGCCAAACAGTTCACTGCTCATCCGGCATGTTTTAGAAGAAGACATCGGCTATTATCTGTGCCAGGCCAGCAACGGAGTTGGGACAGACATCAGCAAGTCCATGTTCCTCACCGTGAAGAGTGAGTGACGCAGCTGTGCCTGGCCTTCTCTCAGGGAGAGCGCAGTTTGTGTGGGCAACCAAGAGACTACTTTTGTTCGTGGGATGGGGCCACTCCTGGATGCTTTGTGCATCTATTAGCCCCTTCCGAATATAATAGCTGTTAGGTTGGTGTCCCTTCTTTGCACCATTTGCCAGGTTATTTTGCCCCTCTGAACAAGGTCTTGGTTGTTCCATTTGTTGGGACTGTCACTGAAGTAGTCTCTGATCACAGATACTGCGTGCTTGGCAGATCAGATTGGCCCTTCAGTTGTTCTGGCCAGGTTCACTTCTAGCACTTCTCTTGCAATCTTGGAAGTCAGTATGCAAAGAAGGGGATGTTCTCTGGTGACACATTGACTTTAATAAAAGTAGGCCCTCAGCTGACCTTGAAGGGAGGCAAGACAGCCATCCTAATAGCAGGCATTCCACCGAGAAGCCCAGAACAGTTTGGGGCAGGTGAATGGAAAGACCTGTGAAGCATTGGGGGATGTTCTCCAGAGAAAGCACCCTTATGGCACTGAATCCCTCTTTTTATCCCTTGCTTTGGAGTTTTGCATGAGACTAATTATTTTTTCCACTTGTCAGTCATTATTCTGATGGCTCTGAGAAGACATTCACCTTAAGGTGATTATAGCTTATGAAATCCCCCTCTTCAGTTTTTATGCTCTACTCATGCCACACTCTTGGCACTGACAGCCAGACGGGGTTCGTGGGGGGCCTGGCTGGGCTGGGCTGGGCTGTCCCAAGCCCATAACAGGGACTTTGCCCATTTTGCAGCCATCACTCACATGCTCCTGGTAGTCAGCAGGTGCATGAAGGCTGGAGAAGTGGCCTCACTATCTAAGCATTACTGATTGCTTCCATGCATTTTAAATTAATCTCATGCTTCAGGTGAAATGCAGCTAATCAGGGAAGACAAGAAGCTGAAAAGGGTGCAATCAAATTAACATCACAGAGCTTGCACTTAAGACCACCCCCCACGTTTGCTTTGGCTCTCTTCCCTTTCAGTACTCTGTTCCCTTTTGTTTGCTGCTCTGCTCTAGTGGGACTATGGCAGGGCAGGGCGGGGCGGTGGGGGGTGGGGAGAATATCCCAAACACTGAAAATTTCCATTATAGCTGCCTTATCTCAAGCTAACAAATGAAAACAGCCTCTTGTCGGCAACTTGTTCACAAGACACCAAAATGAAGAGCCTGAAAGGAGAACAGGGTTTTCTTGGGGGTTGGGTGATGATGGCCTTTTGCAGGGTTTGCTTCTTCAGGAGAGATGGAACAGATGGTGGTGATGGGGGGCTGGGGAGAGAGCTGACTTCCAGAGGCATGCCTGTGGTCTACTCTTTCACGATGAAGGGCTGGTGGGCCCACTGAATGTCTGCTTTGCACTAGTGCTCCCTTCTCAACTACCAAACAGCGTTCCGGCAGGTGCCTGGGACCAGCCTTGCTCCTGGCAGGGAACTCAACAGCTTCGTTTGTCCTCTGAAAAGGTCCTTTTTTCCTAACCTGACTTTCCCATTATTCAAATCTATTGGATGACCTTCAGGGCCTTCCTGCTGTCTCCTCATCTGGTATAACTTAAAAGGTGGTGACCCCAGGGACCCATTTTTCATAGAAAAACAGTTTTTGGGGAGTCAGGGATGAGCATAACTAGCAGTGGCCTTGGCAACCATTCAAGGTTTTAGATGGCTTTTAAGAGCCATCGTGGGCAATGGGCACATGAGGATGGCTTGCTTCTTTTTGCTTTCCCAGCTCCAGATATTTCTGTGGGATTTGGGGGGCCTCTTAAGATCAGCATTGGAGCTGATAGGCTTTTGGGCATGGCATAATTTTCTGCTTTGTGAGGGTGCTGGTTGGAAGCTCAGTTCAAATGGTTTGCAGCTACCGTAGTAACCAAGCCGAAAATTGAGGCCTGTGGGTTCTTAATTTATCTAAAATACGTATGCATTTAGAGGCTGCCCATCTCATACAATCACCCTAACCTGTTCACAATAATCCATAAGATATCATTTTAAAAGTACCCTCTTTTTGGGGCGTCAGGCCCAACTTCCCATCCCAGTTTGATGCTTGAGGGAAGAACTGGTCTTCACATCTTCTAGAAGGCTGAAAGGGTCCCTCTGATCTCCAGTGGACTGGAATGGTCACTGAGAAAGCAGTCTTTGAGGTCCCATCTGGTGGCAACATTTAAGGGAGGGGACCCTACCTAACTTAAAATGGGCAGATGCTCTCAGAGAGAGGTGGTTGAACAAGCAGCCAGCCCTGGTGCCCTGCAGGGTTTTAAAGAAGTCAACCGGCAACTTGCATTGCACCTAGAATGCAGCCAATGAAGCTCTGGGGAACCAGGGGGCACCCAAAACTGCACCTGCTGCTGCAGTGTGGACCAGCTGCAGCTTCTGGATGGTCTTCAAGGGCAGCCCGATGTAGTGCACATTGCAGTAATCCAAACAAGAGATGACTAAGGCATGGGTGATTGTGAGCAAGAGCTGTTAATGCTTTCACTAAAATCCCATGTTCCAAAAACCTGGACTCTTCATGGTTAACCATTGCAGTTATCAGCACAGCAGTCTCCCAGTGGTGGAAAGGGTGTCGAACAAGGTTAGCATCTTAACTGGGCCATCTCCAAAAAGAGGTTGTGACTGGCTGGTAGGCATACCTGAGAGGGGATCCCCTTGCTGGTTGCCACTCCTCTGCCCTCAGGCTGAGCTCCAAGTCACCCTCCCGGCTCTCTTTCCTTTCTTGCCTCTGCCCCTTTTTGCTCTCTCAGGACTCATCCAGCCTTTTGGGGGAGGGGAGGGGGGTTTTCATGCCATCTGCCTAGCAAAACCGTTCCTAGTTTCTATTCTGCTAAATTGCCCAAAAGAGCACTTTCCCGAGTGAATGGCCAGCATTAAATGCACACCATTCTTTTGCTTGCCCTTGCCTGCCCCCTCCCCTTCAGCCACTGGGTTATGTGCCACTCCAGCCCTGCAAACAAAATGGTTTGTGTGGTGATGTGGCATTACAGTCCACCCTTGGTTCTGTCCACATGCTGCCAATGGGAGCAAGTTGAAAGTCAGCCTTTTCCCAGCTGCTAATTGAATTAGATTGCCATGGAAAGTGGAGAAGCTGTAGTTCATTAAACCCCCCAGTGTCCCATTAGAACTGTGTGTGTTGCCTTTGCTGATTGTCATTACCATATATTACCGCGCTCTTTGGGTAAGCAGTGCCTTTTTAAAATCTCTGCCCTCTGAGCCAGCCTGGTTGCATACTCAGCATTCCCTTCCCCCCATCATTTTTGGATTAGGAAAAAGAGGAGGGGATAGCATGTATTAGTGTGACTTTGTGGCAACTGCCCCTGTGGGGAGGAAGAGGTTCTGGCTGTTGCTGGGATCTTCTCCAAAGCTTAATGGGCAGGCTAAGCTGCTGTGGAAGCTGAGGGGTGGGATGGGGGAGCCAGGCAGCTGGTGGCCAAAGCAGCACATGCAAGAGCAGTGGAGAGCAAAGTTCAGAAAAGGGGGAAGAAAAATGCCCGCCCTCAACCCTTCAACTCGGCCTGCAGTGACAAGGAGCCCATCCATTCCTCCATCTACTCAGATTTGGCTGCCCACCTGGTCTCCTGTGCCCTGAGCTTCCTGCCCCACAGCTGTCCCTAAGTGGGAAGCTACCCTGCTTCTCCTCTCCTCTTCTCTTGGCAGTCCCAGCTATGATCACCTCCCACCCCAACACCACCATCGCCATCAAGGGCCAGGCTAAAGAGCTGAATTGCACAGCTCGTGGTGAGCGCCCCATTATAATTCGTTGGGAGAAAGGGGACACCGTGATCGATCCTGACCGAAACGTCCGATATGCCATTGCTACGAAGGATAATAGTGACGAGGTCATCTCGACCCTCAAAGTAAGAAGCACGGCTGCCATGCTGGGGGTGGGGATGGGGGGTGGGGGTGGGCAGGGCTGCAGCTGGGCCCTTAACATGCTGGGGTTTGTGGGCCTTTTGTGGCAGGGGAGAGCATAGCCAGCCTGGGATTTGGAGCACCCATGTGTGCAGCAGGGGTTGCAACTTTCCTTTGGTGCTGAAATCTCCAACTTGCTGCCTTGTCCAGAGATCTTTCAGGGAATGACATTGAGATTTGAGCTGATGTTGCTTTCTCCACAGCTCAAGCCCGCTGAACGAGGAGACTCTGTTTTTTTTTCCTGCCATGCGATCAACTCCTATGGTGAAGACCGAGGACTTATTCAACTTACTGTACAAGGTATTGGCCTTTGTTGGGTGTGTATGCACGTAGCCAATGGTGCCTTTGGTGTGTAGCTTCCGCTGGATTAATCCCCAGTTTATGACAACGGAGCTTTGAGGGTTGCAGAACACTGACCACATTTTAGCTGCTATTAGCAATAAAAACTTAAGGAAGTCAGCTCATTTTCTATTTTTTCATGGACAATTTCCTGAGAAAAGCATGACATGAACATGGATTTAAAATAATTAAGATATTATGTCTGATTCCCTGTTGAGATCTTTTAAGCTAAATTTTAGCCCTCTATCTGCTCCTAGATGTTCTCAAGGAATTCAAATGCAAAGTGGAGATGGAAGGGTGCTTCCTTTTCCACCCCGCCACCCCCAAACAATGCCCAGATTTCGGAAGATGGGGAGCTGCTGGTCTCCCATCATTTCTGAGCAGGTTCTGCATTGTGTCTCGGGAGAACTAGCAGGGGCTTCTGAGGCAAGGCAAATTTCCCTGGTTGCACTCAGCTGCTATGGAAATGGAATTCAGTGACCCACACCTGGCTCTTTGGAGCTGCACTTAGGAATGGTCCCAGTCATTCCTTGTCCACCATCCGGCATGCAGGGGACCTTCCAAAATGATATTCTCCCCCTCTCAGCTTTTACATTTTGTGCAATTGGGTGGAAATGCAATTTCAGTTTATTCACTCTGATATTTTGTTCAATATGCTAACCTTTTTTTGACCTGCATTTTCAAGAAAACCTACTGAATGTGGAAGTCCTTCTTGGGACTTCTACCCTTCTTATTAATTTTTCCAACTGTTGCATTTTCTGGGTTGGAGGCTGGTGGTCTGATGTATGCTTGTCTGCTGTGCATGGGGGGGAGGAGGGTGGCATTTCCTATTTTTTACTGCTGCCCCCCTGTCCCTCCCCAGAGCCACCAGACCCTCCAGAACTGGAGATCCGAGAAGTGAAAGCCCGCAGTATGAATTTACGGTGGACTCAGAGGTTTGATGGCAACAGCATCATCACAGGCTTTGATATTGAGTACAAGAATAAGTCTGGTGAGCAGAACTAATGATGTTCTGGGTGGAAACAGGAATTGGAAAACATCTTGCTTAAGATTCATGCATTTTTTTTAAAAAAGTTATTTATTACTACAGGTTGTCCTCGACTTACAACAATTCATTTAGTGGCCATTCCAAGTTACAACAGCACTGAAAAAAGTGATTTAAGACCGTTTTTCACACTTTTGACCATTGCAGTCATCTGAACAAAATCCAAATGCTTGGCAACTGGCATGTATTTACAACGGTTGCAGTCTCCCGGGGTCACATGATCACTTTTGTGATCTTCTGACAAGCAAAGTCAATGGAGAAGCCAGATTCATTTAACAACCATGTTACTAACTTAACAACTGCAATGATTCACTTAACAACTCTGGCAAGGAAGGTTGTAAAATGAGGCAAAACTCACTTAATAAATGTTTCATTTAGCAATAGAATTCTGAGCTCAATTGTGGTCATAAGTTGAGGACTACCTGTTCTGAGAAAATGGGAGAAATTCAACTTGAATAGAAGGTTGGCTTGGATGACCTCAAACGATGCTGCAAAACGCAGTGCCAGGAAAAAAGGGGTTTCGGAGCAAGAAGTTATGCTCCAGCGTTGCAGGTCCTTGTAGATGCATTGAGGACCCCATGTCAAGTATGTTTGGTCAGCTTGTTGTGAATCCATCTGCTGGTGATGCTGTCTATCCCACATTTTTGTTGTTGTTGTTGTTGTTGTTGTTAAATGCCTTACTGGCCTAAGTAAACTATGTCCATAGCATTTCCCTGATTCACTAATGTAGTCACTTTGTTAAAGAAGGCAATAATTGTCTGGCATAATCTGTTTTTAACAAGCCCATATTGGCTTCTGGTAATCACTTTGCTCATTTCTAAGTTTTCGCAGATCCACTGCTTGAATATCTTCTTCCAAGATTTTCCCAGGTATTATTGTCAGGCTGATTGGCCTCTAGTTTCCTAGATTCACTTTTTTTTTCCTTTTTGAAGATTGGAATCACATGAGTTCTTTTCCAGTCCTCTGGCAGTTCCTTGGTTCTCCAGGAGCTTTGAAAGATTTTGCTCAGTGGTTCCGAGATCACTTCTGCCAGTTTCTTCAGAACTTTGGGATGCAATCCATTTGGCCTGGCAATTTGAACTCATTCATATTGCATAAGGGATTTCTTACCATTTTCTTGCCTATTTTGACTTGTATTCCTACTCTGCCGTCTACTGTACTGCTTTTGATAGGTAGGACAGAGGCAAAAACTGATTAGGCAGTTCCATTTTCTCCCTGTTATCCATCACTTCCTTGCCATCTTCTCCCATTAGTGAACTGATCATTTTCTTGACTTTTTTCTTGTTTCTTCCATGTTGAAAAAGGGGGCACGATGGCTCAGTTAAAGATGCTGAGCTTGTCAGCTGGAAAGTTGATAGTCCGGTTTCGAGACCTGAGTGCCATGCAATGGGGTGAGCTACCGTTCCTGCTCACCTAGCAGTTTGAAAGCATGCAAATGCAAGTAGATAATAAGTACCACTTTGGTGGGAAGGTAACAGAGTTCTGTGCATCTTTGGTGTATAGCCATGCTGGCCACATCACCACGAAAAATATCTTTGGACAACCCTGGCTTTCCCAGCCAAGAAATAGATGAGCACCATGTCCTAGAGTCAGACACGACTGGACAGGGAAAACCTATACCGTTACAAGTTAAAAAAATCTATTTTATTATTTATTTATCATTCTTTGCACAGTCAGCCAGATGTTCAGACTGGATTTGGCATTTTTATCCACCTATCCGGTCCTTCGCAAGGATCTGGGATAGGCCAAAGTGGATGTTTGATGGTGTTACAGATATCATTGCAGGATGTCAGCTGTTCTGAGTAAATTATGATGAATTTGTTAATGCTCATGGTGTTCAAGTTGTTTTGGGATTGCACCCAAGGCCTATTGATACCAACTTTGCTTTTGTTTGCCACAGTTATTCCATTTCTATTTGCAGGCCTTCATATTTCGTTAGCTTCCCATTTCTTTATTCTGCTATCTCCAGGTGCTGTCACATCCACTATCCAGATGGTTTTTGTCCTTCTTATGGACAATTGTTAAGTCAGGCATGTTGTGTGTCAGATGCCTGTCTGTTTAAATTCTAAAGTTCCAGAGCACTTTAGCTTCTTCATTTTCTATTACTTTATTTTATCATCCCATCAGTTCTTCTTTGCAGGCATAGGGCATTACTTGCAAATCTTCCAATGCACCAGTGTTGGTATTTTGTCATGCCATTGTTTGTAGTCAATCTGTGCAATCTTCTGGCAGCAACTAACCAGGTGGTCCATTGTTTCTTCAGCTTCTTTGCAGAGGCAGCACTTTCTACCTGTTGCTATGTTCTCAATTCTGGCTGTGCATGCATTTGTTCTTAAGGCTTGTGCAGCCAGAATTAGCCCCTCTTTCTTCAACTTCCTTGTTCTTAGCCATTGCCATGTCTTGTTGTTGCCTGTTTTGCCTACTATTTTTTTAATGAAGCGGCCACACGATGCTTTTTCTTTCCATGCTTCTTTTCTATTCTTCCATTTGGTCTTTCTTGCAGGCCAGTCTGGTCTCTTCAGTACTACTTGGTAAGCCTTCCTGATATACTCGTTTCACTGCATCTTCTTCACTGTCCTTCAGAGATTCTTCCAGTGCCCTTTTTTCTTCTTCAACTGTTTGGTGTACTTGCAACATTCCATGCTCACTTATTTTCCTTGGTAAGTAAAGTCTGTCAACACCTAATGTGTGAACAAAGGGCATGATTCATTTCCATTATTTTTCTGGCCTTTCTATCCAGGGCCTTTGGTTCTGCTTGAGTCCAGTCTACTATTCCAGCTGTGTATCTAATGACAGGAATTACCCAGATGTTAATTGCCGTGATAGTATTTCCTCCACTGAGTTTGGACTTTAAGTTCTTCTTTACTCTAATGGTGTTATTTATGTTTAACCTTCTTCTTTACTTCAGTGTGGTTGATGTTGTGAGCTTGAAGGATGCCCAGGTATTTGTAGTCTTCATCCAGATTCTTGATTTACTTTCATAGGGCCTTATAGATTCCTTCAGTTTTCACTATTTTTCCCCATTTGATGGTAAGCATGGTACATTTGTCCATTCCAAATTCCATTGCAGTTTCGTGGTTGAATATATGGACAGTGCTGAGCAGGGATTCTATTTCAGGTGATGTTTTTCCTTACAGCTTCAGCTCATCCACGTAAAAGAAGTGAGAGAGCCTGGCAGAGGTTTTGATGTTTGATAGCCATGACTATTTGTTATTTATTTATAAATACATTTATTATTCATTGGTTGATATTATTTAACTTTTCAATGCAACTACTTTGGCTGACTTGTTACTCTGTCTTAACCTCCAGCCTCTGAGGAGCATATAATTTTAGAGATGCGAGCAGAAAGCTCAAAAGTAAAGCTTCTTGACATCCTTCCCCATCTTCCCAATTATTTGTGGTTTCAAAGAATTTATGACACGCAACTGTGTTTGAAACTCTGGATCAACAAATAATCCCTCAGCCATTCTGTTTATTTCCAGATTCCTGGGATTTTAAGCAATCTACCCGGAACATCTCTCCCTCCATTAACCAGGCCAATATTGTGGATCTTCACCCGGCCTCTGTATATAGCATCCGCATGTTTTCATTCAACAAGATTGGCCGCAGTGAGCCAAGCAAGGACCTGACCATCAGCACGGAGGAAGCAGGTGCCCATCTGCCTCAGGGCTGTATCCACAAGATAATTTATGAAACAAATTGGGTGATGGACAAAGTGTGAGAAAGAGGAAGTCATGAAGGTTGAGAACACATAATTGATGTCTGTGCTTAAGACCCATATCTTCTTTACCCCCCACCCTTTTTCTGCCCAAGAGTCTGTTGTCCTCACTTAAAAGTCTTGGCTCCATAGACAAGATGTGTGTGTGTTTGTGTGTGTGTGTGTATGTGGAATGCTTAAGTCTCTATGGCAACAATGTGTGTGTGAGTGCACATGTCCTTGTCAGATTGGCAGAAGTCCTTGTTCCTTGGGGCAAAAGCCATTTGCTTGTTTTCTTGGGTTGGTCCTGTCAGGAAGCTCCCTTCATGAGCTGAGTGGTGGGCCAACTGGGCTAATCTGTTCTTCAGAAAGAACTGGACCTGGCTCCCTTTAAAAGTTTGCCTAGTATGTTGCACAATGAAAACATTGGTTTAGTGGAATTTATCTGATGAAATGCCTCGTATCAAAATAAACAGGTCTGTCTTCTAAAATGCCACAGAATAATTATTTTTCAGTATAATTTATAGCATTCTCTGAGGTTCATCCTTTAAACTGAAGAACTTTGTTGGTTTTCCAGTTGCTCTGTTGATTGCTGTCTTCACTACTGGCCTTTCTCTCCCCACTCTACTCCCTTCCCAGCAAGCTAAAGCAACTGCTGCCACCTCTGAAGTTTGTGGAACAGATGCCTAAATCCATTCCACTAGGCCTGGTTCCCTTGGCATTTCAGAGGCATGAGCCATGGGCATGCAAAGCCACTGTCAGAAACGCATCACATTCAGGCGCTTCTTTTTGCTACCTTTCAAGAACTTGGAACAAAGAAAGAAGTTGTCTGTCCAATGTGTAATGTGACTTCCACTCTTTCAGCTCCTGATGGTCCCCCGCTGGATGTCACCTTGCAGCCAATGACATCCCAAAGCATCCAGGTCACCTGGAAGGCAAGTATGTGTGTTCCATGCTTGAATGAGGGCGGGATCAGTGGTGCTTCTTATTTATTTGAACTGCGAAAATAACAGCTCATGACCAGACATGGTCCGTTGGCTGATGTGGTGCAGAAGGTGCTCTTGTCCTTTTCCCAGGAAACATGTTTGTGAAGGCTGGCCCTGGCCCTGCTCCTGTTTTGGAGCTCTGGGCTTTCACACCCGAGGCAATCAGAAAGGAATGAAATAGTGATGCAGCCCAGAGGGGGGCAATGTGCGGGAGACCCTGTGGCTCTAATATTTAGCCCACCAGCTTTTGCTGCTGGCTTGTCATGTGCCAAAGTTTGTGGGGGTCACTATAGAGCCTCTGTTTCAGTCCTGCTGAACTGAAGAGCACTTACAAGAAGGCATTTGACTCCTTGGCACGTGATTGGATAATCAAATGCCTGGAAATAATAACAGTAGAAACATCAGAAGCTTTGTGCAAAGATCAACGGCACAATGGAAGACATGGTTGCTGGTCAATTATGATAGACTGGGAGAAGTTAATATCAAGAGAGGAGTCTTTCAAGGAGACTCACTATCACCAATATTATTTGTCATTGCACTGATTCCTCTTTGAACAATACTGAACAAATTAGGCCATGGCTATCAAACATCAAAAACCTCTACCAGGCTCTTCTACCTCTTTTATGTGGATGAGCTGAAGCTGTAAGGAAAAACATCACCTGAAATAGAATCCCTGCTCAGCACTGTCCATATATACAACCATGAAACTGCAATGGAATTTGGAATGGACAAATGTACCATGCTTACCATCAAATGGGGAAAAATAATGAAAGCTGAAGGAATCCATAAGGCCCTATGAAAGTAAAATCAAGAATCTGGATGAAACTACAAATACCTGGGCATCCTTCAAGCTCACAACATCAACCACATTGAAGTAAAGAAGAAGGTTAAACATAAATAACACCATTAGAGTAAAGAAGAACTTAAAGTCCAAACTCAGTGGAGGAAATACTATCATGGCAATTAACATCTAGGTAATTCCTGTCATTAGATACACAGCTGGAATAGTAGACTGGACTTAAGCAGAACCAAAGGCCCTGGATAGAAAGGCCAGAAAAATAATGGCAATAAATCATGCCCTTTGTTCACACATTAGGTGTTGACAGACTTTACTTACCAAGGAAAATAAGTGAGCATGGAATGTTGCAAGTACACCAAACAGCTGAAGAAGAAAAATGGGCACTGGAAGAATCTTTGAAGGACAGTGAAGAAGATGCAGTGAAACGAGTATATCAGGAAGGCTTACCAAGTAGTACTGAAGAGACCAGACTGGCCTGCAAGAAAGACCAAATGAAGAATAGAAAAGAGACAATGCAAATATTACATGGCCACTACTTTAAAAAATTAGCGGGCAAAGCATGTAATAATAAGACAATGGCTTATTACTGGCAATGGCTAAGAACAGGAAAGTTGAAGAAAGAGTCAAAGGAGATAATTCTGGCTGTTCAAGACTAAGCCTTAAGAACAAATGCATGCACAGCCAGAATTGAGAAGACAGCAACAGATTGCCTCTGCAAAGAAGCCGAAGAAACTGGGCCACCTAGTTAGCTGCTGCAAAAAGATCATGCAGACCGAGTGCAAACAACGGCATGGCACAGTATCAATATTACAAGATCTGCAAGAAATGCCATTTGTCTGCAAGCAAGAACTGGTTGGATCACGAAATAGAAAAAGTAATAAAACGTAAAAATAGTGATCTGGGACTTTAGAATTCAAACAGACAAGCATCTGCTATAAAACAATCCAAACTTTACAATTGTTGATAAGAAGACAAAAAAGTTTGGATAGAGGACATGGCGGTATCTAGACACAGCAGAAGAGAAGAGAAAGAACTGGAGAAAAATCACAAAATATAAAGACCTGCAAATACAAGTAAAAAAACTGGCAAAAGAAAGCAAAGCACCAATATATGTTTTAGGTGTAATCCCAAAATATCCGGAGCGCCACTTGAACACCACTGGCATTGACAAAATCCCCATCAGTCAATTGCAAAGGCAGCTTCCCTAACCCTAACATTTAACACAAGGGTCCCCAGCCCCAGGCTGTGGCCCACTACTGGGCCTTCAGCCATTTGGAATCGGGCTGCGGAAGTGATGGGTGAGCATGCATGTGCACATCCCCACTTGTGTGAGCAACAGGTAAGTACGTGCATACATGGTCCAATGGTGTGAGAGGTGTGTGTATTTGCCTGCTGTGCATACAAATGGAACTGTGTGCGCACGCTTGCCCATGGCTTGCATGGAACCATTCCCTCTCCCCCCCCCCACTGCCGGTCCACAAAGCCAGAAACGTTGGGGAACTCTGCTTTAACACCCTCAAACAACATCTGCCTACCCCAGGTTCTTGGGAGGACTTGATAGATAAAAATGCTAAATCCAATCTAAACATCTGACTGACTATGTGATCGACCATAATAATAATTCATTAAATTTATATGCTACCTGACTCTCAGTGCCCAACTCCCAGTGACTCTGAGTGCTTATTTTGAAAATAGTTTTTTTTTTAAAAAAAATATATTTTTTTAAATGCTGAGGAGAGAACTTTATTTGCAGAAAGTCCTTCATTTGAACGACTGGGTTAAATATCTGAGGCAGGGGCTTCCTTCTTGGCCTGCAAGGAACTCGCACACTATCTTAAGAGGAAGGTAAAAACAAGAGTGCTCTTAGCTCGTACTGAAACAAGCTGGCCTTCTTGATGGGGATCTTCATCTCAGAGCCCTTCCTTCCCAAGATGCTGGCAGAGTGCTGGAGAGGTCTTCCACCTGCCCACTTTTTCTGTTGTGTCCTTTTTTTTGGATCTGTACCAATAGGAAGACCAACTCTTCTGCCTTTCTCTATTGCCGGCTGGGATCCTGTCATCCAGAGCATGTGAATGTAAGGAGGGCAGGCTACATTGAAGGCCTGGTAGACTCTTGGGCCATTTGAACATGCCTGCGTATCCGTCAGTTGAAACTGGGGTGGGAATATAGACAGTTAACATTTAGGTGGTTGGGTAGGGGAATTACCCCCCTCTCTCACCCTGAACTTGCCTGCCAAGCTCTGACTTTTCCCTGAACTCTCTTCTCTATTTTTACTCCTCTTCTTTAAACGCCCATCTCCATCTCATAGGCCCCAAAGAAAGAACTCCAGAATGGGGTTATCCGAGGCTACCAGATTGGCTATCGGGAGAACAGCCCAGGAAGCAGTGGGCAATATAGCATTGTGGAAATGAAGGCCACGGGGGACAGTGAAGTCTATACCCTTGACAACCTGAAGAAATTTGCCCAGTATGGT
Source organism: Pantherophis guttatus (assembly GCF_059756535.1). Taxonomy (NCBI): domain Eukaryota; kingdom Metazoa; phylum Chordata; class Lepidosauria; order Squamata; family Colubridae; genus Pantherophis; species Pantherophis guttatus. The sequence goes on from NC_142071.1 coordinate 32,727,293, forward strand.
GTGGTGGTGCAGGCCTTTAACCGGGCAGGCACCGGCCCCTCGTCCAGTGAAATCAATGCCACCACGCTGGAGGATGGTAAGTCTTCGCAATTTCTTGGCTGTTCAGCAGCTCTTGCATTTTATTTCAGTCCAGCCAGGCTTTCCTGCAAGATGGTACCCCTCCACCCAAAGCTGCTACTATCTTCCCAAAGGCAGCCCTGTTTCTGTTTTCCATACATAAGCTGATTTGTTTGTTTCATCATCAGAGGCAAAGATAATTGTTAGGAGAAGCATGTGGGCTCCCCAGTTGGGTTTTATTGTGCTCTGGGCATTTTTGGGTTCTGGGTGCCTGCAAATACTGTAGGTGGCAATTTCTCTGTGGGAGCTGAAATAAATGGTAGTCACCATTCTGTAGTGGTCACCATTAGGACAAGTGTGTGAGTGGGAGAGAGCAAGCTTTCCCTTCCCTTTTCAAGACTGGCACAAGATAAAATTCCTGACCTGGGATGCCTCGTCTCTCTCCCCAGTGTTAGTGTGACATCTGGAGGTGAAAGGGCCTGCACAGGCTGCCAGTCTGATTTTGCTGATTACAGGTGCCCTGTGCCCCTCCTTACCCCAAGGGCATCCTGGGCCTTCCTTGAATGCCACTCTGATGAGTGCCTGAAGTGTGCCATCCTTCAGCATCCCAGTCTGGACTGGCGAGGGTAACTTGAGTCTCTCCGGGGCTCCCTCGTGCAGCTGCCACCCTGTCTCCAGAGCTCTCCACCAACAAGGCAGAATGCAACAGGTGGCCTTGCCAAGGAGCAGCCCTGTTGTGTGTGCAACAGCCCTGTTTCCTCTGGGGATTTTCCACAGGTTTTCATAAGGGAGAGATCAGCACTTGGAAAACAAAATAAAAGTTTCTTCCTTATTGGTTCAGCAGTTTTTCATACTTAATTAAGGTCCTCATTAGCCTGTCAAAGCAGGATCATTTCTTGCCTAGATTAGCACTCCTCCTGGGGTATTCCAGGGCCCCTGTTTTAGCAATAGTGTTATTTCCCATAATTATATTACCTTCATTTTCTTCAAATGGACTCTCTATTAGTTTATAACACCAGCCCCTAATTACACCATGCATTCAGCTTTACACGTAAATAAACTGAAACAATCATCCTTTTCCGAGTGGATCATTAGGATGATATATCGTCATTTAAATGCTCATAAAAATTAGAGATCTCTCTTTGGGGGCAGCGGGCTCTCATTACCTCTACCCCAATCACTCGCTAAGTCTTTCCTTCTTCAAGCAACTGCACAGCCTTGTGGGTCTAGTGGAAAATGCCACGGCAGAAACCTCATCCTGGGACCCTGGGGAGCATGGATGGACTGGCAAATTAATCTGCCCACCTGTTTGAAGGAACAGCCAAGGTGCTGTGGCAACCAGGGGCATCCCTTTTAATGCATTTTCCTGTTCAGTTCCCAGCCAGCCCCCTGAAAATGTGAGGGCGTTGTCCATCACCTCCGATGTGGCCGTCATCTCATGGTCTGAACCCCCTCGGAGCACTCTCAATGGCATCTTGAAGGGCTACCGTGTCATCTTCTGGTCTCTCTACATGGATGGTGGTGAGTTGGGAGCAATTTGCTCATTGCCTCATTTATTTCATTTTCACTAATTGAATTTAGTGTAGCATCATATCTAGAGGGCAGAAGGCTGTTTTTCCTCCACCAACACATCAGATCTTCAGATGGTTCATGTCAGAAATGATGTTCTTCCTACCTTCCAACTGGATACTGGAGGCCAAGCTGGTACTGCCTGTCACTCAGCAGCTCTCACATCACTGCAGGATAAGGGAATTCAACTCCACTCTCCTTTGGGAACCTCTTGCAATTGTTTGCCTTCTTCTAGTAGCTGGCTCTTGCTGTGTTTGGCACAATGGCCCCAGCGCACTTTCTCAGGAATTCCTGGAGATTGCAATGCTCCCTGAACCTTTCTCCCGCTCAGTGCAAGCAAATAACAGAAGCAGTCACTTGGACTGTGGCAGAGAGCAAATTCCCTTTCTGAGCCCCACAGCCTCCCTCAGTTGAGTTTCTGGCAGTGAATCAGGCTCTGCACAGGAGGTCCTGGGGTGTGTGGGAGGGTCTAAGTGGCCAGTGGTTCTCAATATAGGCCACAGGGGTCCCTCAGGCCATACCATATTATTATGGAGGTACAGTAACTTTCTGAGGTGGCCTCATCCTCACATAAATATTGAAATTTATTACTGTTTTACCTGATATGATATAGATTAGAGTAATAAACAGTACAGGTAGTAAATTACCTTTTGTTTCCAGAGAACAGTGACTGAGGGGTAGGTGTGTGTGTGTGTGTGTGTCTGTGTCATACAGGTAAACGAGGCTCACAAGGGGGCCCAAAAACTTTAGAGCAGCTTCTTCTTTCTTTGCTCCAACATGTAATGCAGACTTACTACTTTTGGGGATTCTATGGGCTGGATTATTAGGGGGCCTTTTAGGCTGTAGCAACAATTCTTTGCCTGTGTGCGTGAGAGCCCACGGGAGTGAGTGTGTGCTTCTTTCCACAGAATGTGGCTGGCCCTTGAAAGGCTTCCTCCACTGTTTTCGGGGACCTTCCCGTGCTGAACCTTGTGTCCTGGGGGGTGGGGGTGGGGGGAAGCAAGCTGAAGATGGCAGGGCGGCATCTCTATGACAGGGGTTGCAGGGACACTGCTGCTGAGCTGGGTTCTGGCGTTGTCCATGTGCTGGATAGACAGTGGCTGCTCTGGCCCATTTTTGGGCCTTGGGGCAGCCGCCAGCCAGATCCCCAGGCTGCTTTCTCCATACCTGTCCTGGAGACTTGCTGGGCAAATCGAGCCACGGCAGGCTGAGTCAGGAGGCTGCGGAGGGTAGTGGGAGCCTTGCCTGCCTCTGCACGGGGTGTTCTTGCTTCCTGAACAGAATGGGGGGAGATGCAGAATGTCACCACCACTCGGGAGCGAGCAGAGCTGCGCGGCATGGAGAAGTTCACCAACTACAGCGTGCAGGTCCTGGCCTACACCCAGGCAGGGGATGGGGTCCGCAGCAACGTCCTCCACATCCAGACCAAGGAAGACAGTGAGTGCCTATGAAGCAGGGTGGAGTGAGGTGGGGGCATCCGTTCCTTGCCTGTGCTCTCCCACTGCATCTGAATGGGGTGGGGGATCTGTCCTCTTTGGAGTGTGGATGATTCTGCTTTGCTATGGCTCCATGGGGCCCACTCTGGGGGGCTTGGGACTTTGCTCTTCCTCTTTTTCTCCCTCCCTCTGGAGTTGGGGAAACAAGGAGTTTTTCACCCCACGTAACCCAGTTATGTGGCCTGGTCTACTATCTCAGGGCAGCCCAAATCGCTGCAGTTCCTGGGCCTGGACCTCTGGTCTCTCTCCTGGGAGGAGACAGAGTGTCTTTTGGACCACAGGACAGAGTCAGGGGCTGCAGGGTGTTAGAGGCCCTCGAGAAGCCAGAGGGCCAGAAAGCTTGGAAGGAGGAGGCAGTACAGAGACCTACAGAGTCCATACGGGGAGAGCAACCCATTGAAGCATCAGAAAAGGCCCTCTGGAGCACATGCTGGCTTTGGCCAGCCTGCCTTTTGGGCCCATCCCAGGGCACGAAAGGGGCGCTTCACCTGGGCTGCACTCTAGCGCTTCAGGGGAGGGGAAGTGTAGAGGTCAGATAAGTGCAGCCAGAAGGAACTGGGGTTTCTTTCTAGCTATGACATGATTTGAACGGTGGGCTGGATTGGCACTGGGGACACTCAGGTAAATCCCACCTGGATGGCGGCATTTCCAGGTGTGGGCTGGCCAGCTGATCCCTTCCAATAGCCTTCCACATGTGACAAGAGAGCGTTTTGCTGGAGCCCCATTTCCTTAAACCCTTGCTCTGCTTCAGAGGTGGGTTTCAGCAGGTTCTGACCAGTTCTGGAGAACCGGTAGTGGAACTTTTGAGCAGTTCGGAGAACCGGTAGTAAAAATTCTGACTGGTCCCGCCCCCATCTATTCTCTGCCTTCCGAGTCCCAGCTGATTGGAAGGAAATGGGGATTTTGCAGTAACTTTCCCCTGGAGTAGGGTGGGAATGGAGATTTTACAGTATCTTTCCCCTGCCACGCCCACCAAGCCACACCCACAGAACCAGTAGTAAAAATTTTTGAAACCTACCACTGCTCTGCTTGTCTCGGTTGGACAAGAATCTGCTGGAGACAGAATCCTTGTCCAGCTGGGCTGAGAGCAGGCTGCTGCCAGGACATTCCCTCTAATGGCAGAAGCTGCTGTAAAGAGAGAGACTGTTGTCCTGCCAGTGAGACCTTTACTGGCTGGCACAACTCGGGTATAAAAGAAGAGCGCTGTCCCCCCCTCCGGCAGGGTACTGCCATGAGTTGTGCTCCTTCGCTCCTGCGATGGCATGGCTGCAGTGCGGCCTACCTAGAGAGGCCAGGGCTGGAGGGAGGCAGGGGTGGGTTCTACTTACCTTTACTACCGGTTCGCAACAGGGCTGCACACGCACGCTCACTTTGCTCGCGCACTCTTCTGCACATGCACAGAAGCATTTTGATGGCGTCGGGGTCAGTGGGCGGAGCCTTCCGCCGGTTTTACTCCCGGTTCTATAGAACCGGTGCGAACCGGGGGCAATCTACCACTGGAGGGAGGCCTTGAGAATCATGCCTCTTCTTTCCTCTTGCAGTTCCTGGTCCTCCTGCCGGGATCAAAGCGGTGCCTTCCTCTGCCAGCAGCGTTGTGGTGTCTTGGCTGCCACCCTCAAAACCTAATGGAGTTATCCGGAAGTATACCATTTTCTGCTCCAGCCCAGGCTCTGGCCAGCCGGTGAGCAGCTGTGATGGGGTTTCTGGGAGAGTGGGCATGCCGTAGTTGCCTGGCCACTGAAACAGCGGGTGCCAAGCACTGTCGGTCCCCTGGGCTGGCCTTGGGCAACTTTGCTCTGGGGATCCTCAGCCCGGGTTGTAATCAGGAACTGCCAGAAGCAGCCCTCAATTTGGTAGACCATCTCAGACTATTTTAGACACCAGGATGTGGTAGGAAAGAACAATATGATAATGGGTCAAACCTTTCTCTCATAGGGTTTTCTCTCCCTCCCTCCCCCCTCCTGCTATTGTTTCTCTTTTACCATATCCCATAGCTTATAGGCTGACAAATGTATCACTGCTTATTTTACAAAGCAGAAATAGATTTAAATGGCCAGCATTAATTTGTTAATTCAACTTAAATCCTGCCTAGTGGCTAACCCCAATAATGCACAAATCTATATTTAAAGCACAAGGCATTTAGCAACACACCAGTAAAAGTCAAGGATAAATGGCATTCATTAATGCCATTTAATGTAAGAGTTAAAACTTTGTCAAAATCACCTACTTGAGATATTCCTTTTCCAGTGGGGAGGGGGAAGCATCAAGTGCTGACTTCACCTGCTGCAGCGGGCAGGCCCTTCCCTGATGGAGAAAATCCCTTCCCTCAGGTCAGTCCGAGCAGGAGGGTGCTGAAAGGCTCTGGAGAGAAAAAAGTTCTTCCCTTCCTGCGCCACAGGGTGGCTGCCCTTTGGTCTAGACTGGCCATACACTTCTCTTACTTTGATAGCTGCAGGAGGTAGGATCAGTTAGGATGGCCTGTGCTAGGCCAGTATGGATCTTGTTGATTTTCAAGCCTGCTTTGCAAATTTCCCAGTGAATTGGCAGTCAATTTGACCTCCTGCTTAATTGAAGCATGATTACTTCCATGTCCTTATTGCAACAGCAGTCGGTTAAGGTTATCTCAACTGGGTTGGGTTGGAAGAAGTACCTTCAAGCCACGATGACCTGTTTTGGTTAGTCACATTGCAGATAAAATCACTCATAGCTTCTTGAGCTGGGCAATGACCAATGAGATGCAGAAATCCGTGCCTTGCAAAATCCTGTGGGATTCATTTGAACTATGAACCCCAAGAAAGTTGACAGGGTTTTCTGTGGGATGGACTCTGTCACATGTAGGCTAGCTCCTTGTCTCTCCTGGCTTTTCAGAGTTGCCAGGAGCAGATGATATGAGGAACTGGACGGCAAATGCCTTTTTGAAAGTGGGAATGGTATTGCCATGAAATGAGCATCTGCTTCCATCTCAAACTTGCCCTTCTTTGGGAAGATTATAGTGAAGGTGTTGGGACCCTGGGATGAAGTGGCTATGGATTCTAATTGAGCTTGGGATGCTCCATATAAAAGGGCTGTGAAGATGGCCTTCTCCTGTAGAGATTTCAAGGCAGCTGTCCTGATAACACCGGTTTCAAGTTTGATTTATTGCAATATGAGAGCTGACATATGATGGCTGTGACCCATCTTGTAATAAACAAACAAGCAAGCAAACAAACAAACAAATAAATAAATAACAGAAGTATCATCTACAGAACAGGCTGCTGCCCCTCTGGTCATTTGCTACTTGTGGTCCATGCAGAACACGGACTCCTTTATTCCATCTACTGCAGTTGCACCAGTGGCAGCAGCAACATGGAAATGGATGCAGCCCAGATCTTAGTTGGCCCCCAAAGCTTCCTGGGAACATTCAGGCTCTGTTAGGTTGGGAAGGAGGGCGGGGACAACATTTGCTTATCAAGATCGCTTTCTGCAGTTCATTTTAACATCTGAGGCCTTCGTTTCCAGGGCAACATAATCTTTTCATCAAAGCAACTGGTGAAGCTGCTGGGATCTGATATTGTTTCCTTGGCATCTTGTCAAGGCTGCCATTTGGCATAAAATTATGCATGCAATGTAATATTTATGCTTGCATATTTAAACACTGGTTAGATTTAAGTATTCTGCTGTGGATCTATCAGTCCATGTTCCAAGCATGCCAAACCAAAACTGTTTGGGCGCAGGGGTGAGGTATTTGTCTGCCAGTCAGGCTTGGCATTGGCCTTGATGGAGCTTCCGAGGCAGCTGCATGTGCCCATGAGTGGCAGCCTAGAGTCTGGAATGCAAGACTTCCCCAGGGAGGAGGAGGAGGAGGAGGAGGAGGAGGAGGAGGAGGAGGAGGAGGAGGAGGAGGAGGAGGAGGGGAGAGCCTGCTTTCCTCCTGACCCCAGAGAGGAGCCCAGATGCTGAGGACCTGAGGGCTTTGGGGTGGCTGGCTGGCCTGCTTGCCTGGTTCCACAGAGATGTGCCTCAGGCCACAGTTTAAAAGTGGTCCAGCCAGGCAGCTTGGATGCTCCATCAACCCAACAATCGGTGCAAGTCCCAGCAGCCTGAAGCCTCCCTTGAACAGGCATTTCCTCTGCTTGCCCCAGATCCATCTTGCAGGAGTCAGAAGCAGTGCATGCCGGGAGTTGTGAGTTGTATAATAGGACGACAAACACACAAGTAGGCACCATCTGCTAGCTCTAGGGCAATAATGTAAGCCTTGTGTTCTGATGGCCCAAGAGACAGGGTGAGGTCCAGCCTCGGAGCTGAGGTCTGAGATATTTCCCCCTTTAGCTTCTTAAACGGCAGAGATTGGGGCTTTATAAAAGAGCCCAAGTTAGAGGTGAAAAGTGAAGTTGCTCCTATTTTTTGCTTAAAACAGAAACAGGAATCCAAAAGTGTGTAGCTTGAAGAAATGGAGAGCAAATAATAAACTTGGTCCATTGGAGGAAGAAAAACCTATCTGCACAAATGTATGAGCTCTTGTAGAAGTTGAGGAAAGCGCTTAGGGAAAAGCCTTTCTCCTAAGACCAGAAAGCAGGGGAGTTGCTGAGATTTGGACAGACCAAGAAGGAAGTGAAGGTGTATATTAATGAGGGCCCTAAGCCTGAGATAGGCAAATTTAGCAATGGCTCAGGGGTTGCTAATGCTGCCTCCAGGGATACAGGCCTGTGGGGGGCAGCTCTTTGGGTAGGTGGGCTCCCGAGAGGCCTCCGCTGGGCAAGCAGGAAAGCAGTCTGATCCAGCTGCAGGCCTGTTCTCCTTCGGTTCTTCTGCAGGCTCCCAGCGAGTATGAAACAAGCCCGGAGCAGCTGTTCTATCGCATCGCACACCTGAACCGCGGGCAACAGTACCTGCTCTGGGTTGCTGCTGTCACTTCCGCAGGGCGGGGCAACATGAGCGAGAAAGTCACCATTGAGCCTGCTGGAAAAGGTTTGCAAGTGGAACGGGGAGCGCCTGGTAGCTCGGCTGCCGTGGACCCCCCACCATGTCACCCTCCCCTTCTTTTGCAGCTCCAGCCAAGATCATCTCATTTGGGGGCACAGTTACGACCCCGTGGATGAAAGATGTGCGACTGCCATGCAGTTCAGTGGGGGATCCTCTCCCAGCTGTGAAGTGGACTAAAGACAGGTTTTTTTTTTTTAACCAAAGGGAAGAGGGGGCTAGGAAGGTCTCTGGCCAGACTCTGCCTTTCTCATGTTCAGGTCTTCTTTTGCAGTGATGATTCAGCTATTCCAGTCATTTTGGATGGTCATCGCCAGATCCAGTCCAATGGCACCCTGATTCTGCGCTCTGTGAAAGCAGAGGACTCAGGCTATTACACTTGTACTGCCACAAATACCTGGGGATTCGATACCATCATTGTCAACTTGCTGGTGCAAGGTGAACCATTAGAAGGAATCCCCCCGCCCCCCAGGAGGGAGCTTTGTCTTTAGGACAGGGAAGCTGGACAGCTCATAGCCCAAAAGACTTCCTAACTTCCCTGCCCCGGAGTGCCGGGTGAGAAGGAAGCTGACCCAAATGCCTTTCCCTTTCAGTCCCTCCAGACCAGCCCCGGCTGATGGTGTCCAAGACTTCAGCTTCATCTATCACCTTGGCCTGGATCCCTGGTGACAATGGTGGCAGCTCCATCCGAGGCAAGTTGCAGGGAGGGTTGCTGTGCTTGCTGGATAGATGGAGGAAGCTTGACTGTTCCTGGATGTCTCCTCAACTTTGTCTCCCCTTCCTTCTCTGGGTTTCGGCCTCGTGCAGGGTTGTGCTCTTGGTCTTCTGAGTGCAACTGCCTCATGTTGCTGGGGCCAAAGATTTACCAAGGGAGGCTGATATTGGGTGAAGGCATTCTTTTGACGAGCACTAAATGGCTCCTTGGCTCTGTGAAAGATTCCTCAGAGCTTCATCTGAGGGTTTTTGTTTTTTTTTTGGTGTGTGTTTGTGTAGGGGGGGGAGGGAGAGGGAGGGAGGGAGGGAGAGAGAGAAAAGATGGGAAAAGCTCCGAACAGTTCCAACTGCAGTTTATTTAGGAAAGCCAGGGAAGATCAGGCCATTCCTTCTTACCTGTGCTCAGTTTTCTTGTGCCTCCCCAACCAGCTTGTTTAGGGAGGAGGAGGAACACCCTATCCTCCATTTTTATTTCACAACAGGGCTTTAGTTTGTTAGAGTTGAAAGGTAGCAGCTGGTGCAAGATCACCCTGGAATCAGTGAAAATTCCAAGAGGCATTTCCCTGGTCTCAGCCTGATTCCTGGCGTGAAGCTGTGTGTCAGTGCTTCTTCATCCACTTCAATGCCCTCAGGGAAACAATGGCAGCCCCAGAAGGAGGGAGGGAGGGAAGGAAGGGAGTTTTCACATTGCAATTAATTAAACACATGTAAATAATTACAAGGCAGCCTCCCTAGCCAGCAGCATTTGCTTGATGTGTTTCCTTTTAATTGAAACAGCCAGAAGTGCTGCGGTGCAACTGATGGGGGTAGAATCCCCTGCCTGGACTGCTTTATTGTTTGGTTGGGGGCAGTGGGGGAGTATGGCTTCCAAGAGGAGCAAGCTGGCGAGCAGCAAGAAAGCCAGAAAAAGGATGGGCACGGAGCAGCACAACTGCAGGAGCCCAAGAGGCTGATTTCTACTTCATGGCGCATGTGGGGGGGATAGGTGGGAGCACGTCCCCAACTGCCTGAATGGATCCTTACCTCTCTCTCTGGCACAAGCACACAAGCGCAGGACCCACACCTCTCCTTGATGACATGCATAGGTGGGCCCTGAAACAGCTTGCACCTTTTTGTTTGATGGTGCGTTTTGTAACTGATTAGCTTTGCTTAAGTGAGCTCTGAATTTGCCTTTTGCAAAGGGAAGATGGCTGTCTAGAAGGCTGGGCATCCAATAGAAGATTTGCCATGTCTTCCTTTGGAGAAGACACCTGGCTCTCCCAGGCGTGGGGGGAGGCTTCAGGGACTTAAGCCTGAGCTGCTGGCATGAACTGGGGGGTGAGGAGATGGCAGGGGCTCCTGCCGCATGGACTCCCTTCTCTCACTTGCTGCCTTTGCTGCACCCCTGCAGGCTTTGTGCTCCAGTACTCAGTGGATAATAGTGAGGAGTGGAAGGACGTGTTAATTGCTTCCGCAGAGCGCTCCTTCAAGCTGGGCAGCCTGAAATGCGGGACCTGGTACAAGGTGAAGCTGGCAGCCAAGAACAGCGTTGGAGCTGGTCGTATCAGTGAGATCATTGAGGCCAAGACCCACGGCAGAGGTGACTGGGGCCTGGGGAGGCAGCAGCCGGGAGTGTGTAGCTGGGAGGAAGGACGGAAGGAAGGGAGCCTTGCAGAGTGGAAGTTGGGATTTGTCCAGAGGAAGACCGAGAGGCTTTCTTAGAGTTCACTAGGAAGGAAAGACTTCAGAGAGGGAAATTGTGGTTCCTGCACACTTTTAACAAGTGGTGCATAACAATGCCATCCATTCCGATGTTCTCCTGGCTGGAGCTCATCTGAAAAAGGAAAGGCCTCTTGTGGCAGTATTTCACCCTGGCCTCCTAAGGGACTCGTTTTAAACAAGGCAGACAAGTTTATTATAATGGTTTGCAGCCAGCACCAATGGTTTTGAAGATTTGCCAATTTCAGGAATGCCAGAGACAAGTGCATCACCTGAAGCCTAATTGAAATATTACACTCATCGAGTCGATTGCAAGTTTGGTGGTGTTCTTAGCTGGACCATTTAGAATCAAAGCCTTCTTGTAAATCTTCTTGTATTAAGAAGATCTCCTAATGAATGCTCCTTATGGAAGAATCCTGAACACTTTTCCCTTTAATTTTTGCCATGAGGTTGTATGTAGAAAAAAAATTGTGTTGCTTTTCCCAAACCAAGTTCAAATTTGTGCACCACAATAGAATAAAGGAGGTTGTTGCAAATACATATAATAGCAGTATGTTAAAATGTTTGAGTATTTCTTGGTTAAAGTATAGAAACTAGAAAGTATAATAGTATGCCACACGTGTCACATGCTTAAAAGTTATGCCTTCACGTTATACATTACTCTGCAGTTCTCTTGGCAGCCTTTTTCACACATGCTTTGCCCCTTCCTTCCTCTCAGGTCAGAGATATGGAGCTGCTTTGGGCCCGGGGGGGGGGGGGGAGGAATGACAGTGGGGGAAGGTTTCTAGCCTGGTGCCTTAACTATATAGCAAACTGATTCTCCATGTACATGTGTACAATTATAATATAAACTCAGAAGTCACTGATATCTGACAATTGCAATGTAAGCACTTAGGATTATTTCCCTTGGGGGGAGGATTGAAATTAGAAAAGGCATTTAGATAGGCCCCTCTCTTTCTCTCCCCCCCCCACCCCCATTTTTCCTTCTTTTCTGGAGATATTTTGAACATTTCTGAACTTCAATTACTAATGATTTAAAATTAATTTTTATATAGCTAGAAACCAACATGGATGTTGTGCAGCCTGCAACTCAACAAATATTAATTCAATCTTTTTTGGCGGGAGGAGAGAAATTAATTAACCCCTTTTTTAGAGTGGGGAGGGAGGTGATCCTTTGTGAGGAAGGGCCTCTGGTGTTCCATTGGGTGTATCTCTGCAGCAAGTCAGCTGCCACTGCACAGCTGGGAAAGGGCAGCTGTCTTGAGGAGCCTGGCCAAAGGGAGCCCCAGCCCAGACTGGCAGACAGCTCGTGGAGAGCACTTTGGGTGCTCTGGGTTTTATAGTGCCTAAATTGATGATGATGGTGATGAAAAAGAAACTTAATGTATGCTCTACATTTTATTGATTAGCGGGTTAGGCAGTACACTTTAAGGGAACATAGGTCATTAAAGAAACCCTTGAGGCCACTTTCCAGAACCCGGCAAACTGCTCTATTTCATTCTATTCTATCCTATCAAAACTCACCTTCCTCTTCCTTCTTGTAGAACCATCTTTCAATAAGGACCAACATCTGTTCACCCACATCAACTCCACCCATGCCAGACTGAGTCTGCAAGGCTGGAACAATGGGGGCTGCCCCATTGTAGCAATTGTCCTGGAGTTCCGACCCAAAAGCACCTGGGTTTGGCAGAGTCTGCGGGCTAATTATTCCAGTGAAGTCTTTCTGACTGACCTGCACGAAGCCACTTGGTATGAACTGCGCATGAAAGCATGCAACAGTGCCGGCTGTGGCAATGAAACCCTGCAGTTCGCCACCCTGGACTACGATGGCAGTGAGTATGGATTGGCTGGGGGATGTTAGAAGCCCCAGTTGCCTGTGGGTTGGGCTTTTTCAGGGGGTGCACAGCTTGTGCTTTGACGTGTCTTCTGCACAGGCACCATTCCGCCTATTAAGTCTGCGCAAGGGGAAGGAGATGATGTCAAGAAGCTTTTCACCATCGCTTGCCCTGTCATCTTGGCCACACTTGGCGTTGCGTTGCTGTTTGTTGTTCGAAAGAAGCGGAAGGAAAAGCGCCTGAAGCGTTTGCGAGGTGAACGCTTGATTCTTGGGAATCCCTTTACAACAACCAGGAGAGAAACCCCAGGGTCAGATGAGCCTAAGCAGGCGTCACCCTGGCTTTCCCCTCTAGATGATTCGGTCCCTGTAGCTGCCTAGGTAGGTGGGTTGGGGGCAGAAAGGTGGATGCTGCAGGATAGGACCCTCGTTAGAGCTGGCAGTATGGATAGTCCTTGACCTACAACCACAGTTGGGACTGGACTGAAATATTCTTGGTTAACATTGCAGCCATTAAGTGAGGCTTTCCAGGACCGCACCTGGTTTTACAGCCTCTTTTGCTGCATTCGTTAGGGAGCATCACATGGTCATGATTTGCAACCTTCCTTGCCAGCTTCCCCATTGACTTTGCTTGTCTGAAGCTGGCTGGGACGGACACCAATGGCAGGACGGGAGGCTGCAACTTGTCAATTTGCCAAGCCCCCAAATTGCAGCCGGGTGACAATAGGGATGCTGAGACGGTCGTAAGTGCAAATACTGGTCATAAGTCACTTTTCCAATGCTGTCATCACTGAAGGAATGCTGGCAAGTTGAGACTACCTGCACGGGCTGCACTCCTCTTTGTTTCTCTGTGAACTTGGGGCCCCGAGGAAACTATTTCTGGAGCCTCTTTCCTTTAGCCTTAGCTCCCCATAGAGAGGACCCACCCTCCAGGCTAGAGTGCCCACGGTGACCTCTCGGCCTGATTCGAGCTGCACAGGAGCAGCTGCTTCTGCTGCCTCCATTCAGGCCTCTCTGCTCTTTCCCTTGCAGATGCCAAGAGTTTGGCTGAAATGCTCATCAGGTGGGTAACCACATTCAAATCTTGTTGGTTTAGCATTTTGATGCAGGGTGGATACAGATGACCTCAAGTCCCAAATGCTCTCCTCCTTCTTCTCCTTCACAGTAAGAATAATCGTAGCTTTGATACGCCCGTGAAGGGTCCTCCGCAAGGCCCTCGGCTGCACATCGACATCCCCCGGGTTCAGCTGCTCATTGAGGACAAGGAGGGAATCAAGCAGATCGGTGAGCGGCTTCGCTTCACCTACCAGTTCAGGGGTCTGGCCTTGTCCTCAGAGCTGCCTCCTTTGCATTTTGCCCTCATCCAATTACTCTCCCTGGGTCTGGGAATGGGGTTGCTCCTCTGTCCTAGGTGCACTCCGGGTTCTCCCCTTCCCAGCATCAACTGGATTGAATGGTGTTTTGGGACTCCTGGCAAGCATTTTGGGCATGGCCAATTGCAGGTGCCGGCCTTCCTCTCCACCCCCAATGAGGCTCTAAGTGCATAAAGGGTCACCCTCCAATTCTGTGGTTTTCTCTTGCAGGAGGGGTGGGGGGTGGGGGCTATCGCTTTATAGCAATCCCAGGATGGCAGGTCATTATCCAAATTTATTTCCCATAGGAGATGACAAAGCAACAGTCCCAGTCTCTGACCCAGAATTCAACCAGACTGTTAATCCGCAGACCTTCTGCACAGGGGTATCGCTACACCACCCAGCACTGATCCAGAATACGGGGCCTTTGATCGATATGTCTGACATCCGCCCTGGCACAAGTAAGCCTTGCAGATAATCCTCCACTCCGGCCCCACAGGAAAAAAATCAGAGGCCTTTGCCCAAGCAGAGCATACCTCTGAAGGCATGGAGGGAGGGAAGAGATCTCTGGGGGACTCTTGACCCTACTTGTAGCCAAATTCTCCATCTCTAGGTAAGGTTGGGTTTCTCACAGCAACCAGCTCTGATAAAAGAGGCTTTGAATCATGTGGCTATGTTCATCTATACTGATAGTGCTGGAACAGTGAGGTTGTGAGAACTTGACCATTTATGCCTTTAGCTGCAAAATAAATGCACTGTGGTTTGGCACGTGACCAGACTATAGTCTGCTTTTAGTGATTTCAGGTCTTGCCTCCCCAAAATTTAGAGGGATCGAATGAACACTGGTCTGTCTGGCCCTTCTCTGCCCTCTGATGATCCTATACAGCCTGCATGCCAGTGCCTGCTTTATCTCCCGTATGCTTTGCTCAATCAGGTGGCACACCAGTCAGCCCCATAGCTGCCCCTCTCCTGCCTGACTGGTTCATCTCCTCCAGCTGCTCAGCACTTACCTGTCCCTCATCTTGTCAGGGTTCCTGCCCTCGTACAGCAATGATTTTGTGTTCTGCTTGCTGCTTTGGTCAGAGAATGGGCTTTCTAGGTTCAGGCCAAGTCCATGTCTTGATCCGTGTCATGCTCCATCTCATATGCTGCATGTGACATATTCAGTACCTGGAATGTTGTATACATCCCACCATGACTATATGCAAAGGGGGGGGGGGATGATCTACAAGTACAAAAAATCATTTTAGATACAAGGCATCACCAACATAAAAATGAAGCTATGAGTGAGAAACTACAGCATGAGGCAGATTTCAGCCTAGCCTTGTAAGGTCCAACCTACACAGTTCTCATTTCTCATTCCAAAGTCAGAAACAGCAGCCATCTTCTTTTGCAGATCCTGTTTCAAGGAAAAGTGTGAAATCTACACACAGTGCCCGGAACAGATACTCCAGCCAGTGGACTCTCACCAAGTGCCAGGCCTCCACGCCAGCACGGACTCTGGCCTCTGACTGGAGAGCGGTTGGCTCCCAGCATGGCATCACAGTGACTGAAAGTGACAGTTTCAGTGCTAGTTTGTCCCAGGACACAGGTGAGTTGAGTCACAAAGCCCAGCCTTTCAAACCCAGCTGCAGTTTGTTGTGTCCTGCCACCCCAGAACTTTCAAGAGCTAAAAACTGAGGCTCACTCTTCTTTCCTCATATTTTGCAGAGATTTTATTTGGTTATTATAATTTATATGCATACCGAGAAACTAGATTCTTAAATGGTTCTACAAAATAGCACATTCAATTAAAAACAACAATTATAACATAAACTGGACTAATTCTACCAATAGCTACCACCCCCTTTCATACATCATCACAACAAGGAATGTTACTCAGTGTCTATTATACATTAAAATATCCAGATCTAAGTAGCTCTTCTGAACACTAGCAGCTTGTTGATCTGAATTCGGGGGCAGGATCAGGAGAGGGGCAGCAAAGAAAAAGTCATCCATCCTTCATGGTGCCTTATTCTTGGGTTGAAAGGGTACCCTTTCTGTTGGAGATTAGTGAACAAATAGAAGCTTCTGGGAGAGTTCATTGCAGGAATTAAGTCAAGAGGTGATAAAGAAATAAGTAGCTGTGAACAGATACTTATAATCCAGGAAGTGCTGTAACTAGCATGCGAGATAGAGTTGCACAAAAACTCTCCTAGCCACAGCAGCCTTCTGGTCCTTGAGCAGTTGTTGCAAATCCAAGAGGACCCCCTTATTTCTGAAGCCTTTCGGGTTTAGGGAGCACGACCCTGTCCAGAAGAAAAGATGGGATACCACTGGCTTCCAATGTCACATCCACTCATGTCTTGTCAGGATTGAGCTTGAGTCTGTTTAGTTCTGCCCAGATCTTCAAAGACTCTGAGATAACACTTCCACCACATCTTCTCTTTGGCTTTGGAGTCAGAAAGTGCAGGAACTGGCTTCTCGCATCCCCGGCTGTTTCAGCTTAGTAAAGGAGAGTTGGAGTGCCATCAACTGTCTTGCTGGTTGTCCTGGCAGGGCTTGCATTGTCTCCCTCTTGTTCCCACAGACAAAGGCCGAAACAGCATGGTGTCCACAGAGAGTGCCTCATCCACTTATGAAGAGTTGGCTCGGGCTTATGAACATGCCAAGTTAGAGGAGCAGCTGCAGCATGCCAAGTTTGAAATCACAGAGTGCTTCATTTCTGACAGCTCCTCTGACCAGATGACCACTGGCACCAATGAGAATGCTGACAGCATGACTTCCATGAGCACTCCCTCCGAGCCAGGCATCTGCCGTTTCACAGCCTCTCCTCCCAAACCACAGGACAGTGACCGTGGCAAGGGTGTAGCTGTGCCTATCCCTCACCGAGCAAATAAAAGTGAGCTATGATGCAGCTGCTGCCTTTTGGTGCCCCAAACGAAGAGCTCAGCCCCAAGTAACAATAGCAATTATGCTTGTATACTGCCCCGTAGCACTTATATATTGCCCCAGGCACCCTCTGGGTGGTTTACAATGTCAGCATCCTGCCCCAGCAATCTGGGTCCTCATTTTGCTGACCTCGGAAGGAGGGAAGACTGAGTCAACTTTGAGCCAGTCAGGATCAAACTCCAGGCTGTGGGCAGAGTCTGCCTGTGATGATGCACTTTAGTCACTGTGCCCCCCAGGGCTCTTGATTGCAGCTCTTCATGAGGCAGTTCAGGACAGGCTTCCCAGTGAAGTATTTGAATGAGCTTGGATAGTGGAATAGGATGTGCTCTGGGCAAGGAAGAGCTACACAACTTTCAAGTTAGGTAGCCAGAGCCAGTCTGAGAGGTTTATAAATGGGGATGATAAGGCTTGCCCCAGAGAGCTGGCATCTGGAGGGGATGCCGAGAGGGAGTGCTGGCACTTGCCAGTCATGGAATGGGCTGGATATTTAGGCTTCTTTCACCTGCTTTGCCTTTTCCCTGAAGGAGTTGCTTGTTTTCAGTGGACTGGATGAATTTTTCACTCTGGTCCTGTTGCACACCATTTGTCCTTGAGTAACCTTGGGGCTACTCCTGGCCCCGCTTTCAGCATCTCTGTTCACCCTCTTTCTGCCTTCTACAGGTGACTACTGCAACCTGCCTTTGTATATGAAATCTGAAACGTTCTTCCGCAAGCCAGACCTTCAAGACCCTTGTCCTGTAGTGCCACCCCGGGAAGCCTCCATACGAAATCTGGCTCGGGCTTACCACACACAAGCCAGACACTTGACTTTAGATGCCAGCAGCAAAGCCTCGGCTGCGCCACACGCAACTGCAGCCACCACCTTACCTCAGAGAACTCTTGCCATGCCAGGCTCGGCTAGTGGTGCCCCTCCTGCTGCTTCCACTGCTGCTCCCGCCCCGGCCCCCGAACCTAGCCCGGGTCCTGTTGCTGAGCCACGCTTGCCTACGCATAGCAAGATTGGGGGGTCCAAAGACTCACTATTAGAAATGAGCACATCTGGCGTAGGGAGGCCACAGAAGCAGGGAACTGGTGCCTACTCGAAATCCTATACGCTGGTGTAGCAGTGGGTAGGAAGGACAGCCAAGATGTGGCTCTTTCTCCAAGTCATTTATACTGGAATTAAGTGGAGCTCTTGTACAGAATGGATTTTTTGTTTTTGTATAAATGAAACTATTTTTCTCTTCTCCAGAATTGGGGGGGAAGTCACGAGGGCTCCAAGCATTTGCAGGAACTTCTTTTATGGAAGAAGCCCTGCTCTCCTTTCGGTGTTGCGGAAGAGGGTGCTGAATTCTGATGGGCACATGCTCTTTCCCATCCTCTCATCGCCCTCATTACGCAGCCTGGTCTTTTTTTTTTTTTTTTAACCCTTTGAGACACTGCATGTTGTTTTAATGTTTGGTAAACCATGGGATTTGCTTCCAGTTGCATCTGCCTGTGTTAATACTTTTTTCTATTTAAAAAAAAAAGCCAGCGCAGTGTGCAATAAAAGTTATGTTTCTATAACACCAGAGTCCTTTGTTTGGTGTAGGCTGATCTCCAAGAACCAACAGGGAGCTGCGATGCAGGTGGCAGTGGCAGCTTTGTGAGAATAAATTCTGGAGTCCTAGTGCAGAGGCCCTGCAATCCAAACTCTGTTTTAACATGAATGAAGCCGTTCTAGGAAATGTCAGACATAAAGCAGATCATTATTTTATATATACATCTCTTTGGCATCACAGCTATTTAAAAGCTGTAATGTCTAATATGACCTTTTAAAGTGCCATTTTCCTTTCCTCACCACAGGAAATAAAATATGAATTGTCAGACAGGGAGAGACTGACCAGCATGCTTCCAGTTGATCGAGACCCTCAAATGGTTTTTAGTAGGGCAGGTTCAGGCGGGGAAGACCTTGCATCAGCTCCCCTGGTTGGCAAGGAGAGTTTCAGCCCAGGCAATATTCTACCTTGCCTAGCAGAGGGTAGCAAGTTCATCACTAGAGTATTTGTTTTCCCTTCCAGGTAGCCTTTGTCTGAGCAAGTGAACTGTTTACTGCAGGTGCCAGGAGTAAAGATAAACATAGCAGCTGGCTCCGTTGGATCGCTGCTTGGCAAATCTTCTAGCAGCTCAGAAAGAAAGCCCCCTGCCTCAGTAGGGAAGGATCATCCGAGCACCCCAAGGTGCCTTCCTCTCAGCAGCGCAGGAGCCAGTGTCAGATGGGCAGCCATGTTACTACCGCTTCTCTTTCTGTTCATATCGGAGCTGATTATGGTGAGGAACCAAGAATAGCAGCAGCAAAACATGTTTTGTTCAAGACATGTCTTGGAATGCCTCCAAAGAATTTTCTGCCATGCTAGGGCAGAGGACCAGGTAAGCAGAGTGAGCAGGTTGGGCGGGGGGGATGCGATTCCTGTAACAGCATTGGCCGAAAGAAGGAGCTGGTTGTAGGAAATGCCTGGAGGAGGGGGAGGGGGAGGATCTCCCAGATCTTCTTTCCAAACAAATCCAGCAAGCAGAGTTATTAGAAAGCTCACACTGATTGGCTCGGGGGAGGGGGGGCAGTGATTAAAGTTTTTAATTAAAACTTGTCAATTGTTAATATGGGCCAACAGACATGATACATGTATAACGCAGATGCCACGTTTCATTGTTTATGGCAAGGGAGCTGCCCCCAAGAAGATGCTTTGGTACTAATACTCCATAACCATAAGGCACTCCCATGGCTTTTATTTTCCCATATATGGATGCCATGGCCCCTGGCTGACAATTCTGGGTTCAGTTCCCAGCAGATCTTACAGCTCTAGGAATTGAGACACTTCTCCTTCCTCGATCCCCTTTACTAGCCCCCATGGATAGTTCCAGACAACATTTCCTAGAACATGCTGTGGCCAAGGAGGGAATTCAGTAAGGAAGTGTAACACGAGGGTAGCAATTTTCAGCATGAGACGAACTTGCGCAACTCATCAATGTTTACATTGCAAAGGTGTCCATTTCCAAATACAGTCCTGGGAGTTTCAGGGCCAGTTTCCAGAGGCAAAGAAATGCTGCCCCTAACACATGGGCAGCAATGCTGGCCTAAAGCGATCAGCAGTACTGAAGAGGAGCCTCGAAGTGGCTTGTCCATGTGCTTCTCTACCAGAGCTCCTTTTTGACATGACAAGCAGCAGCCTCAGGACAAGAGACACGGCACCACCTGCCATCTTAGCCAATTAGACGGCCACACTGGAAGTTGCCAATACTCCACAACTCCCTGCCACCATGCAAGACGCGGTGGCAACCTTCTAAGCAGAGGGCTGGGCTGGGAAAGAAGCTGGTGGCACATCAGTACAAAGACCTGAAGGCTGTTATAGGGGCTCAAATTCCATGGCCCCTAGCCGGCTTGTACTGCTGAGATGTAACATGATGCTGCACAGTGATATGCCTGCAGCTAACTCCATCATTCCTTAGCAAGAGGATGCAAACAAACACCCTCCTTACTGTGCATCTGATCAAAGGGACGGATTCACCAGGATGCTCCCAGCATGGGATGGAATGTTACGACCAGCCGCTAATGGTGCGGTGGGGCTAGCTCTCACTGAATGGCCTGCCTAGAAACCTCCCGTTTCGGAACCTCCAATCTTTATTCATGAGGCCTTAGGGAGGTCACATTCCAATGGTGCCCACTAATAGAAAGCCCACCAGGGGAGAGGGAAAGGGGTGGAGGGGTAAGAATTAGGCATGGAGCAGAAGGCACAGGAATCTGCTCAGCATATAATCCCTGGAAAGCCCACCACCATTTACACTCCAATTACAAAAGGCACCAGAAAAATCTGGCTGAAGCTGATCAGCTGGATATCCAGAGAGACACACTTTTCTCCTAGCAATCTCCATGATTGCCTCTGCCTTGATTAAGGAATACAGCAGCTCACAAAATAATATCGAAGCAATGCAAATGTGAGCCATTTTAAAATCTTCCTGGAGAAAAATCTTCCTGACTGCAGCAAGGAAAAAGCAAGAAAGTCATGAAAGGTGTAGGAAATTGAGTACATTTGATCAGAATTTAAAAGTACAGTTAATAACTGAAGGATGCACACCACCAATTCTCTGCTATCATATGCATTTCATTTATTGGAAGGGCAACAAAAGTCCTTCCAGTCCTGTATGACCTTTCTCCTGTAAGGACAGGAGAAAAGCTGCTCTGCCTGCCCCACAATGGAGAGGCCCGAGACCACTTGTAGCACCAGCCGTGGGGGAAGGTGGTTTCTGCTGCCTGTTTAGACACATGGTGATCATTGTTTAAAAAGCAACCCTGGAGATCAGCGGTCCAGTTGAAAACAGAAGTGGGGGAGGGGAGGTTGTTGAGAAATTTAGCTTTCTTCTGGCAGCTTAATCAAAGGATATACCAACCATTTGCAAGGAAGAGTACATTGGGCCATTGCCTGCTCTCATTTTCCCCAAATTGCTGTTTACCTTCTGGTGTTGGTGAGAGCACTGAAGAATATGCCCAATGAGTGCCATGAATATGCCACCAATGCTCCTGACAAGAGCAGGTCAGGCACACGAGCCCTTAGGGAAAGGATAGAAACCAGGAGTAGAAATGAACTCCCAGAATCCAGAAGCACCTGGGGAACTGGACTTGCTCATGACCTGCTTCAGCCTCTGCAAAGACTGATTTTGTAGTTCATATTCCCAGTTGCTTCAGGAGCAGAAACACTTTGCCAGTCCCCTCAGCAGCCATACCTGAACTGAGGATTCTGTGGTGTGGAAGGTGACAGTGGAAAGAGGAAGCTGAGCAAGAGATAGGAGAAGACCCAGGTGTTTCAGATGGGCCCTTTGTTTCTCTGGTTCCCTAAGTATGGACAGGTAACCTACCAGCCACCTTTCTCCATTCAGCACACACTTCTTTCTCTTTCACATTTATGACATTCCCTGGGATGGATAATCTACAAAAAGGCTTGAATTAATTTCCCAAGAGAAATTTAGCTAAGAATCAATCTCTGACTGCAACGCAAGAAAACACGTGGAGGCTGTTGGGTACAGAGATAATAATATATATTGTTGTTTGACAGGTAGGTAAGCTTTTTGCAGACAAGCAGGATTTTTGTCCATCTAGAAGTGGTAGACCTTGATCTGATTGTTCTCATCCAACCCAAGCTGCACCAAACCGGAGCCACTGCTGGAGGAATGCGAAGGACTTGGCAAAAAAGAGCTGGCAACTTGAGTGAAGGAAAAGCATAAGAACATGGCGGCAAAAACCGGAAAGGCACGAATGGGTGGAAGCACACTGGCCACAGCCAGACCTGGAAGAGAATTCCCCTTGAAAGGATTTTTTTTTTAAAAAAAACTGGGCTTTCTATTGCCATGCAGCTGGTCACAGACTGAGTTGGAGAGATACGTTTAATTAGGAAGATTCAGAAAATCAGGATTAATCTGATTCTCCCAAAAAAATCAGGATTTACCTGAAGCAAACAAAGAGTCCACTAAATCACTCAGAAGCAAATCTCTCCTAACAACTCAGGAGAAACTCGGAGAGAACTATGGTCTACAAAGGAATGTAGAATAGAGTCCTTCCACCCGTGTTATCTGCCCTATTAGGAAATCAGCATGGCCAAAAAATCCCTCGCAAAACAAAACTAGAAATTGAGTGTTCTGGAATGGCCAAGTCAAAGCCCAGATCCAATTGAAATGCTGTAGGTAATTTAAAGCAAGCTGTGCATGGCATGAAACCCCTAAATCATCACACAAGTGAACAAATTCTGCATGGAGATATGGAGAAAAAATCCTCCTAGTCAAAGCCAGAGGCTGGTAGACAGTCTACTTGAGGTTCTTTTTGCCAAGCGGAGGAATACCCACTATTGGAGCCAAGGATGCACTTCCCATTTCCACTGAGGGAAATCTCTTAATTTTTAAATGACTGACTGCAAAGTCAAATTTTCATTGTTTCTTTGTTCAACTATATCTACAGGTTGAACTATGTTGAAAAAGATAAAATGTTCAGTGGGGTGTGCTTATTTTTTCACATCACTACAGGATTTTGAGAGAAGGGAAGGATGCACAGCTTTGTTTTCTATAGCTTAATGAGAAACTTGATGATTGAAGTTTGAATCAGATTGAACAAATCTGATTGAAAATGAGGTCAAGAAACAATCTACCTGCCAGGCCAAGCCCACAGCTGGGTTTTACACGCCTCTCCTGCCCCCATGGATACGAACTGTAATGCAGATTAATTTTATAGCACTTGGCCACTATAGACACAGTTTATTATTTTCAGTGTCTCTCAATCTCAACACCTTTTTAGGAATTGGCTGCAATGGGAGATATCAGTTATCAGCTACGGGGCTTAGACAGGACAAAAGGATACCTTTTGCAATCATGCTTGAAACTCTCTAGCCATTTCTTATTGGCATCAATCATGCGCTGGATGTTTGGCTTCTCAGCCTTGGAGCCCTGAAAATGAGGGTGCTGGAACAGGCAGACTTGCTCGCTGTTGGGAAGCAGGAGGTGGGGAGAATCAACCAGGAAAAGAGGTCAAGCGGCGGACAAATTGGTTGTATGCAGGCAACAACCTTAATCAGGTCAGGTGAAGACCAAGGAGACCCAAGGAGGCCTGTGGGAAGGGTTTTTTGCTCTTCTGAGAGCACTGTTGATGTCAGAACAGTCTTAATTCTCTCTAGAGCACTGGTGTCAAACTGAATCGCATCACATGATGTATCGCAATGCTTTTTTGCCTTTGCGGAGCCCGGGTAGGTGTAGCCTGCGCGTGATGCATCCGGCCCGCGGGCTACCAGTTGACACCCCTGCTCTAAAGAATATCTTCTCTTCAGCAAAATTGCAAAATGACAATTCTAAAACACTCCCCAGGAGACAGATTTTGTTTTGTGCTAGCTGACAGTCAATGCTGTAAGGCAAGACACAATGATCTCATCTGACATATCAGCTTGGATGTGAGAAGTTTCCTTACCCAGTTATTAAGGAGTCCAGCTTGTCATCTTGAGCACCGAGCCCACCACAGGGCAATGGAAACTTCCCTGAATAGAAAAGACTACGTTTACAAAATAACAAAAAGCGTTCCATTATTAGAACCATACGGAGACTAAAGGCAAGTCATATTTTTCATTCAGACATCAATCCATTCCAAGAGTTTTGGATTTTGCTAAACATTTCTAATAAATTGTATTACTTATTCCAAATCTATCTCCAAGAGCTGGGTGGATTTGTTTAGATGCTTCCATCCCCCAAACGCCATGTTGGACAAAAGATGGACACAAATCAAATTAATTTTGGTTCAGACACTGAATGTTCTTCAAAGAGTCCTTTTAGGTAAGATATTTTCAATAACTAAAATGTTTTCTTTGCTACTATTACATCATATAGCTCAACTCAGTTCTTATCCTTAAACTTAGATCAGTCGTTGATCAGGAAAGGAAGTGGATTTCTGACTAGTGAATAAATAGAACACACTTTACATTTAAACAAATTCTCAGCTTTTTCTTAGAGGGGGAAAGTTCAACCAACAACTAACCTATACATAAAATCTGTACTAAATAAGAGCATCAATGACTGTGAGCTTGCTGCTTTGCACACCTTTTGAGGAAAGGATTCTACACCATGGACCAAAGATAATTGAGTCTTAAATGCCTCTCACTTGTAGATCTTAAGTCAGTTCTTGAAGATGATTTTATTTCTGCTCATACCCGATTGGTGATTAAAAGCAAAGGTGAAGAAACAACTGTAAAGAAAATTCCCCATGTACTAGGCTCCAAATAAAAGCTACTACTGGGAACATAATTTTTACAAAATGCTCAGAATGCTCTTGGGATAGAAAACAAAAACACCCAAAGGAGAAAACCTCAGGCACCCGTTTTGAAAGGAAGTCTCAAACACAACAAACAGCTCCTAACACAGCTGTAAATTATGGTGTCATGCTGACTCTTAATAATCCAAATCCTAATTCTGGAATCAGGCCTCATCTTTGGTGAGGGAATGGGGGAAAGAAAGGAGAAAAAACAAGCTCTATCAATTGGCATCAAAACTCTTTCTCCAAAACAAGTTGGTAAACTCAGTGATTCAATGCCAGACTGGGCTTTGGACAAAAGAAAGGAACAGCTCAAGAATCCATTCTTACCTGGGAAATACTTGCGCCATTTCTCCATCAACATATTGTCCACAGACTGTCTGCTCACAGCGGCAGAACCGGGGCCAGAATTGCACCAGACTGACTGAAGTCCGGCGGAAGGTGCAAATGACGTGGCCGAATAGGCACGTGCCAGGGAGGTATAAGCAGTCAGAGGAATTCCATCCCTGGCCAGTGGAGCCAGTGACTGGCCTTGGGTGGAAGTGAAAAGAGTCTGCTGGCTACTGAAGGTACTCAGGAGACGAAGGACACAGTTCAGGTCACTGGTGATACGTTGCAGTGATTCAGTCAAATACTGGATCTTGTCAAAGGGAGAAAACTGGACATCCGGTTTCAAGTCAGCTGCTGTGAAAGGGAGGGGATGGGGGGAAAAAACTATTGATTATTTAATGGACAAAAAATACAAAGGTAATAAAGCTCTGAACCCAGAAAACTAAAATCCAGCCACAATTCAGAATTAAAAGCCTCCTGTATGGGGGGAGGGGCGGGCGGAGAGGGGGTAGTAGCTTTCTAGAAGATCGAAGTCAGACCAATTTAATCCAGCTACTCATCCACTGCAGAAAACTAGAGGAGAAAAGACCTCATCAAATTCATCAAGGAAAAACAGGGCTGTTGGGGGGAGTTTATGGGGGGAGCTTCTCCTGCAGATCTGTGAGGGAGATGACAGATAAATGACTGGACTTCTATGGCAGGGTTTCCCAGTTAAGGTTAGGGACGTACAGAGAGAGATACAGGGAGGGATGAAGAGCTTTTTGGTTGCATTGTTACGATAGATCCACCTTTCCCAAAGTTTCACTGTATTGTTTTCATTGTTCATTTGTGTTCATTTTGGATTTTTCAGGGAGGAATATATATTAAGATTACAGTAAAGGGAGATGTGAAAGTTTAGAAATTTATTCTATAGCAACACTTGTGTGAGGAAACACAAATCCTGACACATGCCACATCTTTTTGGCAAGTAGGAAAAGTGGAACTCTGGGTACAGTGTGTCCCAGACCACCATTCTCCAGCTTTCCAAATGTGTGGCCAGAATTCTCAGTAGCTACATAGACTAGCAGTGCTTCAATGGGAATGAAAGGATATCCATCAGGTTCCCAAAAATGAGTGTAAAGTCACAGATTGTAAATTGTAGGATACTGGTCTTAGCATTCATCCAAACACTTACTTTTGTGAAGAGACCGATCAGCACTCATAAGGCTACTTGTGTCTTCAGAGTCACTGAGGTCAAAAGTCACCATTTTCTTGCAGGCCACTCCCTTGATTGTATCTTCATCAGAAAACTAGTAAAGAAGAAGGGGTTTTCCTTGCTGCTGTGTCTCAATAACTCAGAATAAAAAAATAAGCAGCCACTTGTCACCAAGGAAGGCCAGGCCAGCTTGCTTAGTTTCTTTGGCTTAGCCAGAACCAGCAGTTGAGCCAAGTGTTCACAATTAGCAGGATGCCCAATTGGGTTGCAGGTTACTGGCAGAGCCAGTGACTGAAGCACCCAAGCCACCTTGTTCAGCACCATCTTCTAAAAGCACATCTCATGGTTAGATCTCAATCAGTTTTGAATAGGTGAAATGACAGGTCGATGCCCTGGCTGATTACATGACAACAACTAAAATTAGGCCACCCCACACCCTGGGATGTAGTTAAATAAGAGAGACAAAAGTTGTTCTGACAATTCAGAGGCTCCTTCCTCCCCAGAGGGATAGGCAGCTGCAATGGCACCGAGGAAGACTTAGGATGCTTCCTTGCTGGCTCCGACAGAGCTACCTCTTCCAGAAGAGAGGATTCCAGCTGGCTGAGCCTCTCTTCTTTCTTCTTTAGCAGTTCCTGCCCTTTCCGCATGGCAGATTTCATTTCATCTAGCTGCCTCCCTTCCTAGGGGGAAAGAAAGTCATACTGCGGTAACACAGGCCAATAAAGGAGGAATAAAGGACTATTTATTTATTTATTTATTTATTTATTTATTTATTTATTTATTTATTTATTTATTTATGAATGATTGGTTCGATTTATATGCCGCCCTTCTCCGGAGACTCAGGGCGGCTTACAATGCGTTAAGCAATAGCCTTCATACTTTTGTATATACCTGCTTAGTAGGGCTTTCGCCCCCCCCCCCCAGCGGTGTTCTTTTTTATACAAAGTCAGCTTATTGCCCCCACAATCCGGGTCCTCATTTTACCTACCTCGAAAGGATGGAAGGCTGAGTCAACCTTGAGCCTGGTGAGATTTGAACTTGCAGTAATTGCAGGCAGCTGGTGCTACTTAACAGCACTTTAGTCTGCTGCGCCACCAAGGCTCAAGGATTTAAATGTTGCTGCCATTGTTATCCGACTTTAAAGTCCTCTTAATAACAGTGTCTCCTCCTTTGTGAGCTGCTGCTTGCAGGGATGCAAGTGTTACAGGAGAGGAGGGGGCCGGCTGCTCAATCTTTCCCCTGGAAGTGGCTCGCAGGGTGACTCATTGCGAAGGCAGAAAGGGGCAACCCTTCCTCACTGCATGGCCACTTGTCCAGCTGCCAAACTGCAGTAAGGCACAATCCAAAGCAAGCCAGATTGGTATTCTCAACCCCAAAGGAAGCCTTCTACCGCTATCTCCCCCTTCTCTTTTTCAAGGCACCAAACCAAGTTAGTACCGCCTGGATGAGTTGTTGTAAAGTTCAGCTCAGGCTGATGGTTTCAAGCACTGCCTTGCTTTGTCTAGCTCACCACTCACCTCTTCTAGGTTCCTGCGCACTCCCTCTAACACCTGAGAATGGCCTGAGTCTTGCACAGCAGGTGTTCCCTGTAGACCACCATACCAATGCTGCTTGGCTGCTCTCAAGGCCGTTCGCCTTTTTCTCATGGAACGAGTCTGGCACACCAAGAATTCCTTCGCTGTCTTCAGGGAAGCTCCCTCAGAGGAAATGTAGTGCCGTACTCTGTAAGAACAGGAAGAAAAAAAATCTGAGTTTATAAAGAGGCCAAGTAGTCGCTCCTCTTTATCCTGTCCCTACCAGCTGCCAAAGCCTATAGAGTCACACCACACGTGTAGTTATTTCTGGGTGCCAATAACTTTTTTTCACTTACTGGTTCAGGAGAAGGCTGTTTTCTTCATTGCTTTTTGGTATTTCAGATGTCATTTCTCTGGAGGAAGGCTTTAGGATTAAACCATTTTTAAAGTTAAGTAACAGGCAAATGAAGCGGAAACATCAAGAACAAATATAGGGTGTGGTTTCTTAATGGAGGGAGCTTAAATCAAAGCAGTGGAATATTAGGTAGGCAATATTATTTCCCATCTCTTCTGAGCCTGAGGATCTTCCTCCTGCTTACACCTACATCTGGAATATCTGATCCGTATGGAATCAGACACTGATTTGTCTCTTCCAGATGGTAGCAGCAAAGGCCTCCCTTCTCAGCAGCAGAGGGTGGCTTTTCACATGCCGTGACCAAAGAGCCAAGGGGAAATCCCGCACATTTTTAATAAAGTGCTTTTTGAGGTAGTCCATCCCCTGCACACCGGACTTTCCTGAATTTCGGCATCCCCAGACTCTCTTCTCCAGCCCCTGAAGCTCATTTTCTTAAGTAATACCTTGCAATTCAAGGCATATTTGAACATCCCCTTCCCCTGCCTCCCCCCAATTTCAAGATGGTGGAGGAAGTGACTGTGGGAGTCTCATCTCAGGGGTAGCGATTGGTTAGTGTGGCATCCCTCACAAAAGGTTTTGTCTTTCCCATTCCTCAACATCCATTCAATATTGGCTGTGTCCTTTTATAGGCAGAATTGTAAAAATCCATGCACCTTGAAGGCATTTAATAAGAATGCTGCCAACAAACTATTTGAATGACATGCTACGATACATACTGCTTTTCTTGAGCTATATTCTCACTGTAAAGTCCAGGCTGATCTGCGCCACTGAAAGTCCATTTTATTCCCCTTCATCTCTGACCCTGCTTCCACTGACCTCTGGACCGTCCCCTTGTAGGTCTTCCATTCGGAGCGCTTCTTCCTTTTCCCTTGGAGAAGTTGCTTCACTCCATTCTTTATCCAGTTTCTTTAGCAGCTCTTGCTTGGTCCTGATGGTCTCTTCCAACTCACTGAAAGTGACAAGGAAGAAGTCAGATGCCACTCAGGATCTACGTCTGTACTTCTGGCCCGCTCCTTCAGGAAATGGCCAATTCTTGTTCAACTTTTGGAAAGTGAAAGTTAGGAAACATTGCTGAATTCAAGCATGGTGGCAGATGGGCCTGAAACACAGTGGACACCTCCAGGTCAGTGAGCCATGTAGCTTCCCATTCTTCCTAGATCCTGAGAACATTCTCCACCAGTCGCTGGCATAGCTCTATATGTATGCGTCACATGGCTTATTACCACATAATGCCTGGTCCAATCCTGCTTGTCCAGTGAAGAACAAATCTCACCTGGTATGCCTCTCAAGTTGTTGGCTCTGTATCTGTAGCAATTCCACCTGAGACTCCAGCTTTATTTTCTGATCCTGGAGTTCCGCCAGAGCATTGTGCAGCTGCTGTAAGGTATCTTCAAGATTCTCCTGTGCTTTTTGAGACTCCTCAAGGCAGGAATGAGCTGCCAAAGCAGCTTCCTGAAAAAAAAACGGGAGGGGGGGGAGAGGGAGAGTCTGGCAGATGCAACGTTAAATATTCAACTGATATGTAAGGTTTTTTGGCTAAGGTTAGTGCATCCTTGGCCATAGATAAAGATGAGCAGATACTTGACTGCAGCAGTGCAAAGGAGGAACTCATCCTGCCAGCTTGTTTCTATTCTACAGCTGCCTTTCCACTCACATCTAGAGAAACGGCCCCAGATTGTGTGAGTTGCATGCTAAGTGCTCCATTGACTTCTCTGGGCAAAACTTCCTCCCTACAACTTTAGAAAGCTACCACCAGAGAAGACAATCTAATGCTAGTTGGAGTCTTGGTGAACAACACCATCTCCTAATTCTCAGCCTTAAGGCAGCCCTCAGCTAAAGAGGACTGGCTGAGAGCCAAAAGACGGAAACATGTACCTGAAACTGTGCTGCTCCTGCCTCCCCATCTCCTCCCTCCCTCTCTCCTGCCATTTGCATCAACTGCAAAAACTTCCCTTATGTCATCCTAAGGAAAAAGATTCCTAGCTCATTGTGAGAGCTGCCGGTGCATACATTTCTTTCTTCTTCAAGCTGCTTCTCTTCTTCTAGGACCTGCTGCCTTTTCTTCTTCCAGGCCTCCTCCTACACATAAATGAGAAATAATCTAAGAAAGCTGGGAAGCCCACAAAACTCCTCTCTCAGGAGAAAGATTTACAGGGGCTAAGAAACTGGACTCGCTGCCAGCTCAAAATCCAGAGCACTGATAGGCCAGAAGTGCCTCTTGGACAATTCAGGACACCAAAGACTGAGTACATGATCTTGTACTCTTGTACTTTGATCTTATAAAGATCAAGAGCTGCTTAAGTTTCAGCTCAGGCTCTATGCAGGAAATTCTATGTCTGAAAGCTGTGCCAATGTTCGTCCTCTAGAGGAGAAACCAATAAGCCAACAGAAAATAGTGGAAAAGGCATTCAGATGATGGACAGAAAGAACTCATCTACTCCTCCCAAAAGATATACGTGGAGATCTGTGTTATGGGTTAACTAACAGTCCGAGGGGCCAAGTTGCAGTCTTCCCCACTGGTGTGATGAGCTACACAGTTGCACATACGTGTGCTCACCTGGGCACAGAGTTGAGCTGCTTTTGTCTGGGCATCTTTCGCTCGGAGCTCCAGCTCCAGTTCTGCATCCTGGGCCTTCTTCTCCTGTAGGAAGTAAGCCATAAGAGATGCGACCTCTCTGCCAAGACCCAGACAACGAAGACAGCCAGGTCACGAGGAATGAGGAAAGAACAACTAAGGTGCCAGAAGAACAAGGGAACCCTCCCCTTGTAGCCATTGGGAATTCAAGAGAAGGTCCAATGAGGTGGGAGTTACAGTTAGAGAGGCACCCTCAAGCTCTTGAGAAAGCACTGCCAGGATCTACTGGAAATGTCCTTTTCATGGGCAGCTGAGCCCCATGAGGTCCTGACCTCCAAAGGCTCTCCCCCTCACCATTTTCCCCACCTGCTCCTGGTGCTTCTGGTGCAGCTCCTTCATATTCTCCATGTGTGTCTTTCGCAAGGCCTCTTGCTGGGTCTTGTGGAGCAGTTCCATGTGTTCCAGCTCATCTTGCAGCCCTGCAAGCAGCTCGGCCTTCTGCTTCTTCTGCCGGGTACAAGAGTTGACGTGACCCAAGACGAGGGAGGGAAACAGCAACTCATGCTTCATCATCACCCCTTTGGATTGCTGCAATATGGTCTGCATGGGGCCATCTTTGAAGACCCCCAGGAGGGACAGATGATGCAAGTTGCGGGGGTCTCTTTCTGGATGGTCCCTACTTTCACTGAGGCTACATCTACAGATCCAGAAGTAAACTTGGCGCTGATTGGCAGGAGAGTGTTACTCCAGCCCTAATCAATAGATTCTTCCTAAGAAAAATGGCTTGGGATTTCCCTTTCTAAGGAGATGCAGAGGGCTGAGCCCAAAACACTACAGTAATTTTCAGTTGCAGCTCCTTTCAGAGGTAAATTCCTTTTGTTTAACTTTCTCTATGGGGGTATCTTGACGTCCTTAAAACTTGGCTGTGTCAACAGGCTTAGAGAGTCTCAGGGAAATGGTGATTTAATGAAGTGGCTACATTATTTGTAGTATGTAACATCTCTTCCACCGTTTTAACAATAATATGAATTTTTATTATTAATATTAATAATAATTATTAATACTATTATTAATACTATTATTTTATGGGTTTCTGAATTGCATGCTGTCCAGGTCTTGTAGGCCAGGTAGGCAGCCACAAAGTTATGAAAAACTGTTATGTATGTATTTGTAGTCTGCCATTATTATTTTTATAAATAACTCAAGGCAGCGAACATATCCAACACAACTTCCTCCTCCTATTTCCCCCATACATCAACTCTGTGAGGTGGGCTGGTCTGAGAGGGAGGGACTGGCCCAAAGCCACCCATCTGGATTTCATGGCTAAGGTACGACCTGAACTCAACTTTGCCACTTTCTAACCTGGTGCCTTAACCATTAGACCGATATCTATTATTTTGCACACAGTTGATGTTAACAAAATTTACTGTGGATATTTTATGCTGTATTTTATTATTACTTAACAGATATTGTTAAGTGTTATTATTACTTAACAGCTATTGTTAACAGCTAAGAGACTTAGAATTCAGTGGCATAAAAGTCTGACAGACAGTCAGATAAATATATAAAAGATGTTTTTAAGCTAGCTCCTTCTCTTCCTCGGATGCTGTGAGTAAAACAGCTATAAGCCTACTGGATCTTTTGCTGGGCATCCAACTTATAAGTAACCTTACCTTGTCCTCATGTTGCATTTGAATCCTAGCTAGAGTCTCCTGGTGTATCTTCTGCATTTTTTCCAACTCTCTAGCATGTTCTTGCTCAACCTCTTGACGCTTCTCTTTCAGAAGATCGCTGAGCTACAGTTGGGGTAAAGGCATCCAGATTAAACTGCTGTTATTCCCACTATCATCACACACTGACAAAAAAATGATCCAAAACTGCAGTCAAGGAACAGCACAGTACATCACACGTGAGCTACTGTGACCCTTGTACTGATATAGGTTGTCTAACGTGTTGTGCGAGTTCAGCAATTGAGTTGCTAAATGGCTGCCATTGTATCTATAAAGGACCACCTGTCTCCACCCATTCTGAGGCATTCTGAGACTTCAGGGTGCTGCCTACCAGGTAGGCTAGAACAGAAAATCAGCTCTACAGGACAACCAGAATGGTGCTTGATTGAGATTGGCAATCTTGCAAATCTGACCGTGATATATGTCCCTTCCTATACTCCAGGGAATCAGGGAAGGAGTTGCCTGAACAGATTCCTAATTTCTTATTTCCCAGATTATTGAGTAACAACAATCCCACCTCTCTCCGCTCTGTGCCCGCCCTACCCACGTGTCCTTAGATTTTAGTTTGTTTATGTTTTTATGTATATGTATAAATACATTTTTTAGGGCTGTAAGCCTCATAGAGTTACCCTGTGGCAAGATGGGCGGTCAATAAATTTTATAAATAAATAAATAAATGCACTGAGAGGGGAGAATAACAGTCTGACTAAATAACAGATCTTCCATCAGTGCAGACTTGATCCTGTACATTAGAGACCATGTTGTAAGAAGTGCGGCATTTACTCGTTACCTCTCGCTCATATTCTGCTATGTGATGTCTCTTTTGCTGAATGTTTTGCTCCACACTCTCGAGCTCCTTCTGAAGTTCTGCTTTCTCTCTTCTCTGAGCTTCCATGATTTCCATCCGGAGGGTCAGAATAACCTGGCCAGGAGACAAAGCAGGAGCCTTCAGGGATCTTCAGCCAACATGTATGGTGTGCAACTGGAGTCGACCGGAAGTGTTGCGGCGAGACAGTCGGGGATTAGCGGGCTCTAGTGAGTCCCGCGAAATCCTGGGCTGACGAACCGCTGCACAGGGGTCTTCGGACCAGATCTATCCTGTAGGGACAGAGAAAAAAGAGAGGCACCTCAGAAGACCAAGAGGAACAGGCAAGTTCCTCGGAGGTCAGAGGAAATTCTCTTTGACTCTGCAGTGGGGGGCGGTGGCCATTACGACCACCAGTAAACTGGGGCAACCGGATTAAGCGATGTGCAGAAGCGGAGAATTGAACAGAATATTGCTGCCAGGTGAATGATATCTAACTCCTAGGCAGAAAGGGAAAAAAAAGGAAGGATTTTTAAAACAATTGCAAATGTCCTGGCGTCATAATAGCGGCTAATAGGCGTGGGAAAGGACGGAAGAAGAAGAGTAAGGCGGAAGTTACAAAGTAACAGAACCCGAACTAGAAATTTGCTTGTTTTGGATTTAAAATACTTGGAGAACTTTAAAAATTTTTTTAGAAAAACCAAGAAACCGAAAAGATTCTTTTTCAATTTGGAAACTTTAAAGGGAGTTAAAAAACCCCCCGAAGAAAAGCCTGTAATAGAAAGGACTGGTTAATGACTCTAAATTGGAACCTAATTGGAATGTAATGTGGAATTTGGACTATATAAATCTGGACTGAATTTTAAATTGACTTGGTGTAAGTAAAAACTGTTAAAACGGACTGCAACCAAAATGGATGCCTGTTAAGCTTGCCAATTGCAAATGTGGATTGTACAGAGCCATCTTCAGGAGAGAAAAAAAATAATTATAGCACTGAACTTTTTAGAAAGAACAAAATGGCGCAGGAACTGAAGAAAATGTTGATAATGATGTACCTATCATTGAAAAATGGAAATTAAGGAAATGACTACAATGTTGCATGAAAATTTGAAACTTGATGACCAAAAAATTGATTTAGGATACATTCAAGCTGACAAAGAAACAATTAACGAGAAGCAAGAAAAAGAGACTGAAAATGAAGACAAAGCCAAGGACATTGATTATGGAAAATTAAATGATTATTATCTTGGGTTTAACAATGGAAAAAATGGAAAAAGGGGAAAGGAAAAAAAAAGAAAAGAGGATGGAATAGAAAGAATATAAAAAACTTACATGATTACACTGGGGTTATCAGTGAGAAAATAAGAAAAAGGGAAAAGGGATGGAAAATAATGGGAAAGATACAGCAAAATAGAAGAGCTTATGATCTTAAAAAACAAAATGATTACATTGGGATTAGGGAAAAGAGAGATCAGGATTTTAAAATACAAAAAAGAAGAAGGTAAGAAAAAGAAAGTAAAATATAAAGATAGAAAAGGAGAAAGAAATGGAAAGAGAATATGGGGTAAAGAAAATGAATACTAGGGAAAAGATGAAATTGTATTTTTAATGAAGTGATTTTAAAACTATATGGGTGTATGAATAATTGGAATATTTTTAATTAATGAAGGGGATTGTAATAAATGAAATATCCTTAATTATAAATGTGGTATTTAACTAAATAAGAACAGAAAGCTGAAATAATATTGGATTATGAATTAATTAGATATATTTAACTGGTCTTTATAAAAATGTTACAAAAATGTTGAAGCCTATTAGTTGGAATAAATGATACGAAAAAAATTATATATAAAATTGTGTTAAAGATTAACAAAAATCTATATAAATCTAAAACCGGGCCAATATTCTGATCAGAAAAGATGCATTTTATGTTTGTTTGTGTATTTATTTATCTATTTATTTTTATTTTTATTTATTTTTATATGCCGCCCTTCTCCGGAGACTCAGGGCGGCTTACAATGCGTTAAGCAATAGCCTTCATACTTTTGTATATTTTATACAAAGTCAGCTTATTGCCCCCACAAACCGGCTCCTTATTTTACTCACCTTAGAAAGGATGGAAGGCTGAGTCGACCTTGAGCCTGGTGAGAATTGAACTCGCAGTAATTGCAGGCAGCTGGATGTTAAATGCTGCCTTAGTAGGAGGCATTATTAAAAAAAAATGTATAGTATGCAACCCACTAGTTTTTTTCCTAGCTGGTGGGAAAGACTAGTTTCTTTTCTTAAGATAGCTATACTTCATTAAGTATTTAAGTCACAGATAAGCCTCTGTGCCTGCATGAGGAACTTACAAAGCACCACAAGAATTTGCACAGGGTCTCCCTCTGTCCC
The DNA here is from genome assembly GCF_059756535.1 of Pantherophis guttatus. NCBI lineage: Eukaryota > Metazoa > Chordata > Lepidosauria > Squamata > Colubridae > Pantherophis > Pantherophis guttatus. The sequence continues at coordinate 32,762,650 of NC_142071.1, forward strand.
CAATACTGCTGTCAATTGGCTTGCATATTTCCTTGCAATTTCTGGCTATAAAGGCCATACTCAGGGAAATCCATATTCTTCTATCTTGAGATATTAGGATTAAAAGAAAATAATTGATCTGTTTGACGCCTTAGCACCCCGTGTTTTGGCTGTCCGATCCTAAGAATCCCAAAGTCCTCCTGACAGATAGCCCCAATACTGGGCAGACATAAGAGACACAGTGTAAATGTACGAATTAAGAGGGGTTGGGTGCAGGAAAGAGATTTGTACAGTTGCCAGCACCTCAGAAAATAAGGTACGATAGCAAAACAAAACCCCCAAAAAACCCAGGCATCAAATAAGGAAAATCCAAGGGACAGCAGTCAGTCGTCTCTGGGCCTCAAAACTCTTCTATGGGTTTTAAAAATTCACAGATGAGGTTCTTCATGGCAGACAACAGGACGGAGGTACCTCTACAGCTTGTGAAACCGGGATTAAAATTGGAGACCCCAATGCAGCTGTAAGAACTAGGGTCAAGGTTTGCTCCATCCCTTTGACATAGATGTCTTACCTTCTGGTGCTCTTCTGCTGCTGCAGTTTTTTGTTGCTGGATATCTGCTGCCAGCTGCACCTGTAGTTCCTGCAGAGCCTGCCAAAGGATCCAGAAGACAGCTTGTAAAGAAATCCATTTATAGCTTCCAAATTAGAAGACTGGCAGATATCCCTGATCTATATCCATAAACATTTCTACAGTTGTATTGTATGACCAGTGGTCCCCAAATTTCTTCCTGACCTGTCCTTCTCTACCTGTAAAATATATCTCCTTAATTTTCTTTGCTAGGCAAGCATTTCATGGTTACAAGCAGGGATAGGAAATTGGTTTTGTACCAATTTTGACAGCCAAATTCTTTTTGCAATAATAGTACGACCAGAACTAGATAGAACTCACCCAATATCATGCAGTGAGTTCCATCACTGAAGTCACTGAACGTGAATCTGTCCATCATGACCCAACCTTCTAATACTGTAAGAGACTGCTTTTCTAAACTTTCTCTAAACTTTCTGAAGGCGTTTGACACTGATGAGTATCAGTTCATTGAATTAATTTCTTCACGGACATATTTCCTAAGAATGATTCCCCCTTTTGAGACCCAGTATCCCTGTAATGTGGCAGTTTTCACAGGGCCACATGTCCCATTGGAGCACTGTTGCCAGGCAGCTACACTCTTGCCCCAGGGGGCGTCTTCTGATTTCCCAGCCCCTGGGAGGGATGAAGGGGGACATTCTCACCAGTTCCTTTTCTCTGCACAGCTTCTCCCTCAGTTCATCGAGGGCCCTCTGGTTCTCCTGCTCCAGCGCCATCTGTTCAGCCTGCTCAGCCATTTCAGCCTCTTTTTTTATCCGTTCCAGAGAAAGCCACTTCTGCTTTTGGAGCTTTTCTCTCTCCTGTTGCTGAAAGGATTCTAGCTCCTCTTTCAGCTGGTTCAGTGCAGCTTCTTGTGCCAGCCTGAAAGGAAGTGACCGAGAGATAGCAAGAAGACTTCTCTAGGCTTTCTTCAGAGAGTCCTTGCAGGCAGCCAGCCAAGCTCCTTGGGATGCCTTGCCCCCAGAAGCCCCCGTTTGCATCAGCATTTTGACCAGGGTGATCATATGGCCAAGGAAACCCCAAATTGGAATTCAAGAGCAGAGAATCTAGAATTCTGTCACCAGAAAATAGCATGCAAAGTTGCCAAAGTTTTCGGAAAAGTTATTTTTCTCCTTTTTGGTGATGGTGGGAAATCTGCCAGCAGACCAATAGCTTCAGTAGAGGGAAGAGGATTTTATAACAGACCTCTGGGACCAAGTCATATACAGCTATGAGCTCTTCCAGTTGTACAGATTTTCAGGGACAGAGCCTCACAATTTGTCCGCTGAGTTTCACAAGAAACCTCCAGCATCAATTAGTAGAGGAAAGTGTGCACAGAACACAAGCCCAGAGACCAAAGACGACTAGCAGTTGGCAGTGGAAGGTTGACTAGCCTGCTTTGCTCAGCTCTTCATCAGTCAGCAGAGCGCAATTTTTGGGGGGGAATTTTTTTAAAAAAATTTATAGACAAACAAACATACAATACATAATCAATCAATCGTTCAGTGCTTCATCTGAATACATCTTTTGTGATTTCCTCTTGTTCTCCAGTATTAATCATTTCATAATATCATTTCATTTATTATAGTATTTCTGCCACATTTCTTACTTTGCTATTAATACATTTATCTTCTCTCTCCTCTTTCTTCTTCCCATGTTTCATTACAACATTACCCTATATATATTTCTTCTCTAACCACTGGTAAAATTGTTTCCATATCTTAAAATATTCAGATTCCTCTCTTTCTTTGATTGTCAAAGTCAATCTATTCATTTCTGCACAATCCAATATTTTCTTAATTACTTCACCCTCCGTAGGGATTTTTTCTGCTTTCCATCTTGAATTGCGCAGGGTGCAATTCAAGGTGCCAGTCATCACCTACACAGGCCTACCTAGCCTAGAGTCAAGTTATCTGTGGAACTGCCAGACTGTTCCTGCTTGCTCTACCAGATCTAGCAGAGAGCACTGCTTTGGGTCTCTTCTATTAAAGAGCATGATCTTGCTGGACCTGGAGTCTTGCCTTCTTTGCTGCAGCTCTTGCCTGTGGAACAACATCCTTCTGGAGTTCTGAATGGCCCCAACTCTGACAGCCTTTCATAAGGCACTCAAGTCCTTACTGTATAAAGAGTATAAAGCCATGAAGTGCATGTCCATAATTTAAAGAAATACATAATTATTGATTTTTTCTGCTTAAGTGAGATGAAACTGCAAATCAATCCTATCTTACCCATAAATCCAAATGCTTTTGTCTGATATAAAAAGCAGTCTCACTCATGAGACAGTGACTTTCCCATCCACAAATGTTCCAAACTACAGAGGATGCACACTTCAGCAGTACTAATCTACAGATAAGGCTGGCTCCAGTCCTACAATCGTCATAGGGGACAGAGGTCGTCCCCTAGGCCCCTTGTCTGCGGGCTGCCTCAGGGCTCGGTCCTCTCTCCCCTCCTATTTAACATCTACATGAAACCACTGGATGCAATCATCCGACGACATGGGGTGGGATATCAGCAATATGCTGATGATACCCAGCTGTATATTTCCACCCTCATCAGTTCAGTGAGGCGGTAAATGTGATGTGCCGGTGCCTGGAGGCTGTGAGGATCTGGATGGGAGTCAACAGGTTCAGACTTAACCCAGACAAGACCGAATGGCTCTGGGTATTGCCCCTAAAGACTATGTCGATTGTCCACCCGTGGTTCTGGGGGGAGAGAAAGTGCCCCCCTCAGAACGGGCTCGCAATTTGGGTGTCCTTCTAGACTCACAGCTGAGATTGGAACAACATCTGACAGCTGTAGCTGTAGCTGTAGCTTTGCACAGGTTCATCTGTGCACCAATTGCGACCCTACTTGGATCAAGAGGCTCGCCTCAGTCACTCATGCCCTTGTCACCTCACGGTTGGACTATTGCAACACGCTCTACATGGGGCTACCCTTGAAAAGTGTTCGGAGACTACAGTTGGTCCAGAATGCAGCCGCGTGAGTTACAGTGGGTGCACCTAGATACACCCACATTACACCAATTCTCCGCGAGCTGCACTGGCTCCCTATTGGTCTCCGGGCGCAATTCAAGGTCTTTATTATTACCTTTAAAGCCCTACATGGCTCAGGACCAGGCTATCTTCGAGACCGCCTTCTACCACATAGCTCCCAGCGACCGGTAAGATCCCACAGTCGGTCTCCTCCGGGTCCCGTCAGCTAAACAATGTCGGCTGCCGGGCCCACGGGGGAGGGCCTTCTCTGTGGCTGCCCCGGCTCTCTGGAACCAATTACCTCCTGAAGTCCAGACCGCCCCCACCCTATTGGCCTTCCGGAAAGCAGTGAAGACCTGGCTCTTCCGGCAGGCTTGGGGCCGTTGATCTCGTTATAGTGATCTTGCGAGACCCGACCACAAATTGGAGTGTTATGTGTTTTAACGTTTTAATGTTTTAATGTCTTCTTTTAACTTTTGTATGGGACACTGTTGCATTGTTTTATTCTCTGTTGTAAGCCGCCCAGAGTCCCTTGGCAGTTGGGCGGCATAGAAATGCGACAAAATAAAATAAATAATAAATCGCATCTTCCCCCGAAGAGGACAATTAGAAGATTTCAAGGCAATCTGATACCTGATCTTCTCCTTCCCTGCATCCATCTCAGAATGCAACTCAGTGTGGAGTTTTTGAAGTTCCACTTTGATCTCTTCCCTCAAGCGTATCTCTTCTTCCTGCCTAGTTGTCTCCAACTCAGTTTGTAGTAACCTAACAGATAAGCAGAGTGATTTGGACTGTGAAACTAGCTGCTAAAAAAAAAAAGGAACACCACCACTAAAGTCTGTAGAAACCTTCAGCAATTTACAGCAAAAGCCGACTGCATGATTTCTAAGTAAGGAAGATACATGAATGAATAAAGTCAATATGGCTCTAGAGAAAGATTTTAAAAAGTCCATCTTGCATGTATTTTGGGGTCAGCCCTGGCAACATTCCTTGAAAACAGTATGTAGAATCAACCGTACAAGGTAAATTGTGACATTTTTACATATGACATTCTAATCTTTACAACTTGAAGTCTCTGAGGAACCTTCCAATCTCATCTGTCCCTTCCCTTCTAATTCAATTTGTTTATTGATTAGTCATTCAACCATATCAAGAAGCAATAAAAACAGCACAAAGAAAAATGGAGGCCATCGCTACTGCTCCTGCAGTCAATCCCAATCTGTTCTAAGTGGCACAGACTCTTCTGGATGCCTTTTGATACAGAAGTCATGATTTTCCTAGTAATATGCAAGTTCGCTCCCTACAAAAGGTATGCCAAGTTGTCCTAACCCAACATTTCTTATTCCGGAAAATAATTTGATCTTTCATCTTCTTGCTGTCTTCCCTTCCTTCCACCTTTTCTGTTTACAGTTATTGCTAAATTAACCAGATAATTGATTGGTGGAGATGTCTTCCCCATCCCACAGCTTGGTGAATCCCTGCACTGTTTCTCATGCCTACAGTACGTGGGATAAAATTTAGTGAAAGACTCTCTACACTTTCCCATCTCAAGGACACTGGGGCCAGCTGTGTAGTTTTTCATCTGAAAATATGGTAAGATTTTGTCAGTTTAAGTGAACTATCAACAATATGCTAATGATAACCAATTGTATATTTCTGGTCCAGGCCTGATGAGAGATGCTGTAGACATAGTCACCTGGTGCCTGGAAGATATGATAGATTGGATAGGATAAAACAATTGAATCCCATCAAGAAATGCTAGCACTGATTCAGAAGTTATCTAATGTCCTGATTATTCTGAGTTAGTATCCGCATGGCATTGCATGTGGTCTCCTATATGTACAGTTTGTTTGTTTGTTTGTTTGTTTGTTTATTAAAATTATATACCGCCCTACTCCTGAGGGACTCAGGGCAGTGAACAGCCAAAAGATAAAATACACATAGTACAAACGTTAAAAACCATTTAAAAATACATTAAATACTTTGGCCCAAAAACAAATTTAAAACACCCCAATTTATAAAACAAATTTAAAAGCAATTTAAAAGGAGGTTAGGCCAGGCCAGCCTGCTGGAATAAGAATGTTTTGAGGGTACGGCGGAAAGTGCGCAAATCCGGGATCCTCCGCATCTCTGGGGGGAGCTCGTTCCAGATGGCAGGTGCCCCCACAGAGAAGGCTCTCCCCGTGGGGGCCGCCAGTCAACATTGTTTGACCGATGGCACCCTGTGAAGACCCTCTCTATGGGACCGTACTGGTTGGTGAGAGGCTACTGGTGGCAGAAGGCGGTCTCGTAGGTACCCTGATCCTAAGCCATGGAGCGCTCTAAAGGTAGTAACCAAAACCTTGAAGCGCACCCGGAAGACCACCAGGAGTTAGTGCAGCTTGCGCAGGAGGGGGGGTCACATGGGAGCGCCACGTTGCTCCCATAACCACCCGCATGGCCGCATTCTGGACCAGCTGGAGCCTCCGGGTGCTCCTCAAGGGGAGCCCCATGTAGAGAGCATTACAGTAGTCCAGGCGGGAAGTGATGAGGGCATGAGTGACTGTATGTAATGAGTCCCGATCCAGAAAGGGACCCAACTGGCGAATCAGGCGAACCTGATAAAAAGTCCTCCCGGCCACAGCCATCAAATGCTCTTCTAAAGACAGCCGTGAGTCCAGGAGGACACCCAAGTTGCGAGCCCCCTCTGTGGGGGCCAACGACTCGCCCCCAATAGTCAGTGACGGCACCAATTGACTATATCGGGACGTCGGAAACCACAGCCACTCGGTCTTGGATGGGTTGAGCCTGAGTCTGTTTCTCCCCATCCAGATCCGTACAGCCTCCAAGCACTGGGACATCACTTCAAGGGCATCATTGGGGTGATCCGGGGTGGAGATGTACAGCTGAGTATCATCAGCGTACTGATGGTACTTCACCCCGAAACCACGGGGTAGTTCTTTCTTGACCAGCAGCTAAAATCACGGCTGAGGAGCTTTTGCCCAGCTGCAGGTGGTACACTAATTGTTGGCCATCTTTGGGAGACACAGTGACACATATCTTCAGTGACACATATCTTAAGGTTGGATTACTACAATATGCTTTGAAGACTACTCAGAAACCACAGTTGGTCTAAAATGCAAGAAGCTACTAGCAGGTGGGACTCCTTTACTGATGCTGCACTAGTTACCAATCAGTTTCTGAATGCAATTTAAAATGCTAGTTGTAGTCTATAAATTCTTAGAGGGCCCGATTCCACTTATCTTAGAGGCTGTTTCCTTCAGAGGATATATGCCTGGCCTTAGCGGTCATTGACTGACCACAGGGCAGTGACGGTACATTGATCAGACTGCACCTACAATATGAGTCTAGTTTCAGCCAGCATATTTTAAAGAGAACTCTGGGATATTGATCTACTGAAATTAATTGAGAGGTATGCAACCAAGGTGATAAAGAACTGGGAAAGAAAACACTTTTGAGGAACAGAGGTACTGGATGTTTACCATGGAGAAGAGAAAACTGAAGAACTGATGTAGAAGACAGGCAGAATTGTTCAACATTCCAAAAGATGGAATGAAAAACAATGGAAACAAGGTTTAGTTGGACATCAGAAAAATGGGAGAGAAAATGGAGCAAACAGATTGCCTTGGGAAGAAGTGGAATCTTCACTAGAAGCCTTTAAACAGAGGAGGCTCTGTGGCAATCTATCAAGGATGCTGAAGGAATGAATTCCTGAACTATGCAGAGGGTTGGATCAGAGGTATACCCTAACCCTAACCCTAACCCTAACCCTAACCCTAACCCTTTCCAGTCCTGGCACTCTATATTTTAATCACTGGTAACTGAGAGTCAATGTAGTATAGAACTGAAAGTATTAGACCAAAATCCAGTAGAAGGAGATTCAGTCTTTGCAGGTCCACAGAGATCATGAAGTGACTTCACTGTAGCTCTACCGCATCTCCCAGGGCTGCTTTCATGGAAATAAAATAAAGGAAAATCACTATGTATGGCCCATTCAGCTCCCAGAAGAAAAGCAGGACATAACGTAAAAGTAAAGACAACTGCCATGACTCACACAAGCAGTACAAGCAGTATCATGTTCAAAACTTACTACTTTGTAAGTTATTCTGGTTAAGAGAGAAAAGATGCATACAACCTCACTGCAGGAATGGGAAAAAAAAATGGAAGGAGAAGAACGACCAAAGCATCAGGCAATGCAAGAGTTGGATGCTGATGTACATCAGAGTCCTACACAGAACACAAATCAGTACCTATCCAATCCACAAGTCATGAGTTGCCTAGGGCAAGTGTCAAATAGCTGTGGTCTGTATCGAACAGATAACGTTACATAAAGGCAGTCAATTATTTTTTTAATGGATGAGCTTCTCCTAAAAGTTTCTAATTAAGTAGCTTCTTTGACATTTTCTGTTGGGATTTGGGATCTCAATGTTACAACAAATAGTCCTTGCCTCTTTCTAGGAAAGAATTTTAAAACACCAAGACTTTGGATTTGCACCCTTAATCTATGTGACAGAAGATGAGCACTACTGGCATTCATTGGGGGTGGGGGGTGGGGGAGGAAAGCCAAGTATCCATAGTATAGATGCAAAGAAACTCACCGGAGGGCAGACTCTTTCTGCTGATGTAACATCTGGATCTCTTCTTCCTCTCGTTGTTGCAATTCTTCCTGCAAATTCTGAATATGTATCTGTTTTTCTTCCAGCAAATACATGTTCGTTTCTTCCACTTTGGTTATTTCCTCCAGTGACTCCCCAGTATGGACATTCCATGGCTTTATTGGATTAATTTCAGTCTCAAACTGCCTGCTGTTAAGAACAACAAGTTCACACTAATTATTACTTGAAATGGACCAGGGTAGAATACAGAAGCCTAAAAAGACCCGATGCAAAAAAAAGACCTGTGAGCAAACAGAAGCCTACTTAGGACAATTCTTCATCACTTAGTAAGGCAAATGCCAATTCATTCAATTTTGATATATTCGGGTTGCTTCCAGATCACATCAAGATGCCTGAAAAATTGTTTTAATCTGATGTGCTTTCATCTTATATTTTTATCACTTGCAGTAATATCGCTTCTTTACATCTGCAGCCAATCAGCTTCTCAAACAGGAAGAGACACAGAAAATCAAAATATGGAAAGGGTTCAGAAAGCACTCTTTAATCAATTGTTCAGCTCAATATCTGGCTGTTCACCGCCCTGAGTCCTGCGGGAGTAGGGCGGTATATAAATCTAATAAAATAAAATAAAATAAAAATAAATATAACAGTGAGCTGCTAACTGCACACTTGGCTGTAACCTTTCCCATTAAGATAGCAGCGGTGTAAAATGGCTTTTCTTTTCTAAATCCCTAGGGCAGAGTTGCGGAAGGGAATTTCCCTAGATGCTTAGTTTTATATGTACTTTCAGAAAAGGAGAAGAGTACTTGGAACACTCTCCTTACAAAATAACGAGATTTACCGCTTAATACCAGGATCAGATAACAATATCACATTCCATGAATGGCCTGAACACCTTTAAATGCAATGTATCTTGTATAGTTTTAATTTTTCCTATTCATCTGGATTCTGGATACCAACATTATGGGGGGAAAGGGCTAACATGGTACAATATAAACGCCTTTTTGTAAATATGTTTATTTTGTTTTCCTGGCTTGTTTAAAGTTTACAGGTATACCTTAGAAGCATCAGAATTGTTATTTGTGGGAGTGTCTTTGAATCTAGTCTAGAATATTTATTTACTGCAGAATTCAGCAGCCAACTGGTCTCTGGAAAGAGTCAAAAGAAGATGTATTTCATTTGTACTAAAATATTATTCTGGGAGAAATTCCAGGCATTGGTTATTACCCTTAAGTCCCTAAAAGGCACTCAAGATACCACTTTTTTCTAGAGTATTTCACACTTCATCCTACTCACTGAGTTCATTTAAAAAATCTATTCCTACAGATACCACAGCTTGTTATGCAGGGATTCAAGAATTATGCTTTTTCAGCAGCTCTTCCTGGTCCTTGATACGATCTCCTTGTTAAAATGAAGGAACCCACCTGTTTTGTTAGAATTTTAAAAAAATGTTTAAAACCAATGTGCTTCAGAAGGTGCTGTTATTTTCAGAGACAGTACTCTCTTAGAAACCTGATCAGATTTGGGGCTTCCAGCAGCCCAAGACGATGTAGTTGGCCTTTAAATCCATCACGCCAGCCTATGAAACACTGGTAACTCTTCATACCAGCCAAATAACTGGCTCCAACTGACAATCCTTTTTAGCCGACCCCTCGCAGGCAGTGCTGCCAGGAGGAGGGTGGGAGAAACAAGTGGGGACAGAGTGGAATTAAAAGAAGCGAGCCCTGAATAAAGTCAGGTCTCGAAAAACAGATGTGCAACAGCCATGCTTTTTGCAAAGAATTTGGGCTTTATACCTCTCTTCTGCCACAGCAGATCCATTATTTTGTTCCTCTTCCAAGCTGTCTTTGTCCTCATTTTTCTCCTGCGCCAACCAGTTTGTGTTCTGCAAGAGAAAGGAAAGGTGGAAGCTTTGCCACAGCCCCGTATTTCAGTGAAAAGGTGAATATCACAGATCCAATCTGGACAAGAGATTTCTACATTTAATTGTGATAGCATGATCCGATGCAAGATTTTATGTACTGTGAAACCAACAAGAAACAGTAATCATAACACAGTTATGTGTGTGAAAAATTGAAAGGAGTTTGCAATACTTCACCCTGTGCAACAAAAGTGAATGACAAATAAAGGAACTCATGGAAAAGATTGAAAGAAAAAGTCAAGAGGACCATATCGCTCAATAAAGTCTGGAGAATATTTAAAAGTACAATAACTGAGGCTCAGCAACAATGCTGAGCCCAGACAAGGCAGCATGACTCTTTAGTCATGTACAGGAAACTTTAAAATTTCAGAAGGATTCCTTTAAGAATGTTTGCCCTAAGGAGAACAGAAAGGAGTATAAAAAGTGTATGGAATGCAAAAAGAATTTCAGGAGCGCACATAGGAAGAAATGTAAAACATTAAACTTTTAAATATATATTTAAAGCAGGAAACTGCAGTTGGGTCTTAGACAGCGAAGGAGCAGAAGGAATATTCAGGGACAATATAGAGATTAGTAAGAAACCCAGTTAGGTTTTCCATCTCTCTTTGCTATTGAGTGGATAGACCTTGGATTGACTTTCACAGGGAAGAACCAGAACTGTTGAGCAAATTGAGATGACAAAATACTCTAGATTATTTGAAGATATTACAAATAACAAATCATTGAGTCCTCATGGCATCTACCCAACAGATCTTAAAATAGTTCAATTGCAGACTTGCTGATTTCCTAGAAAAAAACATGTAACCCTCAACTTGGGCACAGTGCTGGAAGGTAGCAAATGTGGCACTGATTTTTAAGAAAGGATCCAAGAAGATGCAGAAAATTAGTTTAATGTCTGCTCTTGAGAAATTGGCAGAAACAGAAAATCTTAACAAAGAAGCCTGGTGGAAATAAAAATTGTATGGATTCCACAAAGATAAGTCTTGACAGTCCTTTGAGGTAGGCCATGTCTGCAAACTTGCACTACAGAGTTCCTGGCACTCTATTTTATTGTTAAAGGATATAATATCAGAATTTGAAAGTCTGACCATGTTTCTTTTTCTCTCCCTTGATACCCAAGAGAGTCAAGGTGGGGCAGTCTTGAATTTCTTCCTCATCCCCTCCTGTCTTCTGGGCAAAGCTGATATTTCTGTAATTGTTGTTGCACCTCTACTTCAAGGCTCTCTCTCTCTCTCTACTCCTCTGCAAATATTGCTCAACAAATAGCCAGTATTTCTGAGGTGTAAACAAACATCTGAATAGAAGTAGCTCTGTGATATCATATACAAGGACTTTGAAAAAGACTTTGACGAAGTTTCTTATCAAAGGGTCTTGTGTAAAATTATTGTCACTGATACGTAAAGCTGTTTTTTGACGGATTGCTAACTGATTAAAAAAAAATCCAGCAACTTACTTCCTCTTTCGAAGTGCTTTCAATGGTCGATTTGTTCACCCCAAATTTTGAACTGTTTAGGACTGGAGGTATTTCAACCACGTCCAGGATTTTTTCTAGAATAAGTTTCTGGAAACCAAAGGCCACAGAAGACAAGAAAAGCATGTGTGTGGAAAAGAAAGGTTATCCTAGATCATTAGTCTTACTATGTGACCTAAAACCAACACAAGGTTGTCAAAAAGCATAAAGGAAAACAAATTACGGGCACTAGGCGACCTGAGATATTTCTAGAAGGACTGCATTCCTGAATAGGTTGTTCAGGAACCAATGAGTCCTGAGTTCAAAGATGTCATTTCAAGGTAACAGCTTGGTTTGGGATAAAAAAGCAAGTCAGTGAAGAACCAGCTTTGAGCACAGAATCATAGACGAAAGGAATCCAAGCGAAAGCCTCCCCACTCGATGGCCTTCATCCTCTACTGGAGCGCATTCAGGGAAACATACCACCTCCTCGAGTTACAGATACTGTTCTGAAACCGCATTTTAAAAGACGGAAGGGTTTTCAAACAGATCAGTTGTTCAGGGTTCCTCTAACTTTATTAATCACCCTCATTAACTTGGTTCAAACTTTCCTGCGGGTTTGGGTGTTGATGACCTGCCTGGATGGGCCAATCCAGTTCTGTCAAGATGCTGCTGGTGCTATACCATTTAAGTTTTTAAAGATAACGATGAGCAGTTTGAATTGGGCTTGGAAATCTTCTGGTAAGCAGCACGGTGACTTTAGGATTCTGTTACCTGGTCTACAAAGGGCCCATCATGAAACCAGGCAACTACTGCATTTCACAATAACTATAGTTGTTGAACCACATAAAACACATTTAGGACGGACTAAAACTTGTCCCCTGTAGCATTAAATGCCCTGTTTCTTTTACAGGAACACATCACCCCTCCCCTGCCATCTGGGAGCTGATTTCCCATGCTCACAGGGGCAGTGCCGGGAATGTCTTTTTCAAAGATCCTTCTGGCATACATTATGAACAAAAATATGTTCCCTTCAGAGATATATCAGATGTGTTTGATGAAAATACTACCTCACTGACTTCTTTCTTCTCTGTCACATCGGATATTAAGTGAGGCAAACAAGCTTCTTTTTCCTCCTCATTTTTGGAATTTGAAGTATTTTTTCCACAGCTGCTGGGCTATCAAAGGGAAACCAATCAAAATATCAGTGCGTTAAGATGCGAGAAGGAGTCACAAAGCCAGTCCAACTTGCAGTCACGTGCCTTGCTCAAGACAGCATGCTAGTCCTACAGAGCATCTCCCACTTGTTCTTAGGGAGCCGTGAAGAGCACCGGTTGAGACAGCCACAATATCACATAATCAGGACACAAGACTCTCTTGGAAAGCCTGGATCAAAGGAGGGAAAAGAGAACCTCTGGATGGGCATTGTGAAAAATTAAGTGTTGGAATATTGCTGCCTTTGACCAAATGCAGCAGGACTATTATAGCGTTATATATTACGAGAGAGAGAGGAAACAAGTCTTCTCTTACCTTTATTCATACTGTACATAGCTTTTATCTTGACCCTCTCTCCAACCTCCTCCAGTATTTTAATTATAATCTGCACTTTTGCCAATTTTACTGTTTTTTGAAATTAGTTTGAAGTTCCACATGCAGTCACACCACCAAATATAAAAGCGTATTAAAACGTAAAGGACAAACAATGTAGTGATTTCAATCTCTTTATATGAAATCTTTTTTCGGCTGTCATAATGTACCAGTCTTTTCACCAAGCTACCCAAAAGGATCCTGAGATCCTTTCTCTGGTTGCTCACTATTTACTGTGTATGCAATCAGGATAGGATTTTTTCCCAACAGGCATCACTTTGTACTTGCATACATTAAAAGAAATTTACCATTTTAGTTTAGTTTAGTTTTAGTTTTATTAAATTAAATTTTAATAGCTGTTCCCCAAGCCTAAGTGGTCCTTTTGGAATTACTGAAACATTTTACCACTCACTTTTAAGCCCAGATAATCTCTGAACCAGTTAACAATATAAACATTGCAATATAAACATTAGAGCTATCCAATAGGGGATATTCCGATTCTCTCTTCCAGTTCAGGAGCCAGTCAATAAGATAGACACAAGGTAGGAAGCTGGGGTTCAAATCCAGCAAATGATTCTAGGCTTAACGAATCTTACACCATTTACCCATTCTTTGCCTAACTGGATAATGCAATAGTTTATAGTGGTGAAAAAACTCTGTTCTCAGAGAAAAGACAGATTATAAATGCCAGCTGCCTACCTCTTCCATTCCATCTCCGTCTTTTGGAAGCTCAACCCTGCAGGCTCCTTCCATCAAAATCGTATTGGGCACCATCTGTTCTCCTGCCTGGTTGTCTTGGAGGAGGCATGTCTGACCTTCACAGGGCTTCAATCTCTTTCCTTCAGGAGTTGCTGCTTCTACTGCTGCTGTTTCTGTAGCTCCTTCCCCAGCAAGATCAGGCTGAACAGTCTGATCAGAACCAGGCCCTTTGCTGCAGCCCTTCTGACCCTTGAGAGACTTGGGCACACCCGATTCTGTTCTAGACTTCTGCACCATATGGAGGACATGTTGATAGAACTTCTGATCCTCTGAATAGCACTCACTAGCTGACTGATTGTCTGGGGAGCTTTGTGCTTGGCTATTTACAGCTTCCAAAAATGGTCTTTGGGGAGAAGGCAGGTGCTTTGTGGGATGTTCAGATTCACAAGAGCTCTGTAAGTCCCAGGACAAATTGTCTACTTCACCCAAAACCTGAGAAGCAAGGTGGTCAGACAGGCTGCTAGCAACACTGACACTATTACCGCTGTCAGATTCTATCTTTGAATCGTGTTTCGCCCCCCCTGTGAGTTGACCCGGTGTAGGAGATGACACTTCACTCTCTGAAATTCCTGTCTTGGCTCCAAGCTCAACCGAACCCTGCAGCTGAGAATGAGGAACAAGAGTCTCGATCTGCCATGGGCTGGACTCTGTGGCCAGGCATTGTTCAGAAGGGTTCTTTTTCCCCCTTCTGTTCTCCTTTATTCTCTCCAGAGGCCTTAATATTTCATTTTGAAAATAACGGATGTCACCTTGTCCCTCTAAAGTCCTAGATGAGATCAATGTGAAAGCAGCAGCAGAGGGAGAAAGCTGCATTTCCTTTTCAACGCTATGCAAGAAGTCTTCCTTCCTGACTAGTCCATCTCCCTCCGCATGGCCTTTCTCATGGTCCTCAACTTCTTTTTCTCCCTCTAAGAACAGCTTTTTCTCCTTGATTCCTCCCAGGGCTAACACCGTCATAGCAGCTGCTAAAGTTTGAGAGGGTTTCTTCAGTGTTTGGAAAAAAGGCTTTATGAGGTGGATGCTATCTACATCCTCAGGTTCCAAGTCTGATAAAACACCACTAGTAGCTGCACATCTGATTTCTGTATTCGCATCTTGTTGTGCTTGATGATTAATATCTGACCTGCTGGAAGATGCATTTCTTCCAAGAATTTTCTCCACATCTGCAAGGATCTGTTGAGTGCGGTTTGATTTTTCTGGCAGAAGAGGTTGTAATTTCCCTGGGGCAGGGCTTGATAGCAGCCTGGACAAATCACCGGTATCCGAAATCTTTCCCTTGGGGTTTTTCAGGAAGGAGTCATTCTGTGTCACCAGGCTGCCCTGTTGCTCTAGGACAGGACTACCATGCTCCGAATACAGGATAGGAGATGATACTCGATAAAAGGATGTTGACGGAAGAATCCCTGGCTCCGACTGCATCTCCTAAGTAGGCAAAAACTATCAGGTTACTGATTTTGTAAACAGGCTAACTTTTCTTCTATATGAGCCATGCAAGGAAAAACAAGCCTGCATTTCTTGCTCTTGCTTGCTAGAGGAACCCACCATGATGATTGGCAGACTTTTGATATCAGCTTGGATATGGTAATCGGCTGTTTGAATAACATACACAGTTGCAATAGTTTTTGTGGAGAAAAAAATTCAAGGCAGCTAATTTATTCAAACCCTGCCAAGTCTTCAGCACCAGAGACTGAAAGAAACACCCATGAAAGAAGAGCAAGTGCCAAGGCTAGAACTGGCCTCTACGTTGCTGGAACAATTTGAAAAGCTGTACAAAACATATCGTTCTCTTCAGTTATTACTTTTTTTTTTTAAAAAAAGAAATCTTTCCCAACCATGTCGGGAAAGGGTTAAAGAAAACCGAAAGCAGAAAAGTCTTGACTACTGCTAGTCAGGGGTATTTAAAGCCCAGCTCCTTTATCCCATGGGGAGACAGGTCTTTGGAGGGAGGGATGGAGATGAAGAACAAGAACAAAACAGGAAACCAGAAATATTTTATCTGTTTCCGTATTCCAATAGCAGAAATGCTTGTTCAAATACTCACCACAGGATGCTTAGGGGGGTCTCTTTCTTTCTTATCCTTTTTCTTTTCTGCCCTTTTCTTCTTTTTCTCTTTCTTTTTCAGACCTCCATGTTCCAGAATTTTTTCCCTTTCCTGGATCACAAGTTGGCGGTAGCGCTCATCACACGGATGGTCCCAGGTCGACTGGCCATTGGCAAAATTGAAGTAATAGATATCGCCAGTGGTATCTTGACTGCAGACAAGAGAGAGAGAAAGTAACAACCGCTCAGGGAGAAAAAGAGCAGGACAGGAGTTATCATGGGTGGGTGGGTGGGTGCGTGCGTGCGTGCGTGCGTTTGGTGCTCAGGCTCCTGTTCCGCTTCATCCTTTCCGGGACAACCAGAGGGCATCCAGGACCTCCCAACTAGAGGAACGCAACGCGCTTTCTTTTGCTTCGAGAAACCATGCCATCAATGGGACCTGACGGAAACTGCACCCGAAACCGGAGGCCAAGTCGTAATCGTTACCCAGGCAGGAAGACCTTTGAGGGCTGGGCCGTTGCGGCGCTTCCCGGGACCAGCTGACACGGCGGTCAGCACCGGCTCTTCCGGAGCCCCTCCGCCCGGCCTCGCCTCTGAATTCTCCAGCCAGGCCGAGCGGCACCATCGCCTCCGCCCGGGACCTTCGGGGCCGCCAGAACCGCGCCCGGGAGGAGGAGCGGGAGCGGGAGCGGGACAGCCACCCGTGCCGCGGCGGCCAGAGCTTACCACGGCTTCCACTCGGCGGGCAGCGGGGCCACGATGCCCTCCCGGGCCAGCCACATCAGCTCCGGCTCGTGCTCGGGGTCGATGCCCACCACGCGAGCGAACTCCTGGATCTCTGCGGAAGAGATGCGCCCGTTGAAGCGACCCCGCGGGGCCCCGGCTGGCCCGAGGAGCCCCCGCGCGCCCGCCCGCCCCCCCGCCCACCTCGCTCGCTGGGGATGTAGCTGTCGTCGTAGTCCTCCTCCAGGATGAGCTGATCGCCGATGCGCAGGGCGGGCCCGGCCATGGCCTGCGGGGCGGGGCGGGGGGGCGCCGAGCGAGGGACCGCGAGCCCCGCTGCCCCAACGGAAATCTTCCGCCTCCGGAAAGCGACGCGGTCGTTGCCATGGCGCCACGCCGTCTCCTAGCGACGCCCGCGCGCCCGCCCGCCCACCCGGCCTGTGTTGTTCAGGCGGCGAGGGTGGAAGCGCCGGAGCGAAGCCCCTCGGGCCGCCCGGATGGAGGGACTCGCGTGGCCGCCCTTTCATCTCGACGAGCCGGGCTACCGATCTAGGCGGCCCCATCCCCCCCCCATCATGTGACGGCCAGCGGCGACCGCTGCCCTTGCTCCGCTGCCCGCTGGCCCTGCCCGCGCCGGCTGTTTTGGCAGCTGCAGCTTCCTAGGGAGCCGAAGGATGGGTAGGTGGGGATACAAACGCGGCCACTATATTGTGTCCCCGTTGCAGACTTTCGGCTTTGAGAAGCTGGGCAAAGATTTGGGGGAAGTCGCCCATTAACTGCGGCATCCCAGCAGATCCCAAATGCTGCGCAGAAACTCAGGGTGGAACAGAGGAAAGTGAAAATGGGGAAAACGTTTAAGGAAGATATTTCGCCGGGAATTCGCACGCCTATGTAAACGAAGAGTCTTTCCTTCCCAAAGTAAGGGGGAACCTCACTCACTCCCTGTGTTGCAGCCTCCTTACCCATGACCTGATACTCCTTATTTTTGCCTCCAGAATCTGGAATCTGAGTAATCCAGCAAAGAAATTCAGAACCGAAGGTAATGCCAGCCATGTCTACTTTGCCAGAGTTGTGGTTTTACACAAAGATATCAATGTGACAGTGGTAGGAGGAGGTAAGGGGATGAGAGAGCAGGCTGAGTTCTATCAGGCTATGCATTTCTAAGGGGCTAAAGGCAAGGTGTGGACCCTACATCATTCAAAAGCCTTTTGCAAGCTTTTCGCAAGAGCTCCACTGAAAAGAGTGGAAGAAGAGGCAAGCTTGGAGGTTCAGGAAGGCTGGGCCCACACCGTTGGCTCCACCGTGTATTTTTAGAAGGGATGCAGAACACCGAAGTCATTTATCAGCCAAGTCACACTGCTGTCTTCTCTCCTGAAACTTTCCACCTTTAAAAAGATACAGTCTTCTTTGTTTCCCCCCATTTCTGTAGGTTTGTTTACACATTAATTAGTGAGCAAAGGCATCCCTATGAAGAGAAAAAAGCAGCAGCACTGATCCACAAACGTTTGTGTACAGGAGGATGCAGTTTATAGCCTTGGGAAAATTGTACAGCAGGTTAGGAGGTGGATATTTAACCCACATAATACAATTGTTTTTGTTAAGATCTTCAAAAAACCCTGCCGGTTTCATTGTTTGATGTATGGATGGATAGCACGCTTGCTGCTTAAATGAAATAAATGGTAGCATTTCAGCTTCCAAGGCTTGACATAAATGGGGTAGTAAACTTAAGCATACTCAAATGTAGAGTGCCTTGATGGTAGGATAAATAGAACAGATAGACATAAAACTTTTAATAAAAAATATATGTCTCAAAAATAGCAGTGAACATAAAATCTAACCTTATTAAATCATTTTAATACTACCGCAGTAAATTCAAAGACAAACCACACCAAACATTAATGTCTTCCTGTCCCCCAGTGCCTGTAGAAAAATGACCCTTCCATCATGGATTACTTCCTGTCTAAATGCCTTAATTGTCCCCCCAACTTCCTTTGTCAGCGACCTTCCCAGGATGGCCGACTTCCTGTCCATCCTTCTTAGTCATCCCCCAACTGCCTTTCGCAGCGACCTCGGTATGGTGGGATTTTTTAAATGAGATTTTAAGTTTATTATCCCGTAACAATTATTAAATGCCTTATAATTAATATTAATCGGGCAACAGGAGGCCCATTTGCAGCAAGACAGGTACAGAAGAAGGAATCCTGCCTCAAAAGACTTAAACCGAGTTAAAAAGGCGCCCGATAGCTTCAATGCTATGGGACAGCATAAGGGACAGAAAACAGTGCCATCCTGTGGTCCAAGCAGGAACAGCAATCACAATTTTCTAAACGGCATTTAAAGATTAGTATTCTGTATCTTTATTATTAAAAGCCTTATTAATATTAATTGTGCAACGGGAGTCCCAGGAGGTGCACAACAGGAACAGAAGAAAGAATTCTGCTTCAAAAGCCTTAAACCGAGTTAAAAAGATCTATGATGTCCTCAATGCTAATTCTAAGGGACAGAAAACCGCCATCCTGTGGTCAAAGCAGGTATAGCAGCCACCAAAAAAATAAATAAAATAAAACCTTTTTGATGGCATTTTAAGATTGTCAAAGCTATCATAGGCCTCTTTAACTCGGTTTAAGACTTTTGAAATAGGATTCTTTCTTCTGTACCTATTCTGCAGCCCTTGGGAATGGAAAATACCGATCAAAGAAGGAATAGTAGCCACCAAACGAAATAAAGTTTTAATGTCATTTTAAGATTATTATTCTTTATTATTAAAACCTTACTGTTAATATTAATAGGCCATAATAGACCTTCTTAAGTCGGTTTAAGGTTTTTGAAGCAGGATTTCTTTTTCTGTTTCTGTGTTGCAGCAAATGGGCCTCCTGTTTCTCTATTTATATTAATAAAGGTTAATAATAAAGATAGAGGATAATAACTTTAAAATCCCATTAAAAAGGTTGGTTTCTTTTTGTGGCTGCAATACCTGCTTTGACCACAGGATGGCACAGTTTCCTGTCCTATAGCACTAACATCTGTGTTAGTGTTATGGGACAGGAAACTGTGCCATCCTGTGGTCAAAGCAGGTATTGCAACCACAAAAAGAAAGAAACCTTTTCGATGGCATTTTAAGACTATTATTCTGTAACTATTGAAGCTACTGTATCACGGGCCTTTTAATTTGGTTTAAGGCTTTTGAAGCAGTACTCTGTGCCTGTTCTGCATCTCCTGGGGAGCAGGAAACAGTGCCATCTTGTGGTCCAAGTAGGAATAGCAGCCTCAAAAAGCATGGCTGCTGACTTCTGTGCCAGTACTTCTCTGAGTGACCTTCCCAGTATGGCTGACTTCCTTTCAGACCTTGGCCAGCGTCCCCTCAACTTCCTTTTGCAGCACATTTCACAGCACGGCCGACCTCCTCCGTGGCTGTCCCCCAGTGGCTCTGGAAAAACTTTTCAATCACGTCCAATTTCCCGTCAATCCTTAGTCATTGAGTTGTTTGCTTTGCCTCCATAGAATTCTGGTTTGCTTTTGGAAGATTTAGCCAACACCTGTACAGTCCTTACTTATTCTAAGATCGATTGTTCAAAACAAAGGGCAAAGAAATCTACTATAACAGCATTTAATAATGTAAGGTCCCAGATGTTTCCCCGAGCCACTGAAATGCCAAAGAGAGTGAGACTCGAGACGAGGCTTGCAAAAAATATCAGCTTTTTATTCTTTGCCCAAAGCAAAAAGTCTGGGTGATACTATTTTCAAACCACAGACAAAAGCATATAAGGAATAGATCCACACTGCAAGAGTGGCTCAGTATTATATACATTTTACGCTGATAGAAACAAAGTTTATCCTGTCAGACAAAGCTTCGTCACCAACATGATCTTTCTTTGTTCAGGCCTCTGTCTCTGCCCATGCTTGCTATCTTACAGAGTATACCTTGTCCTTGTGTGTTCAGGCTCCTAGGCAGCTCCCCCCCCCCCCAATCTATGGAGCAGGATGTTCCTGGGAACTGCTCTGAAACAAATTACAGAAACGAGAAACCAGGATACAATTCTCTTACAGAATGAATTCCCAACCATAGCAAAATAGTACAAGCAACTTCTTTAACAGAAGCAAAAAGCAAAGGTTAGATTGATTCGTATCAATATGGCCTTTCAATAACAATGGTGTGTATTTGCAAATCTAACTTGTTTAGGGTCTTTATTAATCATTAATGTTTTTAATTAACAGCATAGCCATCAACATTAAGAATGGTTCCCTACGCTCGTTGAAAGGTAATACAAATACAATATTCTCTCTCTCTTTTTTTTTAATTGAATCATTTTTAAAAAGTTTACACATATTTTTCCCCCTCTCCTCCCCCCCTCCTGCCCCAACCCTCCCGCCCCCCTGGATTTCCCAGAGCAAATACAGGGTATAGCATTTAACAAACATAAAAAAAAACATAAACTAACTATCTATAGATTTATCTCCCTCTTGCACTTTAACTCCCCTTGTTCATATCTAAATATAACTATTTAAACCAATTATTACTTGAAAGTAATCAATCCAACTTCGTTCTTGTCCATTCTTCAATAATAAGCAAGTCTTCTTTCTTCCAGCATTACACAGTCAGAGCCCAGTTACAGTTAACCATCAGATCTCCAACCCTTACATATATTAACACCTTAACAAAATATTTTAACCAATCTCAAATAAAATGTATTGTAAAAACCTTATTTTTACTTTTTACCCCATAAGCTTATATTAATTCTTCCTGAAAACATTCCTTGCTTAATAGCTTTGCATAAACTTATTCATCTTATTCTCTACAAATCCACTACGTGTAATCAAATAACATCTTCACTATTTAATATCTATATAAAATATTATGAAAACCCTTCCCTCAACCCTTGCACCACTTATATTTTCCTTATATCCCACAAGTTTATATTATTCTTCAACAAAGCATTCTTTAATATAGTATTAATGTAATTTAAAATAAAGTATAAAGGTTTAAGTAATATCCTTCTTCTAACCCATAAATTTATATTGAATGATCTACACTGTCCATAATTTTTACATCCACAATATTTTTCTTTTAACCCATAAACTTATATGAATTCTTCACCAATTCATAACAATTCAACCATAACATTATTTAATATAACTTTTCAAAACAAATCATGTCCCTAAATATAGGTAAATCATTCATTTTCACTATAATATAACTTTTCAGAACAAATCATATCTCTAAATACAGGTATAATCATTCATTTTCACTATTACTATCCTCCACAAGAAAAAGGATTGTAATTTTTCCTTCTCCATTTTTTCCTGACTTTTTTGCGAACCTTCTGCTTCAGTCTTTTTCCTCCACCTTCTTTTATTTTTATAAGTTCTTGGATTTTTAACTGAAGTTGCTGAACCTTACAATCCTGTTCTCTTCGCAAAGTAATTCCTTTCAGTAAAAACAGCTCTTTAATTGCGATTGGGAATCCATTGTAAAGTTCCACTTCGAATCTTCCTTCTTATATAAGAAATCCCAACGCCTCCTGACAATTTTCCAGTTGTCTGTATCAAAGCCTCTGAAGAAATGTCTCTCAATATTTCCTGGTTACGCTCCTTCAAGCCTCTCTGCCTTTCCTTCTTAATTTGAAAAGCCTCCATTTCATTTTCCAAAGGCACATTAAACTGGATTGTTTCGTCCGCCTCTTCATTCAGCAATTCATTATTGTTTGGCAACTGAAACGATACAGTATCTTCACTTTTATCTTTGTTTCGAATTTGTGTAAAATCTTCTTGAAAAACCCTTCCATTCTTTCCACTAACGTGGAGGTAAATGATTTTAAAATTTCTTCAAAGAAATCCACAGTGAGTATTTGTGTATTTACTGATGTATGTAATGGTGAGCCTTCATCACTTTCAGAAAAGCCAGCCATTTTCCCCCCCCCAATAAAACTTTCACTTTATACTTTTCCAGCAACTGTCAGGTTTCGATGTCATCTCAGCACTTCAAGCTGCATTTATTCTAGTGCTGACAGCAACTAAATCAATTATTTCAATCCTTAAGTGGTACAAGTCTTTTTTTTTTAGAAATGATTTTTAAATCCTTCTCCTTTTAAAATAACATCCTCTTCTTTTAAACAGGGGCTTTCAGCACCACATAATACTTTGTATCTAACTTTCACTTCTCCACGTCCCATTAGAATCAAATGCCATCTTACTTTTCCTTTCTCCCATAGAAATTCAGAGGGAAGTGATAGACTTTTCGGAGTTAAAGTTTAGTACTTGCAATCTTAGTTTCTCCTGTATTTGCTCTGCCAGCTTTCAAGTCCAAAATTTTTTTTCTTTAAAGTTGAGTTGCTGGGGTGGTCGCGACGTCTAGTTCTGCTTAAAGCAGAAACGTCCCAGGTCCGGAGCAATGACGGGCTTCCCGGGGAGCTCTCACCCTTTAAGCCCCAGATTTAAAAAGAAACCTGGCGCTCTTGGGGAGCTCTACCCACACCCGTCGGCTCTCTTTCCCCCCCTTCTCCCAGGGGGAAAGTTTTCAAGCCGCTAAACAGCTGATTTTCGCTGTTCTAGCGGCTCTAACAGAGTCCTGGGGCTGGCGCTCACAAAGGAGTGTCTTTCGGTGTCGGCGGAGCCACCGGAAGTCCCAAATACAATACTCTCTTAGGGAACAGTTATGTTATAAACAGAACTACAGTTTAACTTAAAGTTCATACTCAGCGGTTTAGGTATTGGAATTGGGAAACCACAAGATATAAAACTAGCAAAAACAATAATTAATTGCATGTGAGAATGAACTTTTGCCTTTCAAGAGCAATTGCCAACTTGAGGCAAAAGGAGGCGAGGGCTATACTTGCTCCAGTTTTAGGCAATAGCAAGAAAGGGCGGGTAGTCCCAAGATGTGGCTTTTGTCCATCCACATTTGTCCACAGTGAGGCAGGGTTAGGAAGGGCAGAAGATTCCTTTCCTTGCTCTCCAGACCGTCCGAAGCAGCCCACCCACTGCCCAGACAAACAAGAAGGAAAAGTGGGTCTCTCGAGGCAACAGAAGCCTTGAGCGTTTGCAGAGTACGGCTTGCAATTTGGTAATTTCCCCCAATCACAACTGCATTCACTGATCTAGGGCCAGTGTGGGCCAGGCAGAAGGGTGGGACTAGTCCTATAAAGGCCTGCTGGCTGAAAGCTTCACCCTTTCAGGAAAAGCAGTGGAGAAAGGAGGATTTCATCCCCTGACTTTCCTGCCTAAGCACCACCTGATGGGTGCTCTGCCCCACCAGCTGTTACAAAGGAATTCAGGAAAACAGATAAGTTGTCCTTGAGGAATTGGGGAGTTTTTTGGCACAGTTTCGCTGAGGTTTAGGTTTTTCATTTTAGAGAGATGGGGATGTTGGGAGGCAAAGAGAAGGCAGCAATAGGCAGTTGGAGATACGGTAGGAGATGAACAGAAAAGACTTGTGGGGGAGATGGATGGGATGGACAATTGCCCATGTGTCGGGTGTGCCTTTATTCAAAACCCAAGAAAAAACCTCTGCAGAAGAGACATTAGTCCAAGGAAAGAAAACAAAATAATTTGGACAGGATAGATGCCTCGAGGAAGCGCCTCCAGGTTAGCAGGGCCCAGCGGACAGCAAAAGCCACCTCCTCCCAGATTGCCCATCTCCTTTCGGTCTCAGTCAGTTACCGGGAGGTGTAGGTGCAGGGTTGTAAAGTTCCACCAGCATTTACTTGAAGTAGCACTGCTCCCACGGCTACAACACTGGCATCGGCCTGGACTACAAAAGGGGCCTCCATGCCGGGGTGTTTTAAGGACAGGCTCAGCTGCGAACAGTCGTTTCAGTTTCTCAAAAGCCACCTGGCACTCCATGGTCCACTCGAGAGGCCGGCTAGGCTTTGGCTTAGCCTCTCCCTTTGTTTTTAGGAGGTTGGTAATTGTTAATGCAATTTTTGCAAACGAGGGGATGAATTGTTGATAAAAGTTGGTAAAACCCAAGAAGCCCTGTTTTAAATTTTTATCAATAAAGTTCCGCAGCTCCTCCAGCTCACGAGGGGGACATAGAGTAGATCTTTGGTTTAGGGAGCTTCACCCTTGGGAGGATTTCTGTGGCGCAGTCCGTGGGCTGGTGGGGTGGGAGCACATCTGACGCCCTCTTGCTGAAAGCCTCCCTGAGGTTCCAATATTCCTTAGGGATTTTTTCCTCCCCAGCAATGCGTTCGCTCACTGCCGCTGCCAACTCCTTCGCAGCTTTGGCTATGCAGAAAGGTTTTCCCCTTCCTTCCCCTGCTGGGTGGAGCTGATGCGTAACAAGCCCTTCCTCCAATTCACCTGCGGGTTCCATTTTAGAAGCCAGGGCAGTCCAAGCAAGAGGGGTCGTTCCATACCAGGGGCTACGGTAAAGCTCAAAGTCTCTCGGTGGTCCCCTATCCACATTTCAACTGGTTCAATCACAAAGTGGGCTGCCCCCCCCAGCTACTGACCCATCCGACTGGCAGAACGTGATGGGCACTTTCATTGTTTTTAGTCTGTCCTATTTTTTCCACCACCTCTGGGCTGATGACACACCTAGTACATCCAGAGTTTAAGAGGGCTAACATCTTCCCCTGGGCACCGGATGATGGTACCCTTAGTTCTACCGGGATGGTCATGGGGCCCCCATGCTGATTTACCAGGGAGTCAGTGTCGGTTTTAGTTTCGCTGCCCCTGCACCGGTCGGAGCTCCCAACTCCCTCACGTTTGGGGGAGTGAACTCAACAACTTCCACCCCCTTCAGGGCTGTTTCATGGTTCTTTGCTGGCAGCTTGTCGGTGCTCTTCCCTCCAGCAGGGGTCGGCATGGAGCGGGGTCTGGAGAAACAACCAGCAGCCCAGTGCCCTTCCTTCCCACATCTGAAGCATGCTGTGGACTTAGGCTTGGGAGCTGGCCCCCCTCTGGCAACTCTGGGAGCCTCTTTCTGGGAAGAGGGGGAAGGCTTGTTCCAGGCATGGCCCCCATGGTAGCGATCTCTGGCCAGGTCAATTTCCATGTCACACATACCAGCATTGCAGGTCTCGGGGGGGCCCCTTGGGAGCTGCAATCCTTGTAGACTTCCTCATTGAGGCCATCCTTATAACATTCCATCAGGGCCTCCTGGGACCACCCCCTCTTGTGGCGCACCAGCTCATGAAACTCCTGGGTGTATTCGGCCACCGAACTCCGCCCCTGATTTATAGAATTCATCCTGATTCTAGCCTTTCGCTCAGCTAAGGGGTCCTTAAAGCGCACTCGGAGCACCGTCATAACCTGGTCGTAATTCGTCAGCAGGGGAGAATCCTCATTATGGAGACCCACCATCCAATCAGCCGGTATCCCCTCCAGGGCCATGGTGATACACCTCATGCATGCTGGCTCTGATGTGAAATCTTCTTCATACTTCTAGCATATGGTTTCACATTTGGTTTAGGAAGAATCTCAAACCCTTGGGATCTCCTCCGTATTTTACTGCTAGCTGAGGAACATTTGGAATTCGACGCCTCCGGGGGACAACCCCTCCCACGGGGGGGAGGGGGGGAGGCTGGGCTGCAGCTGCTGCTTGAGCCTAGCTCTGGCTGAGCTCTGGGGATCTCTTCTGGGCATGCAGAGGCCTCTGCTTCTCCCCCTGGGTGTTCAGTCTCCCCATGCGCAGGCAATGCATACCTTTCACATGCTTTCTGACTTTCAAAAGATTCTTTCAAGAGATGCAGAGCCTGGATCAGCAGGAGGTCTTCCTTATCCTCTTCTGCCAGGCAGCCTCTCCACGTCGGCATCTGGTAGCCATCAGGAGGGATCTCCTCCAGGGCTTCCATCCTTCCTACACCCAGCAACCATTTGGCTCTAACTGGCTTATGTTATGGGGAACCCCTCCTCCTCCCCCTCCCCCTCCCCCTGTTGACGGGGGAACCTGCCATTGGCTCAGGTCCAGGTTATCTTCGAGACTGCCTTCTGCCGCATAGCTCCCAGCGATCCGTAAGATCCCACAGAGTTGGTCTCCTCCGGGTCCCTTCAGCTAAACAATGCTGGCTGGCAGGCCCAGGGTTAGGGTTAGGGTTAGAATAGGGTTACCCTATTTTACATATTATTATAATATATTTGATGTTTTGAATTTTAAGTAAAGTTTTGAAGTGATTATTTTAATACGTTTTAAAATGTTTGTAAGAAAATATATAATTTAATTGTAATTTTTTTTAAAAAAATTTTACTACTAAAAATTTTACTACTTGGAAGCAGACCTGGCAACCCTACTCCTCTAGGACTGACCCGTTTGATCGCCTTGCAGACCAAGGGACTCTCAGGAGTCTTTTCCAGCACCAGAGTTCAAAGGCCTCCATTCTTTGGCGCTCAGCCTTCCTTACGGTCCAACTTTCACAGCCATCCATTGCAACTGGGAAAACCATGTCAGGGTGGCAATTAATCCCATTCTGCTTTTGGGTAATTGCACCTTGATTAGAGAACGGATCGTGACCTTTTCTTGAAGTATACTTTAAGAAAATAAAACCGAGATATATTCTAATAAACACGTTTTATTATAAAGAAGTTAAAACATCTTACTAGCTAATTAGTTACATCTTGGCAAAGCTTTCCCGGCTACCTCTCTTGGCCGGAGAACAAAGAAAAGATAGAAGAAAGTGAAAGAATGTGGACATGTGCAGATAAGAGCTCTGATCAGCTACGGTAAGTCTTAGAGTTCAAGCACAGCTGGCAAATACAAAAAAACACAGTGACAATCGCCTTCTTTGTCAGTTGAGCGGACATCAAGTACATCATCAAATAAGGCACATCTTCTTACGCAGATACTCGTGTTGAGCTGCTGGAAGCGGTTAGTTGAGCATATCAGCAATTTGATCATGTGTTAACAAAACTTTTTTTCACTAATTGTTTTATGTTTTGATAACGGATGTCAATGTGTCTGGACCTAGAACTTGTGAAATGTGATTCAGAAATATAAACCATCGATTCATTGTCTTCCATCACGGTGATCGGTCTGATCGGGTGTGTCCAGATATCTGTGACCAAAGCATCAAACCACGTTAGAGAATTACATGCATCTGAAACACAAGCATATTCAGCTTCAGTAGATGAACAAGAAACAAAATTCTGTTTACGTACAATAAACAGGACATCCATTTAAGAACATCATATAACCTGAAGTACTTTTACGTGATTTCTTATCACTCGCCCAATCAGAATCTGCATAACAACATAATTCTGCATAATCAGTATGTGTCGGTTCTAACCATAATTTCATATGTTTAGTGTGGTTTAGGTATTTCAATAATTTCTTAACACATGTCCAATGAAACTGTTTTGCCTTACCTACGTGTCGAAACAAAAGATTTACACTAAGTGCAATGTCGGGTCTGGTCCAACTACTAATGTACAACAGTGACCCAATAACTGAACGATAAAGCGTTTGATCCTCGAACTCAGGACTCGCTTCATGTGTCAAGTTGTGAAAATCTGTTTGCATGAGTGTCTTTGTTGTGTTAGCATCCTTCATGTTGCAATGATGCAAAACTTGTTCAATTTTATCTTCTTGTGAAAGACTAAACCCCTTCTGTGTTTTGTCAATCTGAATATTAATAGGCCTGTGTTGCAGCAAACGGGCCTCCCGTTGCTTTAATAAATATTAATAAGACGTTAATAATAAAGGTACAGGATAATAACCTTAAAATCCCATTAAAAGGGTTTCTTTTTGCAGCCGCAGTACCTGATTTGGCCACACGAGGGCACAGTTTTCCGTCCCGTGACTTCAAAGTTATCGCTAACGTGCAGAAAATTGTGCCCTCCTGTGGTCAAAGCAGGTATCGCAGCCGCAAAAAGAAACCTTTTCGATGACATTTTAAGATTCTTCTGTGCCAGTTCCGCAACCCTGGAGAAAACAGTGCCCTCCTGTGGTCCAAGAAGGAATAGCAGCCAGAAAAAAAAACCCTTTTTAATAGCATTTAAAGATTATTATTCTGTATCTTTATTATTAAAAGCCTTTCCTGCTTCAAAAGCCTTAACCTGAGGTCTACAACGGTCTCCACGCTAACGTTGACAGAAAACAGCGGCATCGTGCGGTCCAAGCAGGGATCGCAGCAACCAAAAGAAAGAAACTTTAAATGGAGTTTTAGGGTTGTTGTGCTATTCCTTCTTGGACCACAGGAGGGCACTGTTTTCTCCAGGGTTGCGGAACAGGCACAGAAGAATCTTAAAATGCCGTCGAAAAGGTTTATTTCTTTTTGCGGCCGCGATACCTGTTTTGGCCACACGAGGGCACAGTTTTCCGTCCCATGACTTCAAAGTGATCGCTAACGTGCAGAAAATTGTGCCCTCCTGTGGTCAAAGCAGGTATCGCAGCCAGAAAAAGAAAGAAACCTTTTCGATGACATTTTAAGATTGTTATCTGTACGTATTGAAATTATTCTTCCGTGCCATTTCCGCAACCCTGGAGAAAACAGTGCCATCCAGTGGTCCAAGAAGGAACAGCAGGTAGAAAAAGCACGGTTGCCGACTTTTTCTGTACCAGCGCTTCTCGGAGCGACCTTCCCAGCGTCAGCGCAACTTCCCGTCCGTCTCCTGTCCAACCCCCATCGCCGTTGGAAAAAAACGACCTTTCAACTTTCATTTTTACTTTTTCAGGGCTGCTCTTTTACCCTTTACCTTTATTCCAACCTTTCTTCTCCCCTTCTCTTCCTTCCTCTCCTCCTACTTCCTTCGTTCTTCTTTCGTTCTTCCTCTCCTTCTCTTTCCTACTTCCCCTTCCCTTCCCCCACTCCTCTACTCCTCTTTCCCCTCCCTTTTCTTCCTCTCCTTTCCCCTTTCTTCTTTCTCCTGGTCTCTCCTGTCCTCTGTTCTCCCTTCCCCTCTCTTCTGTCGTTTCCCTTTCCAGTTCAATCTTTTAGGGTTTAGGTTTTAGGTTTTATGGTTTAGGGTTTAGGGTTAGGGTTTTGTTTCGTCTCCTTTCCTGACTTCCGGTGGGACCGGAATCAGTTGGCCAGCATGTGCATGCCCGCTGGAGTTGAGCTAGGGCAACACTCGCATGCCCACCAATATGGCTCCGCATGCCACAGGTTCACCATCACGGGACTAGAGCTTCCCATCTCCTCCCAAGGGAAGGGAAAGGAGGCACAGGGCAGGCAAGCCTGCCGGCTGTGGCACCCGTTCTCAGGACCTTTAGTTATCGCTTAGAGCTCTTCGCAGGTAACCCCGGCCTGCATTTTATGGAAAGAAGCTGGGGAGGGGAGCTTTTGTGCAGGGCCGTTGACACCATTGGGTGATGCGAAAAATCAAAATCCAAGGGAAACCATTAGAATGTTGTTGTTGTTGTGTGTGCGCTTATCTACATATACCCAGCTAGTTTAGAGACATAATACCATACAACTTTTGGCAATAAAGTTTCAGCCAATAGAAACTTCTGGCTCAACGATTCCAACACTTTAGGAAGTCTTTGACCAAGGAGCATTCGGGCGAATGCTCAACGGATGGAGAATGGAGCCGGAAGCCCTGCCGTGTTGCAGTTTGAAGCACCCGTGGGTGTGTGCAGAGATTAATCCACTCCGTCGGGAGAAAGAGCGACTGTTTGGTGGATAGGAGAGTCTCGGGGCCTCTTGGTAGAGGTAGGCCGGTCGTGTTGCTTTTTGGAAGTATTCTGACTCTTGTTAAGAACGACTGCAGTTTTTTGCAATCAAGTTGTCACACTTTAAAAAGAAATCATAAGTGCAAATTTTATATCCCGAATTGGAAACACGCATCTTATTATTAGTCACTTTAATAGGGAGATTATCAAGAAAAATATAATCAGTAAAAATACCATACACGTGTGAAATGTATGTTAGTCTATTTAAGACTAAGGATGAGAGCAGGGCCCGAGGGATAAAGCCAGGGAGGCGTTTCCACACACCCCGATCAGGTCTCTCCTCCTTCTCTCCTCTCGCAGACCCCTACGACCAAGCAACGATTGCCAAGGAGGAGGTGAAAGAAGAGGAGCCCCAGCCCTTTCAGAAGATCGGTCCAAGTACGATTGACCGAGTTTGCAACTTAAGTCATTAACCAGCTTTCAGCGTTTCAGAGCTGAGGTTTCAGGCCCAAGCCAGGGATGGAGCGTTTCTCGCAAAGGCAGGAAGCTCTCACCAGTCCAAGAGAAAGAGCACATTCTTTGCCCGTGCGGGACCCGGACTCCATTCCTCTCGGCACGGCTGGTGACACGTCGGAAAATCTTCCTCGGATGTATCTTTCACCGGGGTTTGTTTAAGGAGCACCGATAGCAACCTCTAGGTTTTCCAAGGCGTAGCAGGCAGAATAACTCCCAGGATGTCCGAAAGCCGCTCGGTATCAGGTCTGCTCGTCGGTCCATCCGTCCCACGACTATCGGCACGGACCGGCTGCAGGGCTCTGAACATCCGTTCAAGCAGAGGGGTTTTTCCCAGCCCTTCCCTGGAAACGCAGGGGTGAACCCGGACCTTTTGCACGCAAAGCAACAGCTCGAACTCGGACTGCGGCCATCCGTCAGGAGACAAGCAACCTACTTGCAAATAGCACTCCTAAGTAAACCAAAAAATTAATCTTCCACGTTTGACATAGAGAAGAAACAAACACGGTTGAGTCGGGGAATTATAAAATTATTCTTGCTTAACGTTACATACTTTTATAAGCATCTGGTTAAAACAATCCAATTTGGCCAAAGTATTTAGATGTAAATACTTTATTGCAAAGAGAAGGAATTAAGCGCACGTTATTTATTTTAATAATTATATTCAGACCTAGGAAAAACATTCCACTTGCATTTCTCATGACTTAATTTTAGAATTCACAAAGAGCTCTTCATTAAAGGGGAAGATATCGTCTAAGTATTGTCCTCTGGGATAAAAAAAAGTACGTTACCAGGTTTTCTTCGGGAATAGGGTGAAATTGAGGGTGGGGAGCGATATTAAAAGTAGAAATCGATCACGATCTGAGATGCTAACTACCCCTCGTAAGCGCTGATGAGAGCGCGACTTGGCCTTTGCTGTCTGCGACGGTTTATACAGCCCACTCCCAAACGCTACTTCTGCAAAAGGAAGTCTAGCCTCTGTAGCAGCCGTGTCTTTTCAGCCTCTCTCCAGGAAAGAGAGCTGGGGCAAAACAGAGGAAACAGTTAACACGAAGGTGGGCGCCCAGGGCCCCCTCGGTCAAGAAAACTTGGAACTCCAGCTGTGACACAGCAACCGGGGAGACCCCGGGATCCAGGATCTTTCAAGACAGAGGCCAATCGCACCTCTAAAGCGATCACGAGGGACAGAGCAGTACCGGCATATCTCCCTGATAGCCGTCCTTTGGGGATATACTTTGAGAGAAGGAGTTGTTCCTATTTCAGGGCAAATAGTCAGGCCAGATTGCCTATCATTGTTAATACTATATTAAACCGTAAATAAAATTATACCTGTATTTTGCAGTTTACACATTTTTGTCCATGTAGATTTTTCAGCTGGACCCATCACCTGCTTACGGCTTATATAAGATACCGTAACTGTTTCTTCTCAGTAAATTGAAATATTCAAAAGCGCGGGAACCCGATTCGTTTACCGGTTGCAGCCATCCACTTCCAAGGACCGGCCCCTCGGTCCCATTCTCCTCCCTGCACCCGTCCCTAGTCAGAGGGACCGCCTCCGTCCTCCACCACCTCTTCCGCTAGGCCACTCTGGCTCCTTTGCCCTCCGAATCTCCAGCGGCAGTCTTGACACTCTTATCAGTTAAAGCCCGCTCGGATTTTGCTTTCCATCGGACCGGTTGAAAGCCCAAGTAGTAGGACAGGAAAGCCTCCTTCAGCTCAAGCATCTAGCCCTCATCGCCCCAGGCAGCACGTAGCCTCATGACAAACAGTCCCCTCCATCGTCCCCCCTTTCAGTCCATTGAGGTCGGTGGCCATCACCTCGTCCCCACGGAAGCAGATTCTGTACATTAACGCTAATTTCTTGAGGAAAGACTTTCTTTGGCCTGTCCTGATCCGTTAGGACTGCTGTTTTGAGGGGGAGAACGGCATCCTCCCCTTCACGTCTGCACCTCAGCACGTGGCTCTTTTTCTAAGACGAACAGCCCCAGTCTTGTAATCTGGGGGTTTTGCGGGCAAGTGCTATTGCAGAGGCTTCGTAGGGAAATCGGTGGTGTCAAATTCAACGCATCCTTCTGTCTTCTTACGCTGCGGAGAAGATTGCCTGTAGCCTGCTACAGTCTCCCTGATAAGACAGTCGTCTTATCAGGGAGACGAACGGCATATACTGTAATTTTTGGAGTATAAGATTCTCTGGACTATAAGATGCACCTCCCTTTTTTGGTGAGGAAAACAAGAAAAAGAAATCTGCCTCTTCCTGTCAGCAATTTTGCCTCGTTACAGCAAAATAGGCTGCTTTACTTTCATTTTTATTTTCAACATAGCTTGAGTAGCACAAAAAAAAAAATTGTTCCCAGCCATTTACCTCTTTGCAGCAAGCAGCAGAGGCGAGGCAAAACA
The DNA here is from genome assembly GCF_059756535.1 of Pantherophis guttatus. Classification (NCBI taxonomy): domain Eukaryota; kingdom Metazoa; phylum Chordata; class Lepidosauria; order Squamata; family Colubridae; genus Pantherophis; species Pantherophis guttatus. Next base: position 32,795,778 of record NC_142071.1, read on the forward strand.
GCTGAGAGTCGGGCTGCGGATCCAATCAAGTTGTGCTAATTAGGCTGTGCTGAAGCTGAAATGGGCTGTTTCTTCTTGTTGCTTGCTGCAAGGAGGTAAATTGCTGGGAGGTCAAAGGTCAAAGGTTAAAGGTCAGGGGGTGTCAAAGGTCAGGGTCAAAGGTCGGGGTTAGGGGTTAGGGGTTAGGGTTAGGGTTCTCCACACAGCCTACCACCACGATAAAGTATTATCTCGATACCTTCAAAGCTATCGCTAAGGGACAGAAAACAGTGCCCTCCTGTGGCCCAAGCAGATATAGCAGCCAGAAAAAAAAAACCCTTTTTAATAGCATTTAAAGATTATTATTCTGTCTCTTTATTATTAAAAGCTTTATTAATATTAATAGAGCAACTGGAGGCCCAGGAGCTACATAACGGGGAAAAAGAAAGAATCTTGCTTCAAAAGCCTTAAGCTGAGGTCAAAAGGTCTACAACGGCCTCCACGCTAACGTTGACAGAAAACAGAGCCCTCGTGCGGTCCGAGCAGGGATCGCAGCAACCCAAAGCAAGAACCTTTTTAAATGGAGTTTTAGGGTTGTTATTCTTTATTATTAAAACTTTAATAATATCAATAGGCCATCACAGGCCTCCTTAACTCCGGTTAAGGCTTTTGAAGCGAGATTTCTTTTCCAGTTCCTGTGTTGCAGCAAACGGGCCTCCCGTCGCTTTAATAAATATTAATAAGACGTTAAAAATAAAGGTACAGGATAATAATCTTAAAATCCCATTAAAAGGGTTTCTTTTTGCAGCCGCGATACCCGTTTTGGCCACACGAGGGCACAGTTTTCCGTCCCATGAGTTCAAAGTTATGACTAAGGTGCAGAAAATTGTGCCCTCCTGTGGTCAAAACAGGTATCGCAGCCACAAAAAGAAAGAAACCTTTTCGATGGCATTTTAAGATTTTTCCGTGGCAGCTCCGCAACCCTGGAGAAAACAGTGCCCTCCTGTGGTCCAAGAAGGAATAGCAGGCAGAAAAAGCACGGTCGCCGATTTTTTCCGTACCGGCGCTTCTCGGAGCGACCTTCCCAGCGGCAGCGCAACTTTCCGTCCGTCTCCTGTGCAACCCCCATCGCCGTTGGTAAAAAACGACCTTTCAACTTTCATTTTTCATTTTTACTTTTTAAGGGCTGCTCTGGGTAAACGTTTACCTTTACTCCAACCTTTCTTCTCCCCTTCTGTTCCTTCCTCTCTCTGCTCCTACTTCCTTTGTTCTTCCTAAGGGCCCAAGCAGGGATCGCAGCAACCCAAAGAAAGAAACTTTTTAAATGGAGTTTTAGGGTTGTTATTCTTTAATATTAAAACTTTATTAATATCAATAGGCCATCACAGGCCTCCTTAACTCCGGTTAAGGCTTTTGAAGGGGATTTCTTTTCCAGTTCCTGTGTTGCAGTAAACGGGCCTCCCGTCGCTTTAATAAATATTAATAAGACGTTAACAATAAAGATACAGGATAATAACCTTAAAATGCCATTAAAAGGGTTTCTTTTTGCGGCCGCGATACCCGTTTTGGCCACACGAGGGCACAGTTTTCCGTCCCATGACTTCAAAGTTATGGGTAAGGTGCAGAAAATTGTGCCCTCCTGTGGTCAAAATAGGTATCGCAGCCCCAAAAAGAAAGGAACTTTTTAAATGGAGTTTTAGGGTTGTTATGCTATTCCTTCTCGGACCACAGGAGGGCACTGTTTTGTCCAGGGTTGCGGAGCCGGCACCCAAGAATCTGAAAACGCCATCGAAAAGGTTTATTTGTTTTTGCGGCCGCGATACCTGTTTTGGCCACACGAGGGCACATTTTTCCGTCCCGTGACTTGAAAATGTTATGGCTAAGGTGCAGAAAATTGTGCCCTCCTGTGGTCAAAGCAGGTATCGCAGCCCCAAAAAGAAAAAAACCTTTTCGATGGCGTTTTAAGATTCTTCTGTGCCAGTTCCGCAACCCTGGAGAAAACAGTGCCCTCCGGTGGTCCAAGAAGGAATAGCAGGCAGAAAAAAAAAAAGAAAAAAAACCCCTTTTTAATAGCATGTTAGGGTTAGGGTTAGGGTTAGGGTTAGGGTTAGGGTTAGGGTTAGGGTTAGGGTTAGGGTTAGGGTTAGGGTTAGGGTTAGGGTTAGGGTTAGGGTTAGGGTTAGGGTTAGGGTTAGGGTTAGGGTTAGGGTTAGGGTTAGGGTTAGGGTTAGGGTTAGGGTTAGGGTTAGGGTTAGGGTTAGGGTTAGGGTTAGGGTTAGGGTTAGGGTTAGGGTTAGGGTTAGGGTTAGGGTTAGGGTTAGGGTTAGGGTTAGGGTTAGGGTTAGGGTTAGGGTTAGGGTTAGGGTTAGGGTTAGGGTTAGGGTTAGGGTTAGGGTTAGGGTTAGGGTTAGGGTTAGGGTTAGGGTTAGGGTTAGGGTTAGGGTTAGGGTTAGGGTTAGGGTTAGGGTTAGGGTTAGGGTTAGGGTTAGGGTTAGGGTTAGGGTTAGGGTTAGGGTTAGGGTTAGGGTTAGGGTTAGGGTTAGGGTTAGGGTTAGGGTTAGGGTTAGGGTTAGGGTTAGGGTTAGGGTTAGGGTTAGGGTTAGGGTTAGGGTTAGGGTTAGGGTTAGGGTTAGGGTTAGGGTTAGGGTTAGGGTTAGGGTTAGGGTTAGGGTTAGGGTTAGGGTTAGGGTTAGGGTTAGGGTTAGGGTTAGGGTTAGGGTTAGGGTTAGGGTTAGGGTTAGGGTTAGGGTTAGGGTTAGGGTTAGGGTTAGGGTTAGGGTTAGGGTTAGGGTTAGGGTTAGGGTTAGGGTTAGGGTTAGGGTTAGGGTTAGGGTTAGGGTTAGGGTTAGGGTTAGGGTTAGGGTTAGGGTTAGGGTTAGGGTTAGGGTTAGGGTTAGGGTTAGGGTTAGGGTTAGGGTTAGGGTTAGGGTTAGGGTTAGGGTTAGGGTTAGGGTTAGGGTTAGGGTTAGGGTTAGGGTTAGGGTTAGGGTTAGGGTTAGGGTTAGGGTTAGGGTTAGGGTTAGGGTTAGGGTTAGGGTTAGGGTTAGGGTTAGGGTTAGGGTTAGGGTTAGGGTTAGGGTTAGGGTTAGGGTGTAGGGTTAGGGTTAGGGTTAGGGTTAGGGTAGGGTTAGGGTTAGGGTTAGGGTTAGGGTTAGGGTTAGGGTTAGGGTTAGGGTTAGGGTTAGGGTTAGGGTTAGGGTTAGGGTTAGGGTTAGGGTTAGGGTTAGGGTTAGGGTTAGGGTTAGGGTTAGGGTTAGGTTAGGGTTAGGGTTAGGGTTAGGGTTAGGGTTAGGGTTAGGGTTAGGGTTAGGGTTAGGGTTAGGTTAGGGTTAGGGTTAGGGTTAGGGTTAGGGTTTTAGGGTTAGGGTTAGGGTTAGGGTTAGGGTTAGGGTTAGGGTTAGGGTTAGGGTTAGGGTAGGGTTAGGGTTAGGGTTAGGGTTAGGGTTAGGGTTAGGGTTAGGGTTAGGGTTAGGGTTAGGGTTAGGGTTAGGGTTAGGGTTAGGGTTAGGGTTAGGGTTAGGGTTAGGGTTAGGGTTAGGGTTAGGGTTAGGGTTAGGTTAGGGTAGGGTTAGGGTTAGGGTTAGGGTTAGGGTTAGGGTTAGGGTTAGGGTTAGGGTTAGGGTTAGGGTTAGGGTTAGGGTTAGGGTTAGGGTTAGGGTTAGGGTTAGGGTTAGGGTTAGGGTTAGGGTTAGGGTTAGGGTTAGGGTTAGGGTTAGGGTTAGGGTTAGGGTTAGGGTTAGGGTTAGGGTTAGGGTTAGGGTTAGGGTTAGGGTTAGGGTTAGGGTTAGGGTTAGGGTTAGGGTTAGGGTTAGGGTTAGGGTTAGGGTTAGGGTTAGGGTTAGGGTTAGGGTTAGGGTTAGGGTTAGGGTTAGGGTTAGGGTTAGGGTTAGGGTTAGGGTTAGGGTTAGGGTTAGGGTTAGGGTTAGGGTTAGGGTTAGGGTTAGGGTTAGGGTTAGGGTTAGGGTTAGGGTTAGGGTTAGGGGTTAGGGTTAGGGTTAGGGTTAGGGTTAGGGTTAGGGTTAGGGTTAGGGTTAGGGGTAGGGTTAGGGTTAGGGTTAGGGTTAGGGTTAGGGTTAGGGTTAGGGTTAGGGTTAGGGTTAGGGTTAGGGTTAGGGTTAGGGTTAGGGTTAGGGTTAGGGTTAGGGTTAGGGTTAGGGTTAGGGTTAGGGGTTAGGGTTAGGGTTAGGGTTAGGGTTAGGGTTAGGGTTAGGGTTAGGGTTAGGGTTAGGGTTAGGGTTAGGGGTTAGGGTTAGGGTTAGGGTTAGGGTTAGGGTTAGGGTTAGGGTTAGGGTTAGGGTTAGGGTTAGGGTTAGGGTTAGGGTTAGGGTTAGGGGTTAGGGTTAGGGTTAGGGTTAGGGTTAGGGTTAGGGTTAGGGTTAGGGTTAGGGTTAGGGTTA